>NC_064851.1:12674144-13004977 GCF_024139225.1 Suncus etruscus | reverse complement strand
TTTGTTCATTTAGGAAACTTCCAGAACAGTAGGTCTCAGACTTTGGCCTATCTCTAAATCACCCCCAAAGATTTATTGAAAGTGTAATTTCTTATTGGATCTGAGAATATCTATGTCTTACAAGTCTCAAAAGGAGTTGATATGGCTGGTCCAGAGCCCAGACTTTCAGTATCTCCGTTCCATAGCAACAACTCCAATCAGTAAACCCAGAGCCCCTGGGCTGCTATGGCATTTTCTCTACACTTAGGATAGTCTATTGGCGCCATGATGTGGATCTGTTCAAATATTTTGATGGTAAAGAGAAATTCTCACTCTTAAAACATTTAGTAACCCTTGAACAAAAGCCAGATAGTCAATCAGGTTTCATTCCTCTTGCCAACCCTAATCTTTTGGCAGAGGTTTCTATTGTGCTATGTGAGATCAATTCAAATTCTATATTTTGGCTCAGTTGGAAAGGAGGCTAGAATTGATGATAAATGTTTGCCTAGATATGGGAGAGGGCATGAAAGACCCAGTATTATCAATTTACTTTTATTGGTTGCAATAATGGAGTTGTTACAATTAGACTTGGAACATCTTCTGACTCTACTTTCTGGTCACATTCTGGAGCCACATTTCAGTCATCCATGGCTTTAAAGACATTGTGTTGGTGAAGCCCTTTCCATACCCTAAACATTTACTCCTGACTTCAGATCTGCATCCTTACCTGTATTTTTGACATCTCCAATGGAAAATTGCAAACACCTCTCACCATTCAAGTTCAGCAGGAAATCCTTAATTTTCCTCATCAAGTTATTCTTTTTTTTGTTTTGTTTTGTTTTTTTTTTGTTTTTGTTTTTGGGCCACACCCGGTAACGCTCAGGGGTTACTCCTGGCTATGTGCTCAGAAGTTGCTCCTGGCTTGGGGGACCATATGGGACACCGGGGGATCGAACCGCGGTCCGTCCAAGGCTAGCGCAGGCAAGGCAGGCACCTTACCTTTAGCGCCACCGCCCGGGCCCCTCATCAAGTTATTCTTATGCCACCCAAATTCTTCTTTTATCCTGGAAAAAGTTCATGGTTTATCATGTTTGTCATATTTAACACATCCCTAAGTGTTACTGATTCTATTTTCAGAGCACACATCAAAGCCATTCTCTTCTTTCCACATTCTAGCATATTCATAATAATTAAGTAACATCCCTTATCTGTAGCCATGAGTACTTTCCCACTTCCATTCTTTATCTTCCTCAACACAAAAACTACGTGATATTCTTTTATGTTTGGTTTTGTTTTCTGGGTCATATCCTGCAAAGCTCAGGGCTTTCTCCTGGCTCTGTGCTTAGGGATCACTCCTGGCAGGGTTTGAAGGACCACGTGGGAGTTCCAGAAATAAAAACCCAGGTCTGCTATATACAAGGAAAGTGAACAGCTTATGCACTATTTCTCTGGCCCTAAAATTAATGGACATGTTCTGAAAGTATCTTAGAGCTGCCCTCCTGTCATACTCAAGTAAAATTCCAACATTAATTATTTGACCCAAATGACTCTGCCTGCCCTTTGGTCTTAGTTTTACCACTTTCTTTACTGGTGGTGCTTTAGACATACTGATTTTTACCTGGTATCTCAACTGTTACCTATACTTTCTCACCTAAGAGTCTTCACTCTTTCCCTTTCTGTTGTTCATAAGCATTTTCCACTCTGCCTAACATACTTATCCTTCTGCTCACAATTTACACCAGATTTTCCTCAAAGAGACCTTCCTGGCAAATGGCAAAGTGGCAAAGTTTCTTATTGATGCAAATTTTTTGTCTGGAAACAGAGATGGTAACTCAAAACCCTTCTGGTAACCCTGTAAGCTCCAGGAGGGAGTTTTGACAGCTTGGAAGGCAGGAGGTCCTCTGGTATATCATACAGAGTTGGATCAAATTGCCTTACTCTGGACCACAATAGGCATGTTGAGAGAAAGGAGCTGGTTTGAAGCAGAAGCTCTGGGAACTGTCTTAAATAACTCCCTGGAGTTATTTTGGTTTTGCACTTACAAAGTTGTGTAACACTCTGGGGGAATTTTTTTTTTTTTTAGCTATTTCTATTGTTTGGTTTCAGATCCAAAACTTCAAACAATAGTAAAAGACCTTGCTTTTGAAAACCAGCACTGAGAAAAGAACAGGTGGGTTGCAGTAAACAGATGAGTTGTTACTATGCTTGGAGGATAGAGCAACAAGAGTTGAAAGAAGGAAGGCAGAGAACAAGTTCATAGCAGTTTTTGCTTGCAGATATGCAGATATTGCAGCAAGAGGTCTCTTGCTGAAGGTAAGTCTTAGCTTCTCAGATGGAGACCCAGGGGATCAAGATCTCTGGGACTTGTTTTAGCATCTGGGACTTGTTGCTGTGACCCTGGGGATTATGTAGGTCTAAGATCATGTAAAGGAGTCAATACATTTTAAAAAGAAAATCAGGCTCTGGGAATACAATCTTATATATGACTTTCTTTTCTTCTAGTCTTTTATTGGGTTTTTTTTTCAACAATTCTAGTGTCTGAAGAAATTGAAATTTCCAGATAGAACTGCAAATAAGAACATGACTACACGTGTGCGCATGTACGTACACAAACACACACACACGCACACACACACGCACACACACACCTGCTTCTTTCTTGGCCATAACTACAATACTGGATTCCAGAAACTGACTAGATGTGTGTGTTCCCAACTCCATACTCATGTATGGGAGTCCTAATGCTCACAATGTCTGTATATGGAAACAGGGTCTCTATGGAGTAGATAAGTTTAAGTGAGGCCACAGAATAGGGTCATGGTAGGACAGGGTCAGTGTCATTCTAAGAATATCTTTCCAGGGCCCGAGTGGTGGCACAGCAGTAGGGCATTTGCCTAGCACACGGCTGACCTAGAATGGACCGCTGTTCTATCCTCCAGCCAGCATTCCATATGGTCCCCCAAGCCAGGAGCCATTTTTGAGCTCAAAGCCAGGAGTAACTCCTGAGCATCAAAACCAAAAAAAAAAAAAAATCTTTCTTTCCCTTCCCTCTTCTTCATTTTTCTCCCCTCTCTCCTTCTCCCTTTGTTCCCTTCCCTCTTTCCACTGATTCATTTTTTCCTTCCCTTCCCTCCTTTCTTCTCCCCTCCCTCCCCTCCCCTCTCCTCCCTATCCCTCCTGTCCTCTCCTTTCATCTTCTCTTCCTTTCTGTCCTCTCTCTCCTCCTGTCCTTCGTACTATTCTCTCTGTCTCTGTCTCTGTCTCTCTCTCTCTCTCTCTCTGTGTGTGTGTGTGTGTGTGTGTGTGTGTGTATGCCCATCTTCTTTTCCTTTGTCCATTCCTGTGTGCTCTCAATAAAGGAAGGCCATATGAAGAATTATGTTCTAGTTTCTCCAGGAAAATAGACAACCAGTTCTGAATCTGACCTCCAGAACTGACAGAAAATACATTTCTGTTGTTGCCCTAACCTAGCAGGTGTTATTTTGATATGATAACAAACACAACTAATACAAAGGATTACATTCCTAAATTCTCCTCCAGGCCTAAATTTTACTTTTTCTCTTATAGTTCTGTGGTCTGAGTCTACCAAGTTGATCTTCACCGTTTAGGTGATGGAGGGTGCACTTCAGGCCCCTTATGCTGATGACATAAAAGGAAGGGGACTAGTAGCCCTTTCTTTTATTGCCTGAAAATCAAACTGACTTACATATCCAGGAAGGGAAGAACAGCTGAATGAAGGGAAATGGAAAAAACTATCAAGTTTTTTAAATTTATACTTATATGATGCTCCAAATTATTTGATTGAGGTGAGTGAAGCAAAAATTAATGGAAAAACAATAAATGGAAAAAAAACAAATAAAAATGAGTAAGAGTCTGTCTCTATCCCTAAACACGACATTTAAGGAAACCGAACTCTAGCAAAAAATGAAAGCACAAATTCTTTGCTATATTTTAGCATTATTTTTATTTAGAGGACAAAAGTGCATGAGTCTCTTGATGAAATATCACCTGGCAATCAGCCAGAAATTGTTATTAAGAAATTTTCAGATGGTGAACAAGTAGACTATGTATTTTTATGGTCACCAAAATGGACCAAGCCAGAAGATGTGTATTTCTGGAACCAGAGTGATAGCACGGCAGTAGGGCGTTTACTTTGCAAGTAGCCAACCTTGGTGAACCCAGCATCGTGTATAGCCCCCTAAACCCGCCAGGAGTGATTTCTGAGCACAGAGCCTAGAGTAAGCTCTGAGCACCACTGGGTATGGCCCCCCCAAAAATAACAACAATAAAAAATGTGAATTTCTGAGTGAAAAATCTAGGGATGTGTTCCATCCTATGTTAGTTTTTTGTATTGCTTGCATCTTTCCATTCTCCATTTGTTCTTTTCTCCTTTCCTTCTTTTCTTCTTTCCTTCTCTCCTCTTTCCCTCCATCTCTTCCATTCATCTCCTTACTTCCTTTTTTCTTCCCTCCTTCCTTTCTATCTCCTTCCTTATCTCTTCTTTTCTTCCCTCCCTCTTTTTTCCTCTTTCTTCATTCCTTCCATCTCCATTTTTCTTCCTTTCTCCATTTCTTTTCCACTTCTTTCATACCACCTTTCCTCATTGATTACCTCTCTTTTCTTCCATTCCTCCTTCTTTTCCTTCCTTCCTGCTTTCCCTTCCTCTATGGTTTTTTATCCTTAACACTTAAAGTAGAACATCCTGGAATAAACCTTTATGTTAACAAGATGAGCTCAGTTCTTCAAAGAGGAGACTGCTGTGGGTATCTGAGCTGTTGGAATATAGAAATGTTGCTAGCAATGAAGACAATCTGAGTGAAAATGTTTGACACTAAAGAAAGATCAGGAAAGAGGGAGGGAGCCTTTTTCTTCCGCAGTGATTTTGACTCCACTGCCCCCAAGTTCTGTGTCTGCCTTCACTCAAGGTATCAGGACAGCAACTTCTCTCAGACCCGTTTCAGGGAGGTCACTGGGCTTCTCATTCCTGGTTAGTAAATCAAGCAGTGTAGTCAGAGGGCTGCTGTGTGTTTTGTGTTTCTTTATATATGATGATGGAGTGAAAGTTGATATAAATATGGTGTGTAGTTGTTCGTAATCAGAGATGAACTGCTATTTATACTTTATGTTAACAAAAAGTTACTGTGTGGAGGAAAGGCATGAGAAGCAGGAGCCCGTGAGAACCTTGGAAACCAAAAAGTGAGGCCATGGCGTCACTGTGTCAGGCCACCCTGCTGATGGGTCTTGTGTTGGGGTGAAGATTATGGAATCACCAAACCTAAGAAGGAAATATTATCTTCCTCTGAGCTGGGCTGGGTGACAATTCAGTGGTGATAATTGTCTTCCAGAAATGTTCTCTTCAGGAGCATATCCTGGTGATGAATAGGGCCTGAAAGAACATAATCTCCCCTCCCACACACACACTTTCAGTCCTCCACCTCAGGAATAGGGACTGACTTATCACAAGAGCAAGAACTTCAGGGAGAAACTTGGACAGAAACTTCCACACAGAAAGCAGAGCAGCAGCAACAACAACAACAATAGGAACAGACACGAATGCAAAAACCTACAAGTTCTCTAAAGAAGAAAAGAAAACCCAATGGCATACTAAGCTGGGTTCATACCAGGGCCTTCCCCGCCTACATACAATTTGTTTAGAGATAAAAAGGGATTAGGAGAGACAGGGAAAGGCAAAAACAGAAGAGGGGTTGGGGGGAAGCCAGTGGGAGGAGTATGTTGTCAACACCTTTGCACCAGACTTTGCACAGAAGCCGGTGACTTAGGTCAAGGAGGAGGGAAACTTGGAAACACTCAGGAGTAAGGGAGTACGCAGGGTCTTTCCCTATTTGCAAGAGAGTCTATATCTGGGGACATCATTTCCCCAAGGATGGAGAAGGAATGCCTCCCAGGCATTGTCTCAAAGCTGGGGGTAAGACTGTAATATGAGGTCACAATGTGATTAGATTCAGGGTTGGAAGCAGTTTAAATTCCTGGTTACTGAGACTGGAGAGAGTAGAACAGACAAGGTGCTTGCCTTGCATGCAGGAGAGTTGAGTTTGATCCATGGCACCCAGGATGGTCCTGACCTCCTCCAGAAGTTAACTCAGAAAACCAACAGGTTTGGGCCTCAAAGACACACACACACACACACACACACACACACACACACACACACACACACACACACACACACACACACCTACTTCAACCTCTGTCCTCCAGACTGAATTAACTCTGAGCTACTGGTTGGCCTCTACCCAACAGTCATTCACACAATATGTGGGAGCCAACCATAGCTCCACAACAAGAACTCTCTAAGAGCTCCATGGTCCCAAGAAAATGTACATCAAACCTAAAGATTCAAATAAAATAATCAGACGTGGTGGTTTTATTTGTGTGTTGTATATGACTTCTGATGGGACAGAATTTGAAGGGCTGGAGCTTGTGCCTGACATGAACAGAACCAAGTTAATTTTGATCCCCAATGCCTCATGGCCTCTATAGTCTGCTCCTTGTAGCCCTGATGGCCCCAAGCACTCCTGGAAAGAGGCAAAAAGAATAAAGAATTCATGATGGTGACTACCAGCCATTAAACTGCAAGGCTCTCAGATACAATTCTAGAATGGTAGCCCTGTCTCCCCTAAAAAATGTTGTATTGTTTAAGCAAATTCTGTTAGTTTTTTTTATTGCCTTTTGTTAATATGAGCTTATATGCAAAAATTGTAAAATATTATATTATGCAAGCAATAAAGAAATTAGCATCCAGAAATCTAAATTGAAATCGAGAGATTTGAACTTAGTAAAGAAAAAGGACAGTGAAAAATATTACCCAACATTTGCTCTGAGTGGTAGCACAGTGGGTAAGGCCTTGCACTCGGCTGACCAGGGTTAGATCCTTGAAATCCTACATGGCCTCTTGAGCACTACCATGAATGATCCCTAAGCACAGAGCCACGGGTAACCAATGAGCACCACTGGCTGTAGCCCCTCCAAAATAATAAAAAAGTAAAATTTACCTAACATTAGTTAATTAATAAGAATTTGGCATCTTCTGGGTTATTCTTTGAATTCTGCTGCCTCTGGTTATTCAAAATGTCTTCATTGCAATCAAAGCTTTGGGAGGCCTCACAACGACTTCTCTGGAAAAAAATCTGGAAAAGTCTGGAGACAGGAGAGAAGCAAGAATATTACCTAAAGGAGTAGCTGCCTTTGAGAAAGCATCAAGAGCAATAAGAAACAAAATGACAAAAAAGTAATTCTTTCTTTTTTTTTTTTCTTATTTTGGGCCACACCCAGTGATAATCAAGGGTTACTCCTAGCTATGCACACAGAAATTGTTCCTGGCTCAAGGGCCCTACCATATGGGACTCAGGGATTGAACCCAGGTCTGTTCTGGATCAGCTACATGCAAGGCAAACACCCTACCGCTGTGCTATCACTCTGGCCCCATAAAAGCAATTCTTAAACTTTTGGTTCCAGGCTTATCAGAAATCTCTAGGACTTTCTGGGATTTTGTGAAAGATTTCTTTTGTTTCATAAATACAAGGTTTGAATACAAACAATTGTGTAGTTGCTTCAATTTACAACAGTGTGACCCATAACTTTAAGAGGTATTTTGTGTGGAAGTCAGGAATTTCATTAGGAGTATCAGGGCAGCTGAGAATCTGAGTGGAGAAAAGTGAGGACATAACAAGCCTGGAGTGATTCTTAGGTCCATGAGAAGAAGCTGATTTCTCTCCTCCTTCATGAAATAAGAATACTACTATTTCTCTGCAAATCATGTAACTCTTTGGATGAGTCAATTTTCCTCATGTCTCCTTCCAACTATTCATTATTTCCTTAAAATATACCACTAGAAACACATCCCAACATATCCCAAAGAGCCAATAACAAAGTAAACTACGCAAAGAGAGGTTTTACGTACTTTTCTTAACTCATAACATATATAGAGAAGTAATATGTAAAGAAATGGATCCTGAAGTTCTTGATGAAAAGGAAAAAAAGCATAAAAAGAGGGAAAAAGAAAATAAATGAACTCTTCTTTAATATGAATTTTATTATGAGAAACATGTTTATTTGAATTGCAAAAGCACTTCTAAACGAATTGAAATGTAACTAAATGCTTCTTTGGATATGGGTGTAATTTTTCATTTTTAAGTATCAATTAAAATTAGTAGGATATTTCTATAGAAAGAATTTAATTTTTCCTAAAAATAGATCCTGCTGTTGGAATTCAGTGCAATTGAAATAATCATTGACAATATTGCAAATCACATTAAAACTATATTGTGGAGAATTTCATTTGTGGTTTCAAATGACTTTCCTATATAACATTTTTCTCTATTAAATGAATACTATACAAATTGAGTACTTTTCAGTTTTTACCTATTCAAGATTTTTGTTAAACATTTTCAAATAAACTATCTTAATTTATTAAAAAAGGAAGAACATATTTCAGAGTAAACTCACTGCAATAGGTTTATTCACCCTCCTCTTACTTCAATATGCAGATGTCTAACAGCTGAGTTAAATTTCTGGTTGATACATCGATATAAGAACTAAATGGTGGCCCAAGGTAGAAAAAATTTTACATGCCAGTAATTCCTTAGTTTACTATAGGAAAAAATAAATTGGATAATTTAAAAGGGTAAAATGCTGTTGGACATTGACCATATATTGATTTCCAGGAATGTCTTCTTTATCTCTCTTTTATTTTCATATGTAAGGGTCATTCACAGCAGGTGCTGGAGGAGAGAGACTCTACCAATTGATACAGACCTGGCTATTTAGGGCTCTGGTCAGAGGTGTGGGTCCAGCCCAGTGGTTTATTTGGGAATTGCCAGGGGCTTATCCCAGATGTGCACAAGGCTACAGACTACCAAGGAACAAGCTCTGGGCTTTGTACATTCTAGGCAGTGCTTTGAGTTTTCTCCCTGAAACCTGCCCATGATTTTTTTAATTTAAAAATATTTCATTTCAAAAGGCTTCAAAGGTATATTAGTAAATACAATTACAAGAATTTTTTATCAAAGCTTTAGAGAATATTCAGTTTATAGTTTATCTGCTGAGGGATACTACCAGCTCATTATCTCCCCAAACAAAGAAGATAGGAGTATTTGTTATATAGATAGAAAGTCAATGTTGTTATTACAGTGGTCTCAATTATAAAAATTATATGCTAATAAAACTAATTCATGCAGGTACAACTTGATTTTCATAACTCACAGGCTCTAACTCTGGTGGGTGTAGAGATGGTCTCTAGACAATAAAGTTAGGACCTTTAACTCATGTTGCATGAGTAAAGCTGCATGCATGTAATAATAGTTTAGCCCTAATCCTCTAAATGAGAAAGTGGGTTACTTCAAAAGAAGGACACCAAAATAATTAGGTAAATAGCACAAGTCTTCTTCAACGAATGTTACATCAATTAACTGGCTAATGGCATGTCAAAGAATAGGAAATACTCAGATTGTGGGTAGTTGTCTGTGTTTAAACTATTTCCTTTAGAGTCTGAAACACTACTATGACTAAAGAGTCAACATGAGGACATAGAGTAGTATAATCTATCTAGGAGAAGACATATCATTATAACAGTTATGGAGAAAGTGAAATGCAAGGCTAGTGGAAATGTATAATGGTGTAATCCCTCCACAAATACAGTCGCTGTATCTGCTCCTCACCAGCTTCCTGGATTCAATCTGATTTTGAAAGAGATATAAACCAAGCCTTGAAAATTATGAGTACACTGGCCACACACCCAAAAGCTGGCAATATAGAAAGGAGAGAGCAGTCCAGGTCTCTTGCCCTGCTAAAGTCAATCCTGATGTACCTATCACCCACAATCACTTTATC
Organism: Suncus etruscus; assembly: GCF_024139225.1. Lineage (NCBI taxonomy): Eukaryota > Metazoa > Chordata > Mammalia > Eulipotyphla > Soricidae > Suncus > Suncus etruscus. Next base: position 12,995,149 of record NC_064851.1, on the reverse strand, counting down.
TCCAATGGCCCTGCTTCACCATTTCTCTCTCTGCAGAGACACCAATCTAACCAAAACTCCAGGTATCAGTATTTGAGTTGATACCACCAGGACTTTTTTAATTTTTTTTTTGAACTCAGTGTCAGAAGCTCTGGCAGCAAAACCATGCTGCACAAAAGCTGAATTATCAGTAATGGTGCTTGGAATTCCAGTACTGACAACTCCATTTTATTTTTAGATTTTTTTTTTTTAATTTTGGGCCACACCTGGTGACGTTCAGGGGTTGCTCCTGGCTATGTGCTCAGAAATCATTCCTGGCAGGACATCAATTTAGATGCCAAATTGTATCTGAAACCACCTCATGTTCAGAAATAAATTAAGTAACAGAATGGTCAACTAGGAACATGAATTTATTAAACCAGCTAAAAATGACTTATCATCCTCATTGGAGATACAATAATTTTCACAAATTTGCTGTCTCTGTACTTTTATTCTCTTTCTTCTTTTTTTCTTTCTTTTTAAAATAATTTCACTCCCACATACCTGGAAATAAGTGCATTACAATCAACTATGTCAACTCTGAGATAGAAGCTATTTAAATAAAATAAATTAAAATTTAGGGGCCTGAGAGATAGCATGAAGGTAAGACGTTTGCCTTTCATGCAGGAGGTCATCGGTTTGAATCCCGGCATCCCATATGGTCCCCCATGCCTGCCAGTAGCAATTTCTGAGCCTGGAGCCAGGAATTACCCCTCAGCACTGCCGGGTGTGACCCAAAAACCACAAAAAAATTAATTAATTAAAATTTAAAATGATGTAGTCACCATGAAAATAAAAATGGTAATTTCTAAAATAAATTAAGAATAATCATTTCTAAAAAATTAATATGATCTAACATTCTACATCTCTACATGTATGCCTACCTGTATCCAAAAAAATTGAAAGCAAACTCCACAGATATTTGTGCTACCAAAGTCATAGCTTGTATATTCAGAAATATCAAAAGTAAAAAACAATCCAAGACCACCATGAGGTAAAAACCAGATATGGTATATGCATGGAATTTTATTCAACCTTAAAAAGGAAGAAAACCGAACTATGCACATGTAACATGGATAAGTATTAAGGACATTTATGATAGATGCAATGTCAGCTGAACCTAAAAGACAAAACGTCATATTATTCCACTTGAAGCAGTCAAATCAGAAACTGAAATTCCTAGAATGGTGATTTTCGAGACCTGAAGGAAAAGGAATAGGGAGATTTTGTTAGAGATTTTTAACTTATAAAAGAATAAAATGCTCAGGAGCTGGAGCGATAGCATGGAGGTAGGGTCATTTGCCTTGCATGCCAAAGAACAGTGATTCGAATCCTGGCATCCCATATGGTCCCCCGAGCCCTGCCAGGAGCAATTTCTGAGCATAGAGCCAGGAGTAACCTCTGAGTGCTGCCAAGTGTGATCCAAAAACAAAACAAAACAAACAAAAAGAATAAAATGCTCTAGAGACAGATACTGATGGTATTAAATAAGAATGTGAAATATTGGGCTTTGCACATGACTGACTGAAGTTCAATCACTCCCTTCTTTTTCCCTTCCTCTTTCATTATATCTCTCTCTCCCCTACCTCTCCAAATCCACATAAAATCTCAAGGAATTCAGTGCTATGATTGAGAGGTTCCTATTCATCATATATCCAAATTCCATTGCAGTAGCTCTATCAGCTTTAAAAACCATTGTCCCCTTTCATATGACAAAGTTTAGATTTTGTAACCTTCTGTCATCCAAACTAATGATTCCAAAGTCAATGGAAAGTGAGAAAAATGAGCCATAAGTAGAAGGTATAAGTAGAAGGTAAAATCACTGTATAGAGTTTCAAAGTGAACTACCTGCCAAAAAGACAGAGGCATCTATTAATGAACCTCATCAACTGGGCTCGGGTTTACAGTGCTGAAAAAGAAGATGTCCAAAGAATACAGCAAATATTTAAAGGAAATGTCCTTAATTACATATCCTGGTAGGTGGGTTCTCTACTTGAAGTAAAGGCTGCATATGAATCCCTCTTTTTTTTTTTTTTTTTGTTTAACTCCAGCTAAGCAGTAAAAACCATAATAAATGAAGAAGACCTTGGGTTAAACAAATGATTTCTGTTGACAATAGAGGTGTAAACATGACCCTAATTAATGAATCTGTAATCTTACTTCTGAGTTCTGGCCATTAGCCATGCTTCTAATTAAACCAAGTGTGAGAAGCAGCACTCTGTCATGTGGAGGGGGGTGGCTAGGGGCTGTAAAGCCATTCTCTGAATTCTTCAACAGACTGACAGGCTGAGGATTGGTTTCCACAGCCTCTGTTTCTTTTATCTGGTTAAAACTTATATAAGGTTTCATTTGTTAAGAGAACTCTTCTTTGCAATATCTTTTATCTCTAGAAGAGCTTTACTCTGCAGAGTGTGGAGAAGCAGAGATGGAAATCAGAAGTTCAATACCGCCATCCATTTTTCCATTTTTTTGATAGACCATAGGCCATGCAGACCAAGAAACGGAGCATGTTCTTGTTCTGAAAGTGCTAACAGATGGCTAGTCCTAAAATTAAAACAAGCAATAATAGGGTGTTCATCTACCTTTGACTGCCAAATCCATGAAACTCTTAGAGCTTAATAAAGTCCAGCCCCCCCCCCAACCAACCCCCCAGCTATTCGAAAGGCAAGAAACTTGACCTTCTGCTTGAGGTCTTCATGACCCTCAGTCCATCTCTGGAAGATCCAGCTTGCATTTCATGTGCTTTCAAGCTCTGAGAACCTGTTGTGGTCAAAATACGCTAAGGAGCTAGTGGGTTTCTCACATACACTCCATGACATCTGTTCTTTAGCCTGCCAACCATATTTGATGCTATAGGAGAGAAGAGCTGTCGCCTGAACAGAATCCTTGGCCATACATCTATCGTGTGGTGTTGACAGTCCTTCAGGCAGTTTGGTGCGGGGCAAGCTATCTCAGTAAAAAATTCTCACTAGGATCCAATGATTTATTTAGCTAACAGCTTAGTTAATTATGTCAGTTTGACAATTCAAGAGGGGAGTAAAAAACACACATGGACTGGAAGAGGAGAGTGCCTCAGTAATATAAGATCTCCAGATATGTTTAGGGAATCTACTCTTTCTTGATAAAATTGCTCAGCCATCACACATTGCCCTACAATCAAGACTACCCCTCAAATTTAAGAAAGAACCCAATTTGTCTTAAACGAACAAGATAATTAAAGCAAAATATCAAACAAAAATAGCATCCCCTTCCCTCAAAGGAAAAAAAATTCTTTCCTGCAAGAAAGTATTATTTGTGAACTATGAATCTGAAGGTCAGGGTTTCACTGAATTCTCTGGTGTGAAGATACTCTCTTAACAATAGATTTCTCATCATGCAAGCAATATAATCTGCCAAGTGAGAAGTCAAAAGTCCTGGTAGTGAATTGTATGCAGGGTACTATGGATGTCCAGGTTGCTAGAGAATCTTGGATGCATTATTATTGAAACTGAATAGACAATGGAGAGTCCAATTTAAAGCCCAAACCTTGGCAAAGGCCTTCCTTTTTTACCTCTAATTTTAATCTCAACCTCTCTATTTCACTCTAAGACTTTGCCATTGCCTTTTATTTACAAAAGAATTCTTCCTGATTTCTCTCTCCCACAGGTCTTGAGGACAGTTAGGATTTATTTATCATTTCCATCGCTTGTTATCTCAGCTAAAAGAAAGATACTTAGGAAGTAAATTGAGGCCTTTGAAATAGTTCTCACTTATATCTTAATTATTTTCTGTTTGTCTTGCTTTCCCATTGCCTTTCATCTAGTTTTCCCCCCTCCCTTTGGGGAGGGGCTTGAATTGGATTTCAATAAATGGAAAGCAAAAGAGCTATAGCTGGGGCTGTCCATCTAGGCTTGTGATTCCATGAGTTGGAGTGAGTGACTTATGAGTAAAAAGCTTGCAGTGTGAGTATTCTTGCCTGCTATATCCTCCATATCTGTGTGGATTACTTATTGCAGAGAATAGTTACCGAATCAATTTCTCTTGTCTTCCCTGGATTGGGGGTATGGGCTATCCCTTTCTCTTCTGGAACTGTGGGATAACCAAACTCAACCCAATACCCCCCAAAAAGTCTCTTTACAGACACTGTTCCAGGATTGAGACTACACTCTGTTGTCAATGGAAGATACCTGTTAGAGCTTTAATACTATTTCTGCACAAGAAATGGGCCAGGTGTTAAGTTTTGTTTCTAGGGTGGAAAAAGGGAGGAGATACAAGAAGGACATTTTTGGCACTCTGGAGGTGGAAGACAAAAAATAAAGTCTACAAACAGACTGCAGTGAAATAATTTACAAATGTATCTATAACTTTCCTTCTACAACTAGTAATGAGTACAAGAACAATCACTAACATTTACATGGTTGAGATCCCATTTACAAATATTCTACCATTTTCTTTGATTAAAAAAGAAAACACCTTAAAGGATTATGTTGCCCTTTTGTGGGGGGAACATATCTAGCAGTGCTCAGGACTTACTCCTGGATCTATACTCAGAGATCAGTCCTGGAAGGATCAGGAGCACATATAGGGTTCCTGATATTAAATCTGGGTTGGCTCTGTACAAGGAAAATGCTCTACTCTCCGTACTATTGCTCTAGTTCCAGGTTGCCTTTTAATAAGCAAAGCTGATGAATGTGTGGAGACTTTTAAATGAGCAGCCCACAATCACTAGTAAATAATGGAGTGAGACTGATTCTGCTCTTTACCTTAAATCTAATACTTTTTCCATTATGGTAAAACTGCAGTGAATCCTTCTTCTTTCATTTTCTTTTTATAAAGACTGTTTTACTGGACTGAAGCTTGCCAAAAACCTCCTTTTGACTACAAATCATGGAGCCTCCCCCACAAACTTACCAACTGCTCCCCAAGTTACTTCTTAAATCTTGTTTTAGCCATAAAATTTTGATCTGATAAGAAAAACCACCATTTTAACTGTATTACAAGAACTGAAATAGGGAGTCTGTGGAGACTAGTAACAAGTCTCTATATTTTACTTACCAACTGAGAAAAAGTGATTCAGAGATAGATGTAAAAGTCTGTTAGTGGTTTTAGAGACTTGAGACTTTGAGGATTGTCTTCAGATTCTGAAATATGCTCATTTCACTACAATGGAGAATAAAAAATGATGGTGGGGAGTATCAAATTTGCAGCAAAAAATAATTTAAATTACAGACATACCAAAAATGAGAGCCATGATTTATGGAAATAGATGGATGACCCAATTGATTTCCTTTGGGTCAATTGACCTTTGGCTCCTCCATGGGTTTGGATGAATTATAGAAAATGGAGGGCATGGGGATTCTGTTCTGGAATACCCCCAAAAATGTGGAGGGTGAGATGTATTTCTTTCAATTTTTATTGGATAAGTTCATGACAGAATAATTCAATCGGAAGCATAATGGAGAGGCACTCAGGTGACCTGGGCTTTTCAGAACTCAGTCACTCATTAGCTTCTTAATATCCAGAAAAACATTTCAGTTCCCTGAAACTTGGTGTTTGCATTTTAGTCATAAATGAGGCGAAGGGATCTTGGTGTAACCTCACCAATTGATTGACATGAAAACCACCTGTGATAATATCACAATTTATAAGTTCATTTCTTTTGTGTTTCTTTTTATTCTGTGTTCTAAGTGGATGCCTTAGGATTTGTAGTAGACTTGGCACACAGTAGGCATTCAATATACATTTGGTGCATAGATGCATGATTATCACATATAAAAATACTCTGCAATGTGGGGTAAAGTGGAATGGGAAGTATTAGAGTGATTTCAACTATTGGTGGGGGACTGTTCCGGTGTGAGTTCCACCTCCTCTCCACCACTACCCTGTGCCAGTTCATTCCAATCAGTAGAAATGAGCTCAAAGAGGTCAAATCAGGTACACTGACCTCTTCAAACTAAAAATTGGCTTCTTCTGATTATGAGAAGAATAACATAAGATGGGTGTGAGGTTACAAATGTTAAAATGATTCCCTGTAGAGCAAATCTCTACCAGATGACCCTGTCCTAATCTCTCACATGTAGAATTCCACAGTTATCAGATCCAAATTTCTAGGCCCTTCTTCTTCCTTTTTATTAAAAAAATTATATTGAAGAAGAATCCATGCCTTGATATTTTTGAAAAGAACTCAACAAGGGCAATGGGCGATGAGAGCAGGAGGAAATGTTTCCAATTCTACTCTCTTTAAGGAAAGTTCACTGATGGATCAACCTTTCATTTCTAGAAATAACAACTAGCTCTTTACCATCTGGCTGCAGACAGTTATGGTCATACAACTCACCAGGTATATTTCCTATGTAATCAAATGAGACAATTCCTCACATCTCAACTTGATATAACTTTGTATTTCCAGGCAACCTTCCTGCCCCATCATAGAGTTGCTTTTCGAATATAAATGTCAAGTGAGGCAGCAGAAATTAATTTGGTATGCTTTATAGGCACTGAGTAATACTCAGAGGGCTAACAATGGCAGAATAGAATTATAAAAGAATTGAGAGTGAGTCTGCTTAATAGACCCTGGCACATTGCCAAAGGCAGCAGAACAAGTGGGAGAAGGAAACACTAGTAATTGGGGTCAGTGGTCAGATTCTTTTTAGCATGAGTGGTCTTTAAACTCATCAGAATGCTCAAAGACAGCCACAAGATTTTTGATCTGAGGGGTCACCTCCAAGATAGGAAAGCCACATTTTCTAATATGCAAATATCACGTGAGTAGGTGATGTGAAATTTGGTTCTGATAACTGTGGGATTCTTCATATGAGAGATTAGTATGAGAGTACCTCTTAGAGATTCAGTTTACAAGAAAACATTTTATTTTATTGAGGAAGATGAGTTAGGACCACACCCAACCACATTCAAGGGTTACTTCTGGTTCTATGCTCAAAAATTACTCCTAGCAGGCTCAGGGAACAAATGGGGTGTCAAAGATCAAACCCAGCCCTGCCGCATGCAAGGCAAACACCCTACCACTGTGCTAGCACTCTGGTCCCTACAGGGAAACATTTTAAAATATGGTTAAGTTACTGGCTGTGACACCTAGATCCAAATCACTTAAATATGAATCAGACTTTTTGTTATTCATTGGCTGTGCAACCTTTGGTAGCTTACTTCATCTTTATGCTTAATTTTCATAGATACAAACTAGAAATAATATTGACACCTACTTTGTAGGACTGTTGAAAGAATCATATCAGCAGATATGGGGAAATCATGTAGAACTACTTATGTAGTGCCTACTGCAATATAAGTACTCTTTTAGTTTGGGTGATGATAAGTAGCATAATAATGAATAATAATGTATAATTTATTGTGTTCATAAGAATACAACATGAAACTTTTCACTTTAGATTAGGGAAGCTTATATTTTCCAACTTTTGTTTCTTTACTCAAGTCTAGAGGTCATAATTTTTCTCATTCCATAATTCTGCATCTCAATTTACATCACTGGAAGATAAAAATGAAGGAGTACTTCTGAGAGCAAAATCCCAAATTTCATTGCCCTGTCAGCTATTAACTAAGTAGTCAGAGTAGGAAAAGTCACTCTCCCTCATGGAACTTCAACTTCTTAATGTCTTAAAAGATGAGGTCAGATCAGTTGATCCATAGAATATTTCTATTCCCTTGAACCAAGAAATATACTTCCCTTTGAATACCTCTCACTCGGAAATTCACCCATTCAGACATAAATCTGGTGACTTAGTTCGGGCTCTGATTTATGTTGGATGCCAGAGATACATCAATAAATCTCCCTTCCCAAGTTATATTTTCATTGTGTTGTCCATCTGTTTCTCCTTCACAAGTTTCCCCATTAAACTATAAATTTCATAAAAGTAGAGATTAGGATTTTATTTATCATAGTATCTTCAGAATTGAAAGGGTGTCCCCTAACAAACTCTTAATATTGAGTCATATTACCAAATACGTAGTCCTTTTGAATTTAAAATCTCACAGTATTCTTGTCTTGTAAGTGTGGTGAAAAGGAAAAAAAAAATTCCCTAAAAATGAGTGGAAATAGTGTAGAAGTCACATACTGATTAAGCTTCCCAAGAAGTTTTTCTTCCAGAAGATTCTTCTTAAGTTACAAGAACGTTTTAATTTAGCCATGTACACATGAAATTATCCTTTTAAAAGTGACCTCGGGTTGGTTAAGTTTGATCATCTTGAGAACTGATGCTTAGGAAAATAGAAGAAACCATGAATAAGCAACCTTCCATGCCAATCACAGAGAGAGCAGCCAAAATAATATTTAAAATAAATAAGACTATAAAAAGAATAGTACCTCAACGTGGAGCATATATCCCATTGATGCAATATTCAAAGTCAATTAATAATAATGTCTATAGAAAAAAGAAGATAGTATCAATTTGTTGCAGAGATAATTCTTATGACAAGATTTTAATATGTGTTCCGAACTTAAATAAGCTTTCAGCAAGCCTGGAGTAATAAGGATGTTCCTCATTTGATAAGGCATAGTCACAATAAAGCCTGTGGTTAAGATTCCACTTGGTGGTGAAAGATAGAATATTTTCCATCTAAGATCAGCTATAGAGCCCTGCAAATGTTATATTTTGTTTCTGTGAACACAGAGTTTCTTCAAGCAAAATGAAGACATCAATGCACAATCCAAGGATAAAAAAAAATTTAAGGAGAAAGAAATTCAGTGACAAATTTTTCCATGGTTCTTGCTTTATAGTTTATCTTGAGTCTTTATAGTTTATCTTAAGTTTTGTGTATTCTTCATCCTGATCAGCAGAAGTCATACTCCAGCCCCTCCCTTTGCTCTGGTTGTCTTTTAGGGTTCATGTCTCCCTCCAGGCCATAGGCTCCCTTACCAGAAGTTAGGGTATTCTACTGCAAGATGTCAGCATAGGGGAATTTTTCTAATGACTGAGTAATAGTGACTAATGCTAAATTCAGCTCAGAGATTTCCTGAGTGGAAACACTATATTTTTCCTAAGGAAGTACCCTCTCCAGTCAGCCTCTTACCCTGGGTGCTGAATAAAGTGAAGGTATTTAGAGAAGCACAGGAGATTTCACAGAACCTCCCTACCCTTAAATCCCAGGAACAGGAATATTCCTCTCATCCAAGCTCCACTCTCCCTGGAAAATTTGGATGATGACCTCAGCCCTAACCAGGGTCAGCCACTTATCCACTCACTTCTCAAATATTTAGACTCCTTCTTGGGTATCAGGAACAGCCAAGGACTCCAATGCCATACCAAACCTCATGGCCTATGGCATATTCTGAAGGAAATGGAGCAGTTATGTATGCTCATGAGGACCAGCCTGGGTATATATTGACCTGGGTATATACCAGGACGAGTCGTGTTATGGCCCACCCCCAAGGTCTATATATAGCTTTACTCTCATTCCCCATCTTTGTTGGATTTTAATGTACTGCAACACCACACCTCTTTCTCAGATAAAGATATGAAAACAGACAGATACACACGCAATAAGGCGATGTTTTACTGTTGATTCACCAATCTTCCATTAGTATGAGCTTTCTTTATTCTTTGAGCCTATCCACTCTGTAGCTGGAAAAAGACTTTTCTCAATCTCCTAACAGAAAAGGGATTCTTTTTTTGTTGTTGTTGTTGTTTCCAGAGATGAAATAAAAGGCTGGCAAGAAGAGTTCTTAGAGAAAGGTGGTTCCTCATTAGAAGTCCCATAGAATCACCCATAAAATTGGGACTTGGGGGGGTCCCACCACAAAAGTGCCAGAGCCAAGCAGACTGAGTCAATGAAGAGCATGTATCCCTAATAGTCCTGAAGGAAAAAAAAACAAAAAACAACCTTCTTCAAGCTCTAGGCAGAAATGGAAGCAGCTCACTTCCAAATATCTGCAGCAGCAACATAGGACAGAAATGTTTTCAAAACACAGTCATGTCCTGGGGGCAAGAGATGTTTCTGATAGAAGTTGCGATGACAGCAGTTTGCAACAGACCCACATTCAAGGAACTGTTCCAGCATGCCAGAGGTTTGGAGGCTTTTAAAGCTCATAATTCATCTTCACACACACACGCCAGCTAAGCTAAAGCAATATGAAGGGACTGACAAACCACAAAGACCAGGAAATACAGGGTGAATGCTGATCGGAAGAGCCATAGAAGTAAATGGATATCAAAATGCTATCAGGGAGCACAGTCTAGCCTGGGGAGGCTTGAAAGCAAGTGGGATGATTTCCCAGCACACGCTGAGGCCTCCTGCCAGGAGGTGCTAAAGAAGGAAGGAAAGGGGAAGTATGCTATGGTTCCCCTGACCAGCACACCGCACACATTGGGGTATGGTACCCCGCCTGAACCTGAGCTAAAGCTAAACTCAGCTCAGAGCTTTCCCGAGTGAAAACTCCATGTCTTTCCTAAGGAAGTGCCTTCTCCAGTCAGCCTCTAAATTATCCCACTCACTTTTCCTCAAACCTAGGGCTCTTCTGCACCAATTGCAGATTTTTTGGACAAAGACAGAATGCAAAACTGATAAAAAAAAATTTTTTTGTGTGTGTGTCTCTCATTTGTTTCCAACACAGAGATTATCCTGCAGACAAAAGACGTAGAGCAAGAAAAAAATAATAATAAGTGAAGGAAAACAGTACCAAGAGCTCACTGTCCACTCTCCTTGCTGCCTCAGTCATGCATAACCTACCTAATGCACAGCAGCAGACACCTCTCCATATGTATGGGGTTCCCGCTAGGAGGACTCTCATTCACTACCACTGCTCCTCACTTCCTGGCTGTATCATTGATAAATGGCCCGAGACACTCCAAGATCATCTCTTTATGGGTGAGAATTGCTATATACTTTACTGGTGTGGGTGGGCATGCCATTCTAGGACTGCTTTTGAGCTTGACAGTCCTGAGAAATGAAAGAGAAAACATTGGGCAGGCATTGGCACACCTTGGTGCCAATTGTAATGAGTTCTGATGACCTGAATGACCAGTTTGCCTTAGATGCAACAATACGTTCTCCTGGTGCCTGCACAGAGGAGAGTTTTGCAGAATGTTCCACCCACACAGCCACATCTCTACAACCCTTAGCTCTTGCCTAATTCCTTTTGGGCTTCAGGGAACAAAAACTCAGCTCGTCTCACCAACACCCAGGCCCTCTGATGCCTTCTTTAAGGACCGTGTTCTTAGCCCACAGTAGGCAAAAGACATTCTGAAAAATCATGTCCCCAGCTTGCACGCTGCCTAGTTCCATCTCCACTCCCATCCCATTGTGAATTCTAAGAACAGGGACTCCAGACAAGTCTCTGGCTCTGGGGAATCTAGAATTTCCTTGCCACTCTGCTGAGAACTGTACAATGTGAAGAGAAAGATTTGGGCGGTGCTGCCCTCTTCTGGGAAACGTGGAAAAGGAAGACCTCAGAAGAGCAGGCATTTCCCTACCTCTTTGGTCAGTATCACCGTGCAGAGGAAAACCAAGCACGAACGATCATCCCAGAGAGAAGTGAAATGGGTCCTGAATGGAAACATATAGATGAAAGGAATCTGTGGACACAATTCATCAATAGCTAGACCATTCTTGGAAGAGGACCAAAATCTTGAAAGAATGGAAGAGACTCTTTCATCCTCCTGTCTCTGAGCAAAAGCTTAGATATGACTCAGTTTCCCAACATCTATAATATCCAAATCTTTCCTTGTTTAGTCAACCCTTTCCCTGCCCCAATTCAAGTTCACACTTTCTTTGAGTTAGCGATTATTCCTCTGAACAAACCAGCCCAAACTGTTCATATGTGCTTGATTCAGGGATATACAACTGTCCCCACCTTGTCCTCATTGAGTTTCCAACATCATCAGAGGAAGAGAAATGTGATAACCAATCTATCTCACCCCACAAATTGAAACACGGTTAAAAAAACTCTCTAGAAAGAATGTAAGACAGCATTTAGGGCATTGACTTTGCATACATCCAACTTAGGTTCTATTGCCAGCATCTAATATGGTCCCCAGAGCACAGCCAGGAGTGATCTCTGAGCACAAAGCCAGGAGGGCCATAGGGCCATAGGAGCCAACAAACAACAAAAAATGCAGAAGTGGTAAGTCTTGGGTCAGAGTGTATTCAGGTCCTACAGAAATTGACTAAGTTTCAGAGAATTCCCCAGGCTTAGGAAGGAGAAAAGCCAAGAAGAAAAGTGAGTTCATGTGAGTAGACAGAGAGGCCTATGGAAGAGGAAAAACAGTGGTCAATCCTTCTTTCTTTCCCTTTGGTTTTCTTCCCGGCATGCACAGGCAAACAGTAGGCCACTTGAGATGGAGTTTGACAACATGCCCTGAAATGCAGCCTTTGACTCTCAGAGTTTACATACACCCCCCCATACACACCCCTATAAATAGTGCCTTTGCATGGGCTGACACACCCCCCTCTGAAAATAGCTTTGGCTTCTCTCACAGGGACTTTGAACTGAGGGTTTATATTTGGTTTACTCTCTTTCTTTATTTATATTCTTTTGTTGACATAAATACTCTTCTCCATTTATTGCTGCCATGTCTGGGCACCTGATGTCATTAGAAGAACATGCAGAAACTTTGTTTTCTATGAAGGCAGCTAAATCCAACCCCACCCCCCTTCCCTAGCTGATGTTCAAGGTGCTCCTTCCATGCCACCCATGATCCTCTCTGGAAATTTTAAAAAGAAATGCAAGAAGTCTATTCTTTGTACATTTTGCCCCCACCCCCATTAGATTCCTGGGAACTGTACTGTTTACATCAAATGCCTCCCAGGAAGAGGCTAAACTCTCCCTTTTGTCCTTAATTACCATTTTGCAGATCTCACCACACTGGCTTTTCCCAGAACAACCACAAACTTTGCTCAAAGGGACCCCATCTCTGCTCGAATTCTGTGTATCTGTAGCAGACTGCTTGTCTCGCCTCACAATCTTTGCTTTTACTTCCCTTTCAACTTCATTTCACATTTGGCTTACCAGGTTGGATCCCCAGTAACCTATATAAAGCCACAAGCCAGCCAGGAATGATCTTTGAATACAAAGTCAGGAGTAAGTTTTGAGCACCCCTGGGTATGGCTCCAAAACAACAAAAATGAAGGTAGATTTCTAGGGGACTCTGAGTAATTTTTTTTTACTTTTTTGTAAAGGCTGCAATAAGCCTAACATGTTTTGGGGAAACTTGTATTCCAGAGTCTCAGAATCTACCCTATGGTTGTATGTAGTCTCATGACCACTTCAAGAGGGCACATGTCTGATACCTGTTGTGCCCTTCTAGAGAGTGTTGGGAGGTTTTTGCAGCGCACTGGAATACAGCTGGTGGTTCCTTTATCTATGGCAATGTGTGATAATGTGTAGGAGTGACTTGCCATGATTTCAAAGTAGAGAGCAGAGATCGAAGAAGCATTTAGTTCAGGATAAAAGAGAGCTGAGGCCAAGGACAGCTCATTGACAGGCTGTGGTATGTCTACACAGTGAGGTCTCATCAGCACTGAGTTCACTCAGGGAAATGGTTTTAGGTTGGCCCATGAAAGGCTAGATGGTTGTAGGAGGATGGGAGCCTGGCTGAGGTTGGAGCCCAGAACTTTGTCATTAAGGCTAGCATCTCACGAAGCAGTCAGGGTCTCTCAGAAGAGTTTTCTACATCTCACAAGTCAGTAGAGCTGAGGGTAGAGAGGCACACCAGATGGAATGCCTGGAGATTGAATTTCGCTAGTACTGGCTACTGAACCAGCAAAGACAAGGTAAATAAAATTTTGTAAGAAGGGGTGGGGGGAGTCTGAGACAATCTGAATTTTGTGTATGATAGGTTATGCAAGACATGGAGATAATGTAAGAGGTCACCTGATGGCTCAATCCCACAGCCCCACCGCCCTTGGCCAGGGCTGTTGATTAGAAAAAATGGGGATATTCTGAGAAAGCCCAGTTTGAAGCTCTATCTCTCAAATTAACTAATAAATTAATTAATAAAGTGGGGGCAATAGGGAGTCCTAAATCATCTTTGGATAGAGTGATTTTATGTGGGAGGTCAGAAGGAGCTCAGACAAAATATCTCCTAAGGTTCTGAAATTCTAGTAAGTTTATCCCTCTTAATATTTTTAGATTTTATCAAAAGAGCAGCTAAAAGTTGCTGTAGGGACACTACTGACCCCATTTATCTCTCTAGCAGGAATGAATAGGAAATACTAAGGAAACAAAACACTAAAATAAGAGCAGAAATTGTAGTCCAAAGCATGTCTAACATGAATTGGACTTCTGTTAAATGTCTATTAAAATAAAGAAAATTAAAAATGAGAAGAAATGGGAGGGAGAATGTAATAGAGAGGAAAAAGACGTGAAGTATAAATAGAGGGAGGACCAGTTGAATAATACTGTTTGCTCCCAAGCATATAAGTTGATTTTCAACTAAATAAAAATGGCCAACATTAGAATCATTATTTCAAGTAATTTTTAAATGCATAGACCTATTAATAATATAAACTTTATATAAAACATGAGAAAAGATGCTGTTTTTATACGACATTTACAGATAAAGAAAAGTAAACATAGAGACAGAGACATTTAATTAACACAGAGGGTAGTTAGGTCTGAGGATCCAAAAGATAATTGACTCTGGGTTAATCCAGCCTCTTGAGACTCGTGCAAGACATATCTCATGGCAATCAGGAAGAAAAGGTGGCCAAGATAATTGCCCAGTGTAGACAGTGCATGCTTTTAAGTATCCTTACCCATGCACTTAAATTACTTCCATAGTTAGAAGGCTCTATGTAGAGCAGAAAGTTTGGTCTAGATGCCAGCTCTGCCATCTAAAGTGTGACCTTGGTTTAGTCATACTGCTGGAACAGATGACTTTCCTCACTTGCCATTTTATTGAAATTTTTATATTATATATAAAGTCCCCCAGCCTAGACATGATAGACCATCCGGATTTAATTATAGCTTCTTTTCAGGCGTGTATTTTGGCTTCTAGAAATCTCAACTCCAATGACACTATGCTAAGATGGAGTTGAAAAACCCAAAGAGGGTTTGGTTGGCTTTATCTCTAAGGTCATAGTCCCAAGAAAGATCCTTGAGATGTCAGGTGGTGACGAGCATGCAGGAAGCTGGGGTGCTCATGAGTTAAGCCAGAGCTTATCACTTTGGGGCCAGGCCACCACCCATCCTCTACTCTCAGGCAGGGACCCGATTCAATGACAGAGAATTCACCCTCATCAAAGATTTCTTTAGGGGCAGCACTCAGCAGACTTCCTTGGCAATAAGTTCCTTCTTTTGTCTAACTGGCATCCCTTCTATGAGAATTTGATCTCACTTCCTTTGCTCAGACTCTAAGGGGAAAGTAGAACAGCTGGTCACCAGCACCCACGTACTGGCCCTTCCGATAAAGGATGCTAGTGCCAAACCATGGGGTTCCAAAAGCCTGCTCTTTCATCCTGTCATAAAACTGAATCCAACAGGGTTGAAAGCTTTGTAGTTTAGAGGTCAGTTGAGTCAACCTCAGTGGCTACTGGGCAGTCTGTGGGCAGCTGAAGATATTTCCTACGCCAGGGAGTGGGCCTTGGGATCTAAGAGGGTGGCAGGTAGGATAGGTCTCACCTGTCATGCCTTTCTACCCCAGGTGTGAGTAATAGTCACAGGCTCTGTGTGTGCTGTGGAGCAGAGCAGCAGGGGCTCTAGAGGAATTGGTAAAGAAGGTCGTGATGGGAGTTGGAGAGATAGCACAGAGGTAAGGCATTTGCCTTACATGCAGAAGGATGGTGGTTTGAATCCCAGCATCCCATATGGTCCCCCGAGTCTGCCAGGAGCGATTTCTGAGTATAGAGCCAGGAGGAACCCCTGAGCACTGCCAGGTGTTACCCAAAAACCAAAAAAAAAAAAAGAAGAAGAAGAAAAAGGTCGTGATGCTCCCCAAGAATAAGGTGTACCTCTCTTTGGGGTGCAAGAAAAGGAATTTTAAGTTTCCAACTATTATGTCCCACTAGCTACAAAAGACTATAGTTTGATTTCAAAAAATGCTATTTTGTACCTGCTGGTAAGTTTTAGACTTAGTACTTTTTTAAATGGCAAAACAAGAACAAATGTCATGCATGGTTGGTAGAAGGGAGAGTGTGTTGCACATTTGGAGAACAATTGTTCTGATCAACCAAAAGCTTCCATTCCTTCAAAAAGCATTTCACAAATGCTATGAAAATGCCAATGTATTTTATGTTTTAATTTCTATAATTAATTGAGGTACACTCACAATGGTATTTTTGAGCAACTGCAAAATATATTGGAACAGAACTGGTGTCCAATGAGAGGATTCAGTTACAGAAATTAATGTTTATTTAGATTGTGGGGAAGGAGAATCTAAGTGAAAAAAAGCAGGTATCAAAATAGCATATATAGCTACATTGGTATTGGCATTTTTATCAATCAACTTACCTCTTTAAATATAAGTATTATATAATGCATATAATGTATGATAAATACTATAAGTATGTGATAAAACAAAATACAACGAATAAATATGTCCCATCCCATTAATTTTTTTTGGTCTTTTAGGCCACACCCATTTGATGCTCAGGGATTACTCCTGGATAAGCGCTCAGAAATTGCCCCTGGCTTGGGGGGACCATATGGGACGCCGGGCAATCAAACCATGGTCCTTCCATGGCTAGCGCTTTCAAGGCAGACACCTTACCTCTAGCGCCACCTCACCGGCCCCAACCATCCTAGTTTTTAAGGATATTTAGATACTTAGATATTTAGATTTAGCTTCTATTTAAATATATAGACAGAGAGTAAAGAAGGATGCCTAGATCTTTTTTTTTGTTTGTTTGTTTTTTTTGTTTTTGTTTTTGTGTCACACCTGGCCACGCTCAGGGGTTACTCCTGGCTCTATGCTCAGAAGTCGCTCCTGGCAGGCACGGGGGACCATATGGGACACTGGGATTCAAACCAACCACCTTAGGTCCTGGATCAGCTGCTTGCAAGGCAAACGCCGATGTGCTATCTCTCTGGCCCCCGATGCCTAGATTTTAATTGTAATTAGACCTGAGTAGTGAAGGTTTAGACTATCTAAACTTTTGTTTGTTTGTTTGTTTGTTTGTTTTTGTTTGCTTGGGGGCCACACACAGCAGACCTCAGGGCTTACTACTGGTTCTGCATTCATAAATCACTCCTGGCAGGGCTCAGGGGACCATATGGGGTGCTGGGGATTGAAGCAAGATCTGCCCAGTGCAAGACTAATGCCCTGCCTGCTGTGCTATAGTTCTGGCTTCTAGATCATCTTAATTTTTGTACTTAGTATTTCTTTTAATTTAAGTTCTATAATAAACATTCTTCATTCATGTTAAGGAAAATTAACAATGTGATTTTGACTAGAAAAATATGGGGAAACCCTGCTCCATCCTGACTCTCTTATAAGAGAAATAAGGAAAATGTCAAGATCAGCCTTAAAAAGAATAAGTTGGAGCAAAGAGATAGTTCAATGGGCTAAACACAGGCTTTATATATAGACCTGGTTCAGGTCTTAGACTACATGGTCTTCAGAGCACTGCTGGGAATTGCCTCAGCACTGATTTAGAAGTATAGCCTTAACATAGTTGAGTGTGCTCCTCAAAATAAAAAAAATTACTGCTAAGGGGGCTGGAGTGATAGTGCAGCAGTAGGGTGTTTGTCTTGCATGCGGGTTCCATCCCTGGCATCCCATATAGTCCCCCAAACCAGGAGCAATTTCTGAGCACATAGCCAGGAGTAACCCATGAGAGTCACCAGGTGTAGCCCAAAAACCAAAAAACAAATAAACAGGGGCCTGAGAGGTGGCGCTAGAGGTAAGGTGTCTGCCTTGCATGGCCTAGCCAAGGAAAGATCGCGACCGCAGTTGGATCCTCCAGCATCCCATATGGTCCCCCCAAGCCAGGGGCAATTTCTGAGCGCTTAGCCAGGAGTAACCCCTGAGCATCAAACTGGTGTGGCCCGAAAAAAAAACAAAAAAAGAAAAAAGAAAAAAAACAAGTAAAACAAAATACTGCTAAGCAAAATGTATGTTAAAGAGAACTGTGGCAGGAGGTGGAGGTGGTGGTGGTGGTGGTGGTGGTGGTGGTGGTGGTGGTGGTGGTGGTGGTGGTGGTGGTAAAAAAAGATTGGATGGATTCAGGGTCTTTGCCTTGGTTAGGAAGCAGTCTAGGAGAGACAAGCATCATACTTGTCCGGCAACTTAGAAGACTTGGATAGATTTTAGCTATGTCTATCTGTGCTAAGTCCTTCTAATACACCTCTTTAAATCTCTGTTTACCAAATATCTCTAAAGATACAACAATTCAACCTTTGCCTAAGAGAAATGAAAAACACCTTTTTGTATTAAAACTTCATCAAAACGGATCTGGAGCAGTGGTGCAAGCAGTAGGGCATCTGTCTTGCACGTGCTAACCTAGGACGGACCGAGGTTAGATCCCCTGGTGTCCCATATGGTCCCCTAAGCCAGGAGTGATTTCTGAGTGCATAGCCAGGAGTAACTCCTGAGCATCACCGGGTGTGACCCAAAAGCAAACAAACAAAAAAATAACCTGCATCAATGTTCCTAGTATCATATTCAAAATTGCCTCAAAGTGGGAACTTGAACCTCAAGTGGTCATCAATTGAGAAATGAAACACAAAATGGCATATATATTTATATAAAATTGACATTTATATAAATTTGGTAGTACAACTACTAATGCACTAAAAACACTGAACTGTACATGAATGCAAGGAAGGTTTATAACATGTAGATTAAATTAAACTTTATAATACCCCTAGGTTATAGTATCCATAAACAATTCAACCCTTTAATACATTTATTCATTCATGTATTCATTTCTCAAATATTCGCAGCTGCCCACAACTTGCCAGGCAATACTCTAAGGAGATAGGGAGAAAAAAATGAGAAATTGCCAACTAACTTTAGTGATATACAAGTGAATTTGCATCTCAAGGACCATCAGTACATTCTTCGATTTATATAAAATTGATACCAACTATCTATAATTATCTATATTTGGTATTACCTATAATTGGTATCAATTTTATATAAAATTAATGTGTCTATTACTTGGCAATTAAAAGTAATAAATACGGACGCATAAATAAACTTCCTAAGCATTATGTTCAGTGAACGAACTAGAAAGAAAAATGCACATTGAATATTCTGTTTATATGAACTACAAAAAATAAAGAATGTATAAATATAGTATGTAAATTCGAACTAGGGGCAGAAGAATAAAAATAACTTTAAGTAGATGAGTTGTTGTTTCGTGTGTGTGTGAAACAAGTTAGTTTTTATTGAAACTTATTGAGAAAGATGTGAGGGAGAAGTACGTGTTCAAGAGAAAATGTGGGCTGCTCCAGAGTGGAAAAGGGCAAGCAAAGAAAAGAGAGAGAATCAAACAAGATTTGTGTTCAAGGGAAAACACAGGTTTGAAGAGCAAGTCAGGATACTTCTTTGGGGCAACACACCCAAGAGGTACTGGGGACCATCCCAGGAGAGCTCGGGGCATCGTGAGGTATTAGAAATGAAATGTAGGGTTCCTACATGCCAAGCATGCACTCCAGTCCTTTGAGCTGTCTCCCTGGCACCTGTACAACTACTAATGCATTGAAAAACACTGAATTGGACATAAAAGCAAGTAAAGTTTATAACATGTAGATTAAACTTCAAAATACCCCCTAGGTGATCGTATACAGAAACAACTCAACCTTTTGAATACATTTATTCATTCAAGTATTTATTTCTTAAATATCTGCAGCTGCCCACAATTTGCTAGTAATATGTCTAAGGAGATAAGGAGGAAAAAAAGACATTTCCAACTAACTTTAGTGACATACCACATAATTGGCACCTCAGTGACCATCAGTACATTCTTCAATAGATGGGCAGCATCGTTTGTTATTTACCTTTTCAAGAGTTTACGGACTGCCTGGAACAGGGAAGATCCTGTGCAAAATATTAGTTAAATTACTAAATAAATTAGTAAATACAGAGACTGAAAGTTGGGGACTAAAGAATGGGGAAAAAGGGGACCGAGAGATCGCATGGAGGTAGGGTGTTTGCTTTGCTTGCAGAAAGTCAGTGCTTTGAATCCCAGTGTCCCATATGATCCCCCGAACCTGCCAGGAGCGATTTCTGAATGTAGAGCCAGGAGGAATCCCTGAGCACTGCCGGGTGTGACTCAAAACCAAAACAAAACAGAAAGAATGGGGTAGACAATACCTCCTCCCAGTTCCAGTTGATTCCTTAGGAAAGAGCATGGCAAGAGAAAAAAAGAATAAATCAAAGAATATGGAGAGAAGAGTATGATCTTCTGACCTAAGAACCAGGGATGTTGCTCTGAAATTTGGATTAGTAGGATTTGTTTAAGTGTAATGCAGGATTGGGAATGAGGCAATAAACAATCTACAATTTCCAAGGTCCTGTCCAGATGCAAACACAGCATCTAGAAGCTTCTGATTCTTAGCTAGCATGCACTCCAAGCCTCATGCCTTCCCCTCCCCACCAGCCCACCATTCTGTGTATGTATGAGGTGTAATATAATAGGAGATGCCACTGAAATTCTTCTCTGCTTCCACCTTTCCAGGGATCTCAAAGTTCTTATTTGGTACCAGCCACCTGATAGGAAATGGTTGTCAACATCAGGGCCACTCCACCCCCAGCCTCCAGCCTAGTGTCCAGCACTGTCTTTATCTCATTTCCCCTCCACTCACAAATAACCTCTTAGAACTTTGCAGTGTGTGGGCAAAGCTATAAAGAGGTTCATTTTATTTGACACAGTCATTTTACACCTAGGGATGATTTGGAACTAGAGATGTTACATTATAATGTTGATGAAGTTGCTCTCTGGGATAATATTTGCAACATGGGTGACATGGCAGCATTGAAAGCCATACAAATGAGTGGGGGGAGGTGGAATGTTAATTTAGTCAGACCAGAACTGCAGGATAAAATAAACAGGCAACAATTCTGTTGCAAGTAAAATTTAATTGTAAAGGGAGGGATTTGAACCTGAGTTATTATTAAGCAAGAAATATGGGTTGCCATATGCTAGGCAGAGAGAGGATCATTTCAGTTTTGTTGGTGATATCTGTGCAATCTATTTGGAGGGAAGGACAGTTGGAAGAGAATTTCTACACAGCAAAGGAATTAGGGGTTGGGGCTTCTGGGGATTCAGGCAAAATTTATATGCATTTATATGCACAGAGAAAAGACTGTGGGCTCCCACAAGCACAAAAATTGTCTGTTTCAAATAGTTGGGGTCTTACAGCAGATGTTTATGCCAGTTTTTAAAGTGACTAAAAAATAGAAAACATATTTTTCATTGAAAATAAAAGAAAAATAGAAACCTTTAGGGACTGGAGATATAGTACAGCTGATAAGGTATTTGCCTTGCATGCAGCTCACCCAGGTTCAATCGCTGGCACCACTTAAGGTCCTCTATGTCCCACCAGGAACGACTCCTGAGTAGAGAGCCAAAAGTAAGCGCTGAGCACAACAGTGTGCCCCACAAACAAACAGACAAACAAACAAATACAGAAACTTCCTAACCTCAAGTAGAACTTGGTTGCCAGGCAAAAAAAACACCGAAGAAATGTTCTTTTGCAAGAGAAGATTTGACTGTTTCAAATGCCTAGACATTTATTTCTGATATTTCCTAACTTTCTTTTCATCATAAAAAAAACAACAACAACATAGAGGGAACAGCCCAAAGCAAAAGCTGAAGCAGTACTAGCTCCTCTTTTCCCTTCTTAGAGCCCCCAGCTCAGCCTTAAAGGCCTTAGAAGAATCAGAGGCTGGTGGAATCTGAGGATCCTTACTTATTTGAATCCAGGAGGTCTTCTTGTAGGTAGCAGAAAAGTATAGAAAGCTGGTCGAGCAAATTAGATGAACTGAAGGAAAGAAAGAACAATCATCAGTCCTTAAGGCATAAAAGATACCCAGGAAGATTCTATTCCTGACAACCCTTCTCTTCTTTGACCCAAGAACTTTCTCAAAGGCATGCATGTGTGTTCCCACAAGAAGAGCAGAGGTTTGGTGTCTAAGAGCTGCAGGTGACTGTCCTTTCTGCAAAAAAATCAACCAAATAAGCCATTATTTTCTTTATTTACTCCAATGGGAATTGGTAGTATGGAGGGTAAAGACTCATAACATAGACCAACCCCATATAGTCAGAGAGGTGGAGATCGAAAGACCATGTATTTAATAAGGTACCAAATTTTTTGCCACTATCCATTGAGTACCATGGGGACTCCTTAAAGCAGTGTTTTTCAAACTTTTTGTACAAAGGCACACTTTTTTTTATAAAAAAAAATCATGAAACACACCACCATAAGAAAATGTTAAAAAAAAAATTGAACTCTGTGCCTATATTGACTATATATAAAGTAATTCTCTTGAATAGGAATCAAATAAACATAAAATTATTTTATAATTACTTTATTATGAAATAAATTTATGTGTGAGCCGAAGCCATATGTCATGGATGAAATTGGAATTTTTCCCACAGCACACCAGACAATATCTCATGGCACACTAGTGTGCCGCGGCACAGTGGTTGAAAAACACTGCCTTAAAGGAAGGGCCTTTTCATTGTTGCTTGTTTCTATTTTCTCTGAGCCAATCACACTCCCTGAACAGAGCAGAGATTAGGAGTCTACTTCATGAATAGTGGGGTATTGAAAGGCTGAAAGTGGTGATACAATCCTGATCTTTGTGGGTAAATTTGCACTGGGGTAGGGAAGCTCCTAAATAGGGTGTAGGAGACCCAGAAGTTACTTGCAGAGACATTCAGTCAACCTGGTTAGACTGTTCAATGTTCAATCCAGAAATGCAAGATTGCCAGGGTGCTTATGGCATCCAAGGAAAAACCCAGTGGTATTGGGGATGGTGGGGAGACACACATTGGTGAGGACTGAACTCAGGTCCTTGTGCACACAAGACATGTGCCTCTTACCTCTGAGCCTCTCTCTGACCAAGGGGACATGATTTGAAAGCTTTCCAAAGACCAAAAAGGAGGGACCAAACTGAATGACTTAGTGGACTTCCCTTCACACTGTTTCCCTTCCTGACACCACCATCTCCATTTTCCAAAGCAGAACCAACCCTATGGCTTCTAGAGAGAGGTGGACAGTCATTGAGTAGAAATGTTTTGGTTGCAATCGTTGGAGAAGGGAGAGGTTGGTCCAAGTCCTGGTGCCTGCTAAAGAGTCAACTTAGCTAAGGAGGACTAAGAGAGGATGCCTAGAGCAGCTCAGGTCTCACTTATTCAGGAGCTGATCACTGTTAGTGTGACCCAAAAACAAAAAACAATAATAGTAATCAAAACAATCCAGAAATCTTTGAGTTTTCAGGATCCTGTGCAGTACCAACAACAGGTACCCCTTGTGTGGGTGGGAAGGTAGATTAAGCCACCAGCCCTATCAATAAGTAAATTCCAAGCAAAGGCACTGAAGAAAATCTCACTTCTCCCTCCCACATTCTCCCCTCCTCCAAGAGATCATCCTAGAAAGAGGGGACTTGAGGGAACATCAGAGACAGCTCTTGGTCAAGAGGCAACTTCATAAAAATATCCTTAATTTCCTGGATTTCAGGATATCTGTCATTGGTGTCTGCTTTTCCAAGCATTCATTTCGTTATAATTTCTAATCCCATATCATTTTATTCCCTTTTGTAATAGCATTTGTCCATATGGTTTTTGCATTATCTCAAATCATGTGAATTAATGTACACACACACACACACAAACACACACACACACAAAGCCTAGACTTATTTGCTTCAGGACAACTCCCTATTTCCCCCAAGGCAGGGCAGTTCTCAGACATAACTCCATCTCCAAGGGTTTAAGGATCAGGATTCAAAGCTGTCAAACTTGGCAAGACCAGAGTCACCTGCTAAGGCTTAGAGAGAACACACAAGATCTGGTCTTCTCCCAGAGTTTTTTTAGTGTGTGTTGGTTTCTTAATCAACATAGCTGCCAATCTGTTTCCATTTCCTCTGCTTTTAGTTTGCCAGTTCTTTCTCTTTCTCTCTCTTCCCCTCTCTCTTTGTCCCCCAATCTTGCACCCACTATTTGATGCATGCAGTAGATGAGGAAATAGATTTGGGGCTGGAGAGATAGCATGGATGTAGGGTGTTTGCCTTGCATGCTGAAGGACGGTGGTTTGAATCCTGGCATCGCATATGGTCCCCCGAGCCTGCCAGGAGCGATTTCTGAGCATAGAGCCAAGAGTAATGCCTGAGCGCTTCCGGATGTGACCCCCAAACAAACAGAAAACAAAAAAAGGAAACAGACTCCAGCTAAGTAGGTGCTTCTTCTGTCACAGGGCACTGCTTGGTTTCAGGGAATGAAATGAAACTCTCTCTCTCTCTCTCTCTCTCTCTCTTTCTCTCTCTCTCTCTCTCTCTCTCACACACACACACACACACACACACACACACACACACACACACACACACACACACACACACAAACTTTTCCCTTCAACCCAAGGGGTGGTGCAGAGGCTTTTTCTCCTCAGAGGACCCAGCCATCATCTACCTCATCATCCTCCTGAAGGAATTTCTGTGTAGGGCCTTGAGTGACAGTGGGCTCCAAGGAGAATTTGGCAACTGATAAATCTGTCTTCGAGTATCTTGCAGGCAGTAGTGTGGGTTGGTTCCACCTGACCAGGCTCCCACACAGCATTCCAGAATGCCTGTACAGCCCACACTTAAGAGTTGTAAGCAAAACCCCTCCCTCTGCTATAAAGATCTGGTACCTGGTCTGGAAGAGGGCATGAGGGGAGGAAAAAGACCAGAGGAAAACTGTAGGGTGTTGCACGAAGTTGATTCAGGACAGATGGTGGTTAGAATCCCGGCATCCTATATGGTCCCCTGTTCCTACCAGGAGCAATTTCTGAGCGCAGAGCAAGGAGTAACCCTTGAGAGCTACTGGTGTGACTCAAATAAAACAAAATAAATTAGTAAACAAAACTGGTAAGATAAGTGTAAATACATAAGGAAAAAAATCAACAAAAGGGGGCCTGAGAGTATAGTGAGGCCACTGCCTTGCTGGATTACCTGGGTTCATTCTTTTTTTTTTTTTTTTTTTTTTTAGTTTTTCGGCCACACCCATTTGATGCTCAGGGGTTACTCCCGGCTAAGTGCTCAGAAATTGCCCCTGGCTTGGGGGTCCATATGGGATGCCGGGGGATCGAACCGCAGTCTTTCCTTGGCTAGCGCTTGCAAGGCAGACACCTAACCTCTAGTGCCACCTTGCCGTTCCCTCATTCTTAATACAACATATGTTCCCCAAACTCCCATCAAGAGTGAACCTGAGGGCAGAGTCAGGAAGAAGTACAGGTGTAGCCCCCCCCCACAGCCTTCCCAAAAAACATCAGCAAAGGACCATCAGCACCAACAAAAAATTGAGTAACAAGAAAACTGTGATCATACCATACCATAAATCAGGGGTGGCGAACAGGATTTTTTTTTAATTTATTTAAACACCTTAATTACATACATGATTGTGTTTGGGTTTCAGTCATGTAAAGAACACCACCCATCACCAGTGCAACATTCCCATCACCAATGTCCCAAATCTCCCTTCGCCCCACCCGACCCCCGCCTGTACTCTAGACAGGCTTTCCATTTTCCTCATACATTCTCATTATTAGGACAGTTTAAAATGTAGTTATTTCCCTAACTAAACTCATCACTCTTTGTGGTGAGCTTCCTGAGGTGAGCTGGAACTTCCAGCTCTTTTCTCTTTTGTGTCTGAAAATTATTATTACAAGGGTGTCTTTCATTTTTCTTAAAATCCATAGATGAAACCAAAAAAAAAAAAAAAAAAAAACATTGTCATGGGGCCGGGCGGTGGCGCTGGAGGTAAGGTGCCTGCCTTGCCTGCGCTAGCCTAGGACGGACCGCGGTTCGATCCCCCGGCGTCCCATATGGTCCCCCAAGAAGCCAGGAGCGACTTCTGAGCGCATAGCCAGGAGTAACCCCTGAGCGTCACAGGGTGTGGCCCAAAAACCAAAAAAAAAAAAAAAAATCCATAGATGAGTGAGACCATTCTGCATTTTTTCTCTCTCTCTCTGACTTATTTCACTCAGCATAATAGATTCCGTGTACATCCATGTATACGAACAGGATTTTTACACTCACTCAAAATGGCAAAATGCAATATGTGTTTAATATATTAGTTTTAAAATTAAATGCTTTTGTGTGTTTGTCTGTTTTGGCAGGCCACTTTATGGTGTGGCTCTCTGACTCTCACAGTTTAAAATTTTGGCTCTTCGTGTCAAACTTGTTAGCCACCCCTGCCATAAATGCTTTATAAGTAAAAGTGACTGAATCCCAGTGTAGTGGGTGAAATTACATCCAACCTCCCCACACAAGATGTACATATCCTAATCACTAAAACTTACAACTGTATAAACTGACTTGGCAAAGGGACTTTCAGGAGTGATTTAGTTAAGGGTTATCTTAATCAGCAATTACCCAAGGAAGTCCAATGTCATTCAAGGGCTCCTATGAGGAGGAGAGACAGGAAAGTTACTTAAAACATTCAAACGCTTTTATGAACTCGGTGCCATGTAATAGGAGAAAGGACCAAACTTATTACAAATCATTCAATACTATATTTTGCTAAAATTATGAATTTTCAATAGAATTAAAGCAAGCAGGCAGAGAGGGAAGGGTCCTCTTTCCCTCCTGTCCTCTGCATGGCAATGAATTCTTGGCATACAATAAAATTTTTTGGGATCTAATGAGATCTAATGAGACCAATTTGAAGAAGTTAATTTATCACTATTTCTGAGAGTTCCAGGACCCATATTGGGAACACAGATCTCAGAAGAACCGTACCTGGTGCCACTGCAAGCTCAGAAAAGGTTGGGTCCCTGTAAGGTAACCTTTACTTCAACTTCCTGTTTCCCTAACCTCTTCTTTTGAGATATTAATCCTACTTGGATGATCACACCTGCCCACACCTGAGATGGGGTGGACTATTTTAAATAAAGGATAAAAGGGACTGGTTGGAGGGATGTGAAGGAAGAAGCAGCAAAAAGAAG
The DNA here is from genome assembly GCF_024139225.1 of Suncus etruscus. Classification (NCBI taxonomy): domain Eukaryota; kingdom Metazoa; phylum Chordata; class Mammalia; order Eulipotyphla; family Soricidae; genus Suncus; species Suncus etruscus. Next base: position 12,968,091 of record NC_064851.1, on the reverse strand, counting down.
AGAGGAGCAGCAGAAAGCTTAGCAGAGAAGCAGATGTGAGAAAAAGCATGTGGCAGAGAAAGGCCATGGAATAAAAGCAAGCTGAATGAAACTTTAACGAACTTTAACTGACTGCTTGTGAATTATTTCTCTGCTGCTACTACCTACTTCCATCCACCTGAGGACTTACTTAGAAACATGGTGCCTGGTGTGATCTCACCCAACTCATGGACATTATACTTTATATTCTATATTTTATTCACAGACACCCTCCCATAATGAGAGAAGCTCCAGTAGGAATAAAGGCCAGGAAAGGAATGTCAAGGAAGACCATCAATCCCCACAACTCTACCCCTGGCAACCACCCTAGCAATGGACTCTTATGTAGATATAAAGTCCCATGTGAAGCAAGTTGGGAAAACCCTATAAAAGTCAACTTACAACAAAGGAGGAGATCACATATGTTTCCTAATGCGTGGTGCCCAAGCACATGTAACCTGCATCTCTACTCTTGACATGTGGACTTTCATAGTTGAATGCTGAGTGTATTCTGGGGCTCTCTCTGCATTTGGAGGTGCGCCTCTTTCTTGAACATATAAATTTCTCTCTTTCCTCCCTCCCTTTCCTCAGAACTTCCAAATGAAACCCCTTTTTTACTTCACTGCTGTCTCCTCCTGAAATTCTTTTCTAAGAGAAAGACACAGGACATTTCCTTTCTGCAAAGACCAAGGCCCGCAATACTAAATCTCCCCAGCCATTCCCAGAGTAGAAGTTTCTTCTTGAGGCTCTCCCCTCTACTTTACATATGTCATATAAATGACACTTATAGGCATCATAATTTAAAATTCTAGGGTTTTATTTCAAATTTAAAAATGTTTTGTGGACTTGGGTTCTGTGTGAGTTGGTAGTAGAGTCCATGCCTCATAGAGGTTCTGGGTTCAGTTTCTGGTACTGAAAAAATTAATTAATAAAATCAGATTTTATTTGAATGAGCTATAACCCATCTTTCTTTTTATAATTTTGAATCATAAGCCTCGTCTAAGAAACATTATGCTCATCCTCTGAATTCTACCTCAACCCAATCTCTATCTCCTTATTCCAAAAGCAACTCTTAAAATTTGTTAAAGAAAAGTGTAGAAATTTAGGGGGTTCTTGAGACTTTCCACTTAGCACTATTCTGCTTTCTAAAAGGGAAGTCCTCTGTTTCTGCATACCCGCAGAGCAAGAATCTATCAACATCCTCTCAGGGCATATTCTAGCCACATCCAGGGGCTTTGGAGGCAAAGGAATAATGTGGTCTGTGGAAAGAACAATAGTTATAGAATTAGAGGATCTGGACTGGGGTCAGACAGAGATCAGGAAATGAAAAAGCATTTTGGTTACCAGCAAAGTTTACCTTGCCAAGCAGGGTGGAATGTGGGAGAGAATGAGGGATTGCTCTATTTATCCAAACAGTGAAGCAATATGGTGAGGGTGGGTGACAGATTGGATTATGTTTTGAAAACCAAATATGTTGGGTCTTGACAGACTTATAGGAGCTATTCAGACTTTCTCAAACTCCTGTCCATCTGCATGAGAGGCAGAAAATAATGAATATATCATTCTTAGATAATGGGAACTTAGTATGCTTCAAACTCAAAGTTTCCCTGAAGCATCATTGTTATAGGTTAGAATGTAAAATCTCATTTTTATTATGTATCTTTGTAGACTTTAAATGTATAAAATGACATTTTCTTCATTTTTATACAGTTTTGGCATTGTTAGACAGATATTGCAAGTTTGTCTTAGAACTTTAGTTGCCCTGAAACTTAACCATTGGCAACTTCAAAAACTAAAATTAGAGTAACTGTTCACCAAAACCACAAATGTTAGTACTAATGTAAGCATGTTATATAGACTACAATAATAAAAATAATCAAATAGACCAGAGAGCCTAAAGGGTAGTAAAGCATTTGTCTTGCATACAGCCAACCTGGGTTTGATTCTTAGAACTCCGTATAATCTCCCGAAACCTGCCAGAAGTGATCCCTGAGCACAGAGCTAGAAGTAAGCACAAAAAACTACTGGGCAAGGCCTAAAAGCCAAATTTTAGAAAGCAACTAGTAAAGCTTTAGGCAGGTTTTATTCAGAAATAAAATAAAAGATGATGTTGTCTGAAAGTATATATTCATAGTGAAGCCTGGAGCACTAGTTTGTTTCTTTGAAACTCTCATCTAGATGTCCTGGATTGTGACACTCCCATAGTTTCATAAGAAAAAAATTAGTGGAAGAGTGCCAGATATTATGAATTCTATAGTTTTCTGATGTGCACATGTTTATGGAACCCCAGATTCCCAACCTAATTTACATAGGATGCTGAATGTGAATTTTAAAATCATGCATTCTTCAAGACTACACATACCCATGTCAGAATAAAGGGAGCCTAAAGATTGGTCTGTCAGATGGGTGGGAAGTTTTTGGATTATATTGGTGAGAAGCATAATCTATTTAGATCCAGCAGAGAAGTGGCCAAAAAGAACAGCAAACTCCAGCTTCTATGTTCACATTCTAGACTCATTCACTGGACTGACCCCTTAAAACCACGTCACTCACTTTTAAATGTAAATATGTAGAAACCTGATTCAAAGGAAGTCAAGAGGCTAGAACAGAATTCTCACTCATGTATAATCAGCATATAATACTCATACCTTTTGAATTTCCTATGGACAGAGATGAGATGAGGTTTTTTGGAAACTCTTTGGGGGTTCCTAGTCTTTGATTCAGAAGCTTTCTTGTGGTGTCAATTGGTTGATATCTCAACCAGCCAACCACTTGCTCTATGTGTAGTAATCCTGGATTCAAATTCCTGAGCACAGAACTAGGAGCATTGCAAAGAGACAAGTTTATGACCAAAATTTCACTACATGTTTGCACTTTCCAATCTGTCTTCATTTTCATTGTTGTTGCTAATAAAACCCATTTTGTTTGTAAAATGATTACTTTCTGTTTGAAGTCAATGTGAGGAATAGATTCTAGAACTGTCTGGAGTTCAGAACAAAACAATTCAAAGAAAAAGTGACACAACACATATCTTCTTGGTTCTGGATTAGGGTTGTATTAGAATTTGGCAAGTTCCCAGTGCAAAGGGAAGACCATCTTCTCCAATTATTACACGAGGTTTCAGCCAAACTTTTAATATCCTTCAAATAAAAAAATTCTTTGGAGAAAAGTTACTATAACTAAATGATATTTTGAGTTAAATATATATGAACCAGAACCATGTGTGGCCAACTTTCTCTGTCTGATTCTGGAGGTTGGATAGACTAAGCAAGGAGTAAGAGTGGGTTTGCAGAAAATACATGCAATTCTGTCTTTAAAAAAAAAGTAGTGTAGAAAAGTAGTAGTGGTTACTCCAAACTTATTTTCTCCAATCCTAAAAACATCCTGAGGTTTCTTTGGTCCTAATTTCATAAAAGCAATATAGCCAAATGTTCCAAATGACTCTATTTGGCATAACCGAAGCCAACTCAGGCAAGAGAGGCTCAAAGTTTAACCACCCCACCTAATCTTCACTTCTCTCTCTTAGATTATTTTGCTGGAGCCATCAAACAGGGTTTGTTTGAAGTTCTTTATGAATGAAAACAGAGAGAAGCCTGGAGAATTCAAGTTCTTGCATAACCCTACATTTTGTATATTTGGAAAAAGTATCATGGAATTAATTTCCAAAACTATTAGTGATGAGTTGTTTTGCTTTCTTTGATAGATGTATTCCAGAGATGTATCAGGGAAAGAAATATGGAAAATGGAATAAGAGGTATCACTGGAATGTGGAGATAGGAACCCTTCTAGAAAAAAAGATAGGAATTCTTAGACTGGGGATAGTTTAAGAGGTAGGTAGGATATCCTATAGGGAGGACTGTGTTTTAACCCTAGCACTACAAGTTCCCCTGAGCTACACTGGGAATAGTTCTTGAGCATACCTACCCCCACCCAGCTATTATTCCCCAAATAAAATCTAGGGAAGAATTGATAACTAAATTTGCTTTCTACCTTTGCCATTTTAGGACATTAAAGAACTGAAGGTTTGAGTTGCAGCCTGGGACAAGGTCTATACAGCTCATCCCTATGCTCCCTCCCAAAGGACCACAGATGATTGTCTAAACAATTGACTTAAATATTAAGCTCTCAGGGGCCGGAGAGATAGCACAATGGCAAAGGCGTTTGCCTTGCATGAAGAAAGATGGTGGTTTGAATCCCGGCATCCCATATGATCCCCGGAGCCCACCAGGGGTGATTTCTGAGCAGAGTCAGGAGAAACCCTTGAGCACTGCTGGGTCTGACCCAAAAATCAAAATAAATAAATAAATAAAAATATTAAGCTCTGATTAATTTGCATTTAACACAAAATATTGTTTGGCTTCAGTAACTTTTCATCCATGCAATAGTCAGGGCTGGACCAGTGAAAGAGCTCAATGGGTACACGTGTGCACAGAAGAGAATTGGGTTCGAACCCTAGCATCACATGGTCCCCTGAGTCATGATGCTAAGTGAATTGAGCAAGACCAAAAAGACCAAAAAGATGTTATTTCACATAGAAAATCATCTTTATTATTTTCTTTTTATTATTTTGTTACAGTTTAGGTCACATATTTACATTCCTGTTAACGTTTATGTTTTGATGCTTGATTCACATGACATTCTTGCCTCAACACTGTTTCTTTCAGCCTTCATCATTCCCCTTACCTATCTCACCTTCTTTGGTATTTTATGTTGTATGTCAGAGAGAAATTAATGGTTAATAGCAAAAACCAGATCACTGAGTTTCTGCAACCAAAGATGAACAAGATTACAAAGAACCTTGACGATTTGAAGCTGACATGTTACCTTGTAAAAAAAATTTTCTCTTCATGCACAGATGCACAAAATGTATTATACTGATCTCTTTAAATATGAGATGTACCATATGCCAATTATGCCTCAATAAACTCATTGAAAGTGTTTGTCCAAAATCTTGTCCTTTCTATTTATTTCTCCAGAGATCTGGGAAAACATAAGAACTTCAAGGAATGCAACAGCTTTAAGTACTATTTTGAAATGTTTTTATTGCATTACAACAGACTACGGTAGGGAATAGAATTTGGGATTATAGCCTACCCCAGCTTTAGAAAAAAATTGCACTGAATAGAATTCTTATAGGTACTTGCAAATTCTCAAAATTATAAAGAGCTTCTTAGAAACACATATAACCACACATTCTTGCCAATTCGATGCAAAAATAATGGACAATAAGCTGAATAATTTTTGAACAATAAGTTCAAAAGACCAATTAAAATATCTGATATTAAAAAGTATAAATTGAGACCAGACAGATAGTGAAGTGGTAGGGTATTCGCCTTGCATGTGGCCAACCTGAGAGGGACCCGGTTCAATTCCTGGCATCCCATATAATCCCCCAGCCTGCCAGGGGTAATTTCTGAGTGCATAGCCAGGAGTAACCACTGAGCGCCACTGGGTGTGACCCCAAAACCAACCAATCAATAAACTTTAAAAAATTAAAAAATATATAAATTATGAACATATTTCATACATTTTAAGTAAGAGAAAACTTAAATCTGACTTATATAGAAGATATAGGTAAAATGGAAGTCGTATACTTTGAGGTACATATTGGGACAAGAAATTCAGAAAACAACTTGACGAAGTTGAAGATTTCATGCCCAATATATAGAAAATGCATTCCTATGTGTTATATATGTAAACATTTTAATGGGATTATTATGTTACTGACCCTACCCTAGGGTGTGACCTGGCATTCTGCTTCCATTCTAGGGTGGTACCTGATTCTGCTCCCACCATTGGGTGGCACCTGATCCCACTATTGGGTAGTACCTGATTCTGGGGCATAAAAACAAGGGTCTGTGGAAGGCGAGAGGCTTTTTGTCCTGGACCTATTCTTAGGCCTTTGGGTTTCGGCCTCTTCACGGAATAAAGAGCTGTTTTCTTCAGAAGCCTGACTGCCTGTTGGCTTTCTTCCCGCTTCATTCACCTCAGAACCACCGACTGAACAGGGTAACAGACATGTGGTCTGAGCTGGAGGAGAAAGGCCTTATCCTCCATCCCTCCATCAGTCAACCTCTTCAGGGGCTGACTTGCAACACCTATGTATACTCCAAAGAACAATCTTGTTCATGTACATAAGAAAACATGTCCAGCAAAAAGGAATGAGAGATATAATCATGCAATAAAATTCTATATAAAATCAAGATATAGTTATGGGTAAAACTTACAGAGAAAATCAAGTTATAGAATATGTACAGAGAATAAGGTATGTTAAAATACCGTATGTGTGATGAGATTATAAGTAGAATGACATGTATGGAGATTATCAAGTCCAGAGTCAAACTGAAGGTTTCACTAATTGTTTCAACCATATTAGAAGTGTTTCGTTTCTTAATTGCAATTATGCATAACTGTTTTATTCTTTAAGTTTCCTACACCTCAAATATATTGCATATTTTCTGATATAACTAAACGTTTTTGCCCTCTGCTACTTCCTGTGTTTTCCTATAAAATAAGTTTATGTTGAGTTTTTCGAACACCAAATCTTAGTTTTCTTTGTTAAGAGAATCTATACATTACACATATATACATTTGCAATTGCTTTCAACACAGCCTTTCACTCAACCACACTTCAAGACTATAATGAGAGGCCAACAAAGAATTTTTATGCTGGGGTATTGTACTCTCCTGACACACACTATTAGTTTCATCTGTTCTCTGACATTTATAGTCTTCTTTAGAAAGTTATTAGTGTTCTTTACTCTAGCATTGTTTAAGCCCTTCATACTGCCTGCTTTCAGGATGTTTCCATGTAGGCTGAGGAACGATGCTAGATTAGAATAACTCTATAGTGTACTGATGCCATGATTCAGGAAATAGAGGTGTTTAAGTTTTGTGCATTTGATTTAGAAATTTGTATTGTGACTTCACCTCTCTAGACCCTTTTCCCATAATCTTCAGAAATCCAGAGAAGTATCATCCTTGAGAATCACATAAGAAGTCCACCTTAAATCAAAGTGATTTCCATAACAATTTCCCTTGTGTGTCCCAGAACACACCTGGCAGAATACTGACTCCTAGCAGAATCCCTCTTCCTTGTACCACCCACAGACCATGCTACCTAAGGGCCCAATAAAACTTAGTTGTATCTGAGATAGAATATGTGTTTATGCCTTTGGACCTCATAAATATTTTTTGATGTATTAGCAGGGTCAGGACTAAGATAAAGGTGATATTTCAAAGGGGCCTTAAATAATTGGAAAGGTCAGAAAGTAATCATGAATGTGAGTAAGCAACCTGGACATGTGCAGTCCCTATGCCCCCAACTTGCTTTGTCTTCACCTCATTCTCACATCTCCTGAAGATTCACCTCCCCCTTCTCAGCTTTGTGCAATCCACTATCATAGAAAGGCAATTAGACTGAGGGTTTTGAGTCATAGTGGTGGAGGTCACCCTGGTGATGGAGATCAAACCCACCTCTTAATGCTCCTTGGATAGAGAGGCCTATTTCCTTTGCCTGTCCTTCATGATCTCCACCCTAACTTGTAGGTCAATTATGCTAGAAACATCCATCTGCATTCAGTGCCCCTTGCTTTGTAGCATAAACTAGTGAGGCTGAAGGACTGGCATTCCAGATCTGAGGGCTGATTTCAAGTGGAGACCATCTTCATACCTTAGTTTTCCCTCAACATATGCAGTGTGTTATAGAAATGCCCAACACTGGAGTCCTGAAGTGCAAAACAAAGGCTGTATTTGAAGTTGTAGTACCATAACAGATGGCATCTTTGGATATAAAATATATTCTCCAAAACTTGTCAGTGGGTATCAGGGGATGAAGAATGGTGGGTGAAAGGGGTAGGCCCTATACAGACAACACAGCCCAGGAATGCTCATGGGAAATACGCCACATAGAACAGATTCAATTGGTCAGATACAGTATAGAAATGATATAAGAATGCATATTCTGGGGCCAGAGTGACAGTATCGCAGGTAGGGTCCTTGCCTTGCATGCTGCTGACCCATGTTTTATTATTATTATTATTATTAATTGCTTTATTTAAATACCATGGTTTATTATTGGGGTTCAGTCATACAATCTACACCATCCTTCACCAATGCACCTTTCCTGTCACTGCTGTCTTTCGTTTCCCTCCCATCCCATATCCTCCATCCCCTCTGTCTCTAGGGTAGGCAATTTGCTTTTCTCTCTCTCTGTCTCTCTTGGTCTCTCTGTCCCTCTCCTTTTTGACACTATGGTTTGCACTATTGTTAATTGAGGGGTGCCTTGCATATTACTTTCTCTCTCCACTTACAGTACTGAATTCTTGTCCAGAGTGATCAGCTCCAGCTATCATTCCCTAGTAAACCCTTCTCTAACAGTACTCATTGCTTTGTGGAGAGCTTCCTACCTTGGGCTGGTCCTCCTGATCCTCATTTCTATTGTCTCTGGATATTATTACCATACTATCTCTTGTTTTTCTTATATCTCACAAATGAATGAGATTATTCTGTGTCTATCTATTTCACCGCTGACCTGTATTTAATTCTCAGCAACCCATATGGTCCCCTGATCCCTGCCAGGAATGATCCTTGAGTACAGAGCCAGGAGTAAGCCCTGAACACTGCCAGGTTTGGCCCCAAAAACAAACAAATGAAAAAGAATGTAAATTTTAAGCTGGAAGGAAACAAACAACATTTTTTGACATAGCAATTAAAAAAATACTTCTGATGATTGACTTTTGGTGGGGCAACCTCAGGGCCAATTACGGGGTCATACGATTAGGTGGCACATTCATTTGGTCCTGGACAATTGTCTTTTCACAATGAGCTCATCAAAGGAAAACTACAAGAAGGGGCAGCCTTGAAGGAATCTGACTGCTGCCCTCTGCTCCAGAAGAGGGACTGAGTATTTCCAAAGTGGAAACAAAAATGTCAGCTTGTAAAAGGTTTTTCTCACGATTCAGCTGAGTTCAGAAGAGAGTGTAGAAGAAAAACATCTGTCTATGAAAAAGCAGGGACCATAAAATATATACTGTTCTCCTCTGGCCTTCAGCCCATTTTTTAAAGCAAAAACCAAAGGAGATATAAAAAAATGACTAGGTTTAGGACCAGTTCCTAATTTAACCTCAAGTATAAATTACTCATAATTTAATCAAAAGAAAACGAAAGAAGATATAAAAAATGACTAGGTTTAGGACCAGCTCTTAATTTAACCTAGAGTATAAATTACTCATAATTTAATCAAAAAGGATAAAATGTCATTCATAAAAATAGAGTGATGTCCATGGTGGGCCTCAGCAAGACTCATCATGCATATTTTTATTTTATTTGTTTTCATTTGGGGGTCATACTTCTGCCTCTGCTTTTAGAGATCACTCCTTTTGGTACTCAGGAGTCCACATGGGGTGCTGGATATCAAACCCAGGTCAGTTGTGTTTAAAGCAAGCATTCTGCCCTCAGTATTATATCTCTAGGCCCTCATTCATGCACATTTTCAATAAATATTCACCAAATATTCCAATTAATACCAAGACAAAATGAGCTTTCTGATAGGAAAAACAGAAAATTTGTCCTCCAGGAACTTTGAGTTGAGTAGACAGATAAGTTCAATATCAAATATGCAAATAAATTCAATGAAAATTTTGAGGAAAGAGATTTGGCTGCTTTTGGAAGAATTAAAAATGGACATAGATGCTGTCTATGGAAAAAAATAGATACTCAAGTGGTAAGCATGTGCCTAACATGTGCTAGACACTAAGTTGATCCTCATCACCACATGGTCACCCAAAACTGCTGAATGTGGTCTTAATGATCTATCTATGAGCATTGCCAGGTCTGAACATCTCTGTGAGAGGAAGGAAGAAATAAAGGAATGAAGAGACAGAGGAATGGAGGTCGGCCAACAGGCAGATGCCATGATTAAGCCAACATTTATAGACATATAGGAAATGACTTCTAACCAAGATGCTTGAATCCAGTTTGGTAAGTGGGATTAACCTTTCCTGTTCTGGATGTTTAGGAAATCAGAATTCCTTTGAGAGTCTGAGCTTTGCACCTTTGCTGACTTCCATCTAATTAGCTCAAAAGACAAAAAATACATTCCCATAGATACAGGACCAGATGAATTGTGGTAGCAGGGTCCAAATGGTCCAAGATGCCAATCACATTCTTTCCTGTTGCACTTCACAGAGCAACCAGATATTCAACTTTTACACAGAAAATGAAGCGTTTACAAAATACCTAAAACTGCTGCACTGAGTCCAAGATGGTTTATATAACAAGATTTGAACACATTGAGCCACTTTAAAGAGAAATTTCATGGAAAGAATCCTATCACCATATCCCACACCCAACATACATGCAGACTCCCTTGCAATTCAGGCTTACACCTAAATGAAACCTTTTAGAAGTAGGTAGGTTTCAGCCTGATGCTCTGGAATAATCTGGAACTGTAAAATCAGGTTAACTTGAATTTAAATGTCCACATCTCAATCATTGTGAAGCTTAGGGAAATATTTAAATGAGGCTGCATGTAATGCCCTTGTCTCTAGAATGAATAATAATATCTATTCCAGTATTGTTAGCAATTTTAATATTAGCCATCATCTACTGAGTACTAACTTAGAACCAGACAGTGAACCATGGACTTTATCTTATCTCATTGAGTTCTTAAAACAACCCTATAAGGGTTCTTAACCTCTTTTTAGAAATGGGCCAATGAAACCTCAAAGAATCAAAGTTGCTTTCCTTAAGTTACATAATTAGAACGTGATGGACTGCAAAACACAAAACCTGTCTTTATAGAATCTGAACTAGGATCTGCTGCAAGGAATCAAAGCACATGTGTGGAAAAAAATTCAGATATTACAAAACTGCTCATTGTGGGGCTGGAAAGATAGCATGGAGGTAGAGCGTTTGCCTTGCATGCAGAAGGATGGTGGTTTGACTCCCCGCATCCCATATGGTCCCCTGAGCCTGCCAGGAGCGATTTCTGAGCATAGAGTCAGGAGTATCCCCTGAGTACTGCTGGGTGTGATCCAAAAACCAAAACCAAAACCAAAAATAAAAGCTCATTGTATGACAAAAACTCAATCATGAACAACTTTGTAACTGTGTCTCTCACAGTGATAAAATTAAAGAATTTATTTATTTTATAAAATGCTCAGCATGTTAGCACTCACCTTGCACACTGCTGACCCAGGTTCGATCCCCAGAATTCCATATAATCCCCTGAGCCCACTAGGAATGATTCCTGAGCACTGAGCCAGGAGTAAACCACCAGATATGGCCTAAACACCAAACTAAATAAATAATAAATAAATAATAAATAATAAATAAATAAATAATAAAAAAGAAATAAAAAAAAACAACATTGCTGACTATCAGGGAAATAAGAATCAATATTACAATGAGCAATCCTGTGAGAAAGCCCTATATCCAAAAGATCAGAAACAGTAAGTGTTGATGAGGATGTTAAGAAAAAGGGAGGGCCTGGAGAGATAGCACAGCGGTGTTTGCCTTGCAAGCAGCCGATCCAGGACCAAAGGTGGTTCGTTTGAATCCCGGTGTCCCATATGGTCCCCCATGCCTGCCAGGAGCGATTTCTGAGCAGACAGCCAGGAGTAACCCCTGAGCACTGCCGGGTGTGACCCAAAAACAAAAAAAAAAAAAGAAAGAAAGAAAGAAAGAAAAATAAAAAGGGAGCCTGGTGCATAATTATTGGGAACATAGTATAGTATAGAGATTCATTGAAAATCAACCAATGAATTATAAAAAAATTTAATTAATTTTTTGATAATTCCATTTGCTTTTGTGTTTTAATCATAAGTATAAAATAAATTTAATGATAATTCCTTAGGGCACAGGCTATATGGTGGATAGGAAACTGGGTACAGTGGTGGAGCGCAGATCACACTGGTAGTGTTAGCATATTGAATGCCTGCAGCAGCCACATTATAAACAACTTGGTAAATTAGTGCGTTATAATAAATAAGAAAGGTAACTCAATATGACCTCATAATAACACTTCTAAGCACTTATCCAAAGACTCTAAAAACGTTATATAGTGTATTGGCACCCTTTTGTGCATAGCAACATTATATGTAATAGTCAAAATATAGAATCAAACTAAATGCCCTCTGACAGATGATTAGATAGAGAAGCACTGGTCAATCTACACAATGGAATACTGCTCTACCCTTAAAAAAAGATCATCTCATACATTTTGGACAAAATAGATAAAACCTGAATAAAACAAAGGCTGATTCATTCAGATGTGGAATATCAATAGCTAAAGCAAATGAATTAAAAAACAAATCAATAGGGGCCAGAGAGATAGCATGGAGGTAAGGCATTTGCCTTGTATGCAGAAGGATGGTGGTTTGAATCCCGGCATCCCATATGGTCCCTCGAGTATGCCAGGAGCGATTTCTGAGCGTAGAACCAGAAGTAACCCCAGAGCGCTGCAGGGTGTGATCAAAAACCAAAAAACAGACAACAAAAAACAAAAACAAAAACATATCAATAATACTTCTTAAACTTAGTGAAAATGGGTGAGGACTTTGGCATTAGGATGTCACTATTATTTGGTGGTAATTTATTACTTAGTGATAGATTATGATGCTGAATCATATAACTAAATCCCCGAACATCTATAAGATCATAAATCAATGGTATATCAATTAAAATAAATGTCAAATTTTCTAATGTTTTTACATAAAACATACTTATCCTACTATTCCTATGTATGTCATTTGTAATGTGTAGGCAACAACAACAACAACAAAAAAAAGAATTAGTCATTCAATGAATTGGGTTTTTTTTTTTCAGAACTATGAAGTTTTTCATACTTCCCCTCCCTGCTTCTCCTCAGTGTTTATAATTTGACCTTCTCTCCAAAACTCTTAATAAGTCGATCTCTAAAATATGTTTCTCGGGTATATTTATTTTTTAATTTCTCTAGAAGGATGTGTGTATGTGTGTTTCAATACCTCTATATGACTTTCAAAGTCTCTTTCAAACTATCCGTTTCTTCATATCTTTGAGGACAACTGCATAAGTCTAATTTTTTTGTTATTTTTACTTCACCCTGTTCTCCACCATCTTCTCTTCATCCGCTGAGTCTTCTATAATTTTCTCCTAAGTTGATATTATATAAGACAAGTGAAATTTCATTTTTTCTGGATTATGAAAATTGTCACTTAAAAACAATATGAATATGAAAGCAGTACTGTCATTGTCTCTACTTTGTGATGTATCTTGAGTCCTAAACCATTCTCCTGCCACATGAAATATAGTGGCTAGAGTTCTGAAACTGGTAATTCCCTCTTGATGGCTGAGGTAAAGACTGGCTGAATGACACTGTGGTTTATGGTTTCAAAACAACCTCTCAGGAATCAGTTTTTCCAGCCCCACTCATTCTTTCAGGCACAAACTCTAAGAGGAAATAATTCACTTGAGATTTTTCATGAGAACACTCAAGTAGATATATGGTCCTTCTTGGAAGATAAGAGAACACTTCATTTTCCCTTGCCTTGAAGAAGGAAAAACATCCTTCTCCTACTTGTTTGTAAAACTTCTCATAAGGGAGATAAGACTGTGCTGAATTCTACAGAAAAGAAATAGAAAATTATTTCCTCCGTAGAGCCTGAAACCTGTATTTATAAACAAAAGAAGCCTCAGAGTTCTGGCCATGGAGAAGTCTTTCCGATCTGCCGTTTTCATTTGTGTGTGTGTGTGGCCAGCAAAGAAGGTTTGGACAACAGGAAGCATGGCCAGAGGACATCTAGGGTAGAAAGAAACAAATCATTCCTACTCCAACATTATTTACCTGCTGCCTTGTTAGAATGAGACCACTGGGGTGGAATGAGAAAGGGAAATACTTTATCCTTTCTCTACAACCAGGAACTCTGCACAAAAAAGCCCTTTCAGAATTTGGTAGAGAGGAAGGAGGAGGCATAGGATGTGAAGACATATGTTGAATTAATTAAATTAATCTGAGTCCTTGATGGTGGTGGAAGATGGATGGATGGTGAGGCCTTTCTTGGCTAGACCAGGTGCCTGCAGCTTCTTTGGCCTGGTGAGTCTGAGGGTTTAGGTAATGGCAAAGAAATTATCCACAACCAGTCAGTAGATTTCAGGAAACAAGCAGCTTTATTATAAGGTCCTAGCCATCATGTATGGCTTTTAAGCTAATCAGCCTCTCTGCAGCCAACCGTCTCTCCTCTCTCCATCCTGCCTCTTCCTGAGGCTTCTTGCTGAATCTTTCCCTTACCCCTGAGTAATTCCTTTATTAGCAACCATGGACCCTTCCCATCCAGATAAAATAGACAGGAAGTTAGGGAAGGGGTTACAGGTGTATTGTACTTGATTTCGTGGAAGAAGATTAGACTATCTTGTGAGAAGATATCAACGTTCAAACTGTAGTTCATTCAGAATATTCTTTGGACTGTCCCTTAATACAGAAAATTCTCATGGGCATAAAAGCCCATCTCTAGGCCTTTTGAAAACTAGCATTTTGGGGACATCTCTTCTCATTGAATTGCTACCTTATGTATATAATAAAAATGAGTAAATCTGAACTCTTTTCATACTGCCAGCCTTTGTTAAACTTTGACTTTAGTCTTGTTTTTTTTTTAATTTGGGAAAAATTAGAATTTTGCCTTGATGAGTTCTCCAACTTGAACAAATGGTTTCCTGGAATCCAAGGAACCCATAGCTATTTGCCTTTGTACAACTTGACAGCAAAAAAAAAAAAAAAGAAAAAAAAAGAAAAAAAAAGAAAAGGTTCTCACTGACCATGGTTTAGAATAGGATAGGGACTTAATACACTCAAGATGACTCCATCCCATCCAAATTTAGGCTACTCCTTTTCAAATTTTATATACTCATTTATTTCCATTACCCTTTTGAGGAATATACCCTGATCGACCACTTTAACAATTGGGTAAAATAATAATTTTAAACCTCAAAGTTGAGGTTTACTGTGTCTTCAATATGCTACAGTTCCTTCAGACTTGTCAAAGTGATTCAGCAATAACATCTGCAAAAGTTTCCCCTCAAGTCTTTGAATTAAAATCCCATTGATAGAACCAGTGGTAGGGCATTTGCCTTGCACACAGCCAACCCAGGGTGGACAGTGGTTCAAATCTTGGCATCCAATATGGTCCCCAGAGCCTGCCAGGAGTGATTTCTTAACGCAGAGTCAGCAGTAGTCCCGGAGTGCTGCCAGGTGTGATTCCTTCAAAAAAAAAAAATTGAACTTGAAAATTAAATAACTGGCAACACATGTCTTTTATGACATCACCTCCAATTACTTACTGTCTCTTCTTCTTTCTAGAGGGCCATTCTCTTACACAAGAACAGCAGTTCTGCAGAGAAAACATAAATTTCCTTCTCTCTGTTGACTATTTAGCCACTAAGCTTAATATAATCACTGAACTCTCTGCTGGCTCAGTTCCATTATTATTACCCCAAAGCCCTTTGGGTGCTTTTTCATTTGTCCATCAGTTCTCAAAGCTTGGAGAAAAAATGATTTGGGAACAAGTAACACTGACAAAAAAAAAATCATTATTGATTACTCTTCAAAATGGTAGAAGTACCTTGGACTGAAGACTGGGATGGGGTTGGAGGGGATAAGTTAGCAGGTGCAGAGCACAGACGATACTCAGCTGAATGGTCTCAGGCTTCTGGTTCTGGAAAATAAGTTTCCTTTTTTGTTTGTTTTTGGGGCCATGCCTAACTGTGCTCAGGGATTACTCCTGGCTCTGCACTCAGGCAGGAATCACTTCTGGCAGTGCTCAGGGGAAATGTATACTATTGCAGAGATCAAATCTGGGTCAGCCACCATGCAAAGCAAGTGCCTTACCCACTCTACTGTCTCTCCAGTCCCGAAATAACTTCTCTTTTCACTTCTTGTTATTCTCAAAAATATCCCCTACACGATCTCTCTCTTTTTTTTTTTTTTTTTTTTGGTTTTTGGGCCACACCCGGTGACGCTCAGGGGTTACTCCTGGCTGTGCGCTCAGAAGTCGCTCCTGGCTTAGGGGACCATATGGGACGCCGGGGGATCGAACCGCGGTCCATCCTAGGCTAGCGCAGGCAAGGCAGGCACCTTACCTCTTGCGCCACCGCCCGGCCCCCTACATGATCTCTTGACCATCAGCCATCTGTTCCCTGGACCCACTGTTGGTTATAGATTGCAAGACTTCCAGAATCAAGGGAATTAAGGTCATCCTTAATTCTTCACAGCTCTGAGTGCAAAGGCCGATACAGAACAGACAGATTTTGCTTGTTAGCCAGACATGATGTCAGCCACTCTTAAGAACATGAGCTTTGAACTTAGGTTAAATTTTTAACAATATAAATTTCTTATGTTCTTGTGATTTAATCTTCATTTTTACAGCCAATTTGATAGGATCATTGTAGAAATATATGACTTTTAGATACTATGTGAGTGATCAATACATGGCATTAATAATTTATAATATTTATCATCATCAATAGTAAAATTAGTACATGGAAATTACCTCAAGGTTATTTTAAAGATTAAAGTTAAAAATAGGTTTGAAAAGCCTGCCACATTGCACATATTTGATAAATGTAGCTTTCTTTCCTTCCTTCAGAAAATTGATACTATTATAAATTACCCTAGCAACAATTTTACAGATCAGTTAAGTAATGTGATTAAAAAGAGAGTTAACCTACAAACCACAACTAAATATCAATTTTCAAATTATTGGCATATTTAAATAAATTATTACTAATTCTAAAATTGTCTCCAACTTAATTGAATTAACTTTGATTCTTTTTTCAAGAGGCCCATTGAGGTATAGCAAAGATATTATGCTGTATGGAGTGGAATGATGGGGAAATGAAAAGGACAGTTTTTCTGAGAAGGCTGCTAAGTTATTTAAAGAAATGTAAAAGTACACATAAGACTTTAATTTCTTACCTGCATAATAGGAGAGTTAAGTATTTTTGTTCAATTTATAATATAAATAAAGTTATGATAACTTTTATAAGAGGTAAGCACTAAGTAGATGTTAACTATTTTAGGGGATATAATTATAAAAGATATTTATATTACATTATATTATAATGCATATATTACATATTGCATCATAAAATAAGGTGAGAACCATACTATCATCTAGTCTATGTCTAGCCTCTCTTGATAAAACAGAAATCTAGCTTAACTTAGTGTTTATTTTAGGACATGAATCAACTACCAAGTTGTTTAAACATAAAACCTACAAGCATAAAGAGAAAATCCATCAAAAATTTGTATTCAATTCATAAATTAATAGAGCTGTCTGTAAGATGCCACATTGCCTAAAGGAGAACTAACTCGTATGTCATATATTTACATACATAAAGGAAAGTTGATATGAGTTTACAAATAGATGCTAAAATTGGCCTAGCCAGAAGCAAGAAACTACACTTTAATAGAAACAATGCTTTTGTAATGTGGAAGTGATCATTGCCATTCATTTCAGCTTCATAGGACTTGAAAGCTGGAATATTATTAAAAGGAAAGATTATCTGGATAGATGAGTTCTCCAAGACACCTACAATACAGATTTAAAGGTAGAAATGCAAAAGTTGTTTGGCCAAGATTCCATTCTCCCACCCCCAACCCAAGCATTCTCAGATTCTATTGAATCTTGGGATAATGGTGGATGGATCTTGGCCCTCTGGTAGTGGATATGGTGGGATAGCCCTGAAATTTAAAATAATGATACTATTGTTACTGTAAAACGAATTAATTAACTTAATATAATTTGTTTTGCATTTCTTTCCCGACAGAGCTATTAAAAACAAAACAGCAGGTCCAAATGTCAGTTATGTTAAGTCCTACCTCACTAAATTAAGATTGAATTTAATTACAAGATCAGTATTCCAGTAAATAGAATTTGAAAGCAGTCCATCAAGAATCACCTAATCAGTTTTAGGTGGGTAATCTAACTAGTAGGTTCCTTTTATCTCTGAAAAGAATTGAGTATAATTTCTTGTTCTAGCTCTTTTTTGACTATTAAAGTCTCTCACTTTGTAGACTTTCACATATCCATTTTCTGCTATACTGAATGCTGCTTGATTCATGACCCATGAAAAGGTACTCTCTAAAGTTGCCTTGAGAGATAGCTCAATGGGCTGAGTACACACTTTGCAATTCAAGATGCCTGGATCAATTTCTGGCACAGCCTGGTTCCCCTTAGTACTGCCAGGATTGATTTCTACGCAACAAGTTTTGAGTTGCTTTTGAGCATTACTTGGTGTGGCCCTAAAATCACAAGTAAAACTCTTTAATGTTTACTTAGTTCACTTTTTGAAAGTAGCTAACAAATAAGACTAAGGCACTAATTATAAAATCACATTTTGGGGGTTTTTCTGTGTTACGGAAAATCACAACAGTAGAGCATAATATTCACATAATTCTCTGGAGCAGATAAAAGGCAACAGAATTTTAGATAAGTGATCTTCACCATATTAATGGGCCCTCCTGACCCGTTATGGAATGGTAGGCATGTTCCCTTCCTTCTGGCTAGGTCCAACACCATCGACACCCAGCTTCTGCCTTATTTATGGGGTCTAGGGTAACATTTCCTGAAACATGCAGCCAATACAGGGCTGTATTACAAAACTATTCAGCACATTTTACATTGATCACAGTTACACTTCTGTCACTGGATGAATATGGGTAGGGAGATAGAAAATAACAATTCTAATCCTTCAGCGTTTCTGGGTAGGGGTCTAATTACAAATATGTACACTTAGCACAGTAGAAGCACCGTACAAACCAATGGGAAATGCAGATAGAAGGCCACCAAGTTCAGTAACAGTGAAAAGTAACATCACCCAGTTCTGTAAATACTCAGAAAATTTTAATCATAGTGGACACTATAAATGAATTTAAAAATAAAGATGGTACAGAAAATTAGCAAAGTACAAGAAAGTGTGAGAGCTTAAATGAGAAAACTACAATCAGAAATTAAGTATGTGGGGGTCGGGTAGGTGGCACTGGAGGTAAGGTGTCTGCCTTGCAAGCGCTAGCCAAGGAAGGACCGCGGTTCGATCCCCCGGTGTCCCATATGGTCCCCCCAAGCCAGGGGCGATTTCTGAGCACATAGCCAGGAGTAACCCCTGAGTGTCAAACAGGTGTGGCCCAAAAACCAAAAAAAAAAAAAAAAAAAAGAAATTAAGTATGTGGTAGGTGATATTAAAAAATCTTCAATAGAATATCTGAGCAGCAAAATAACAGCAACTAAAGAAAAGACCGGGCTGGAGAAATACATGGAGATAGGGTGTTTGCCTTGCATGCAGAAGGATGGTGGTTCAAATTTAAGTATCCCATATGGTTCCCGAGCCTGCCAGGAGCAATAATTTCTGAGCAAAGAGCCAGGAGTAACCCTTAAGCACTGCCAGGTGTGAACCAAAAAAAAAAAAAAACCATGAAGTTTCAAGATGAGATGAAAGAAACTAAACTTTTAAAAAAGGCAACATAAGATGGAAAAAAGTCTGAAAAGCAATTAATAGTACACTAGCAAACAATGGTACATCAAGAAGAACAATATAAGAATTATTCTTACATTCTTATATTCTTTTTTCCATTTTTTATTAATTTTTATTTTTAATTATGAGAACAAAGATGCAAAGAAAGAGGACAAGGTAAAGTTACAGTGGAAGAAAAATCACCCATAAATAGAATTCTCAGTAGTCCCATTGCTGATATCTTAACTTTGAACTTTTCAGCCAAAGAACATTAAGAAGAATAAAACAGAACCCATGTACAATTACTTTGTCCCTCAAGTCCCCAGATTGTAGTACATAATATTTCTTAGCAGCTCACAAAGCAATCTAAAGCCAAAAAACTTATGTAACTCCTTAAACATTGAAGGTAAAGTACTTTTTTACATTTTCATGCACATGCATATTAATTTAAGTTAACCTCAAAAGTTTAAGTGGGTTGTTTTTCTTAAGGATTAGAGTCAAAAGAGCACAGTAAAAATGGTGTTAGAGTGGCAATTATTGTTTGAATAGGCCCACCAAAATATAAGGGACATGGAAAGGAAAAGCCTTGGCCTGAATACAAGGAGACCCTACCCCTGAAGTTTCCTGGCATAAGACCAACTCTAAGCTCCAGGCAAACTAGTTTGTCCAATCCAGGTCTGTAGTGCCAATACACTTTTATTTTTCACACAGTCTCTGTCGTTGGTATCATGCTTCTGTATTAAAGATCCTGGAATCTGCATCTCCTATATTGCAGTCAGGATGGTACAGAGCATCCTCTTGTTTCACCTCACAATTAAAGGGTAATGCAGAGAACCCTGTCCTTAAGCAGGTCATTGTTTCAAGTCTTCTTTGGAAGTCTCTTTTGAGCAGGTCGATGTCAGAGCTGTGGTATTATTTTTTCTGGTAGAGGATGCTTCCAGGTGTTGTTATAAAGAACCTTGGATGTTTTGTAGATAGCTTCCCTGGTTCAGGGGTGAATGGAGGATGCCCATTCATCAGAGGCCTGTGCCAGGTCATTATATCAATGTTCAGGGTGTAAGATCCCATTGCACTACGAGATGTGTGTGTTCCAATCTCTATTAGATAAGAACTTATTTATATGTGTAGTATTTTCCCATTTTAATGTGCCTATGCAAACAAGGAACAATGCCACGTGGCGTTATTGGCGCATCTGGGGGCCATAAGAACAAGTCCAACAATCCCCATGATATGGTTCAATCATAAGCATTAAACTGAGGGATTCTTCCTCCAAAATTCCTTATTGAACAGCTCACAAAGAGAAGACAAAATAAAAAGTAGGTAGAATTGTCATGGTAAAAGAATATTCAGAAAGAGTTATAGCTCTTAAAGAAAATACACATAAAATATTCAAAAGACTTATGTGTCCATTTTATGTCTTTTGAAACAGTTGGTGGTTGTTAAACCCAATGAATGACTTTGGTGTGTGATTAGAACTGTGTAGTACTGAAGTTAAAAAGGGTAAGTGTGGGGTACTGATGGTTGGGGGTGAGAGAGTTAAGCAGTAATAATGAGCTTTGTAGGGGTGTGCGAAAGGGCAGAATCTGTTGGGGCAAGAGGTCCGTCTTGGTGCCTAACAAATTAAAGAACTGAGGGTAAAGAGGGTTAATTAAGGGGAAGATAACGAATGCGGATTGGGAGATGAGGGAGTAGAAGGGGCTCTGGTGTGGAGGAGGGGAAATATATCAGAGGGACTATATACATTGTATAGATAAATTGTTTATGGATTAGGCAGTCAGAGAGGACCACTATATAGGAAGTCACGTCTATATATACACTGATTTTAGAGACCTATTTGAATATTATCCTTCAAATCTAGGGAATTCAATTTTTTTTCTAGAAACAGTGGAGAATTAAGAATATATTTGGGTGTTGTTAAAAAGTATATATGTCGCTTTTGAAAATGAATACTAGGAAGAAAAAAACTCCTGAATGGGGTCCAGTATGCATAGGGGAGGAATTTCTCTCCCCCACCCTCCCCCCAGGGCCCGATTTACTAGGCGTGGCCCTGAAGGCTACTCTGGCGTGGTATTCTTATATTCTTTATGAGTTCTGGAAGGTTAATTTAATGAAGATCAATAGTTAAAAAAAAGCATTAAAAAAATTCCCAGAGTTGAAGAATATAGGCAACAAAACACAAGAAGACAGAAGGATCCCAAAGAAAATAGACTCATTTAAGAAAATTTCAAATAGACTCACCTAGGAAAACCTCAAGCCATATTTTTCTCAGAATGTTAAAACCAAAGAATGAGACAGAATATTGAAAACAGCAAGATCAGATAAGGAACTTGCATAAAAAGGGAAACCATAAGATTCACAGCATTTCTATCAAACAAGATTCTACCAGCCAGAAGAGAATGGGGGAATATAGTACAAAAACTCAATGAAATGAACACCTCACCAAAAATACTCTCTACCGCTAAATTCTTATTCAGATTTGAAGGAAATACGGAGAGCTTCCTGGACAGGCTAGAGCTTATAGATTCAGAAACCTAAAATCAGTTTTGCAAGAAGTGGTAAAGGTGTTTCTTTAGAAGGCAGGACAGATTTCTCAGCACAGGGAACTGCGAATAGCATTCACTCATGGCACTTATGATTGTCCTCTACTGTATTATGAAAGGTATGTTTACTACTAGCTTGTTAAGGAATTTTATTTACATTCAATAATAAATTAACATCTCACTTATAGTAATGTTCTATGTACTATCACAGATTTTTAACATTAATAGGGATTTTTATCAATCCTTTTCATATAATGAAGATATTTAATTAGTATATGTAATATATAAACATATATAATATATATAAATATATATTTGCTAATATAAAACCAATATTCCCTGTCTTTGTATAAAATACATTTTTATTCTTTTATAAGCCTATTCATATTTCTTCTTTGAATTTTCTGATTTCTCTTCACTTTTACTAAATTTGACATTTATAGTATTTACCTATTCCATGGAAATTTTAAAATATATTAGCAAATAATTATAGATATTAATTTTTTGTGCGTTTGTTTGTTTGGGCCATACCCAGTGATGCTCAGGGGTCACTCCTGGCTATGTGCTCAGAAATCGCTCCTGGCTTGGGGTTCATATGGGACACTGGGAGATTGAAACGCAGTCTGTCCTAGGTTAGTGCTGACAAGTAGATGCCTTACTGCTCCATGCCACCACTTCGGCCCCTATCCATATTAACTATTCAATGTATAAACAGTCAATAAAAATAAAGTTATATTTTCAAATTATTTTACTCTATCAATTAATCATCAATTTACATTTTATAAAATTTTATATTATCTCTAGTCATCTATGTGTGTAGGTGTCACTATCTAAACCAAAAGAGAGAGAGAAACAGAGAGACATCAATCCCATCTGTTGGGTTAAAAAGAAACATAGTAATATAGAATAACAAATGGTCAGAGTCATCATAAAGATTTTGTTTACCTAATTGAACTTAAATAATGGAGTGAATGTTTGAGAGAACTCCTTGGGATACTGGTGGAGGGAAGCAGGATCTTCTGTTGATGAGTGAGATATCAGAAAAAAATATATGCATGAAAAGTCTGTTAAATCTCGGGGCATCGGTAAAAATGGTTCTAGGGTGGGAAAGGCAGCAGACTTGTAGAAACATGGAGGGTAAGAGAGTAGCAGAGAGAAAAAATTGGTGAATCCTTAGTTCTGAAAGTTCTTTTCATTGGGAAAATAAAACTTTATTGTCACCACCATTGTCATCTTTACCACAGCTTCAGCAGTAGCAAAGTCATGCATTAAAGTATTTACAAAGTTTGAAGCAACTAAAGAATCCTTTTGGAACATTTCTGTTCATTTTAAATAAAATAAGAAGGGAAGTAAAAGACATCAGCCAAAGCACTGTAAATGTATTTAGCTGGATCCTTTCCAATCATCTTCAAAAAAGGTTTCCAATTTATAATAGAGTAAATAAAATGGCCATGCACTTTATAAAAATGTGGACTTCTATATCTATTTTAAAGCTGTTTAATATGATTGAAAACATACTATTGCTGTTTCCAAAGACTTGACTCTTTTATTATTGTTATGTGATGTCTTCTAAGACACGTGGCCAATCATTAACTCTGATCTAAAGCCTGATATTTGATCAGGAATGTAATCTTCTAAATTACAACATTGTTCAGAAAGGAAAATACAGACACGCTTTACATTAGTGAATTTTACTACAAGATTTCCCAGAATGCTCTGTGTAAAAAGTGGAATGTGTCTATATAATAAAAAAAAAAATAGCCCTGGGTTTCTAGACTAGGAAGTCATTGAGTTTTAAGGTTGATAGTGACTTTTCAAGATTTTATCATACTCATCAGGCTATTCAGCCAACATGGAATTTTATACATGTTGCTGACTGCTATAATTATTTATTCATTCTTTCCAGAGAAATATACTTTGGGGGTCATGAATTATGTTTCAGACATTTAATAGGTGTTGGAAAAATATAGTTGAAGCATATTATCATTCCTTTCAAGTAGATAAAATCTCTTTAGAGAGGTAGGACAATTATAGTACACAGTTAAGGAGAATGTTGGAGCTTAGAAAAAATGACAGCTAAGACATAGAAGAATAAAGGGACAGACCAATGAAATATGCAAATTCATACAGTCTGTGGTTTGCACATAAGCCAATATTCCTAAGATTTTTACTTCATGAGCATCACTAAAAGCTAGCTTGATATGTTCTACTCATAAAGTACTCTTTATCCTAGTTAGCATCTTAAAAACATCGGTATGGCAGGAAAAAAGAAAAGAGAGACTGAGAGAGGGTATCATTAACTAGGAATAAATAAATATTGCAAAGATGTAAGACCCACACCAGTGAAAGTGACTCATATAAAATGAATAAAACAACTAATGTGAGTGTGGATATAGAAAATGCCTCCACAGTTGTGGGAATGTCTACTGGTTCACCCCTTTGGGAAAAAATATGGACACATTAAAAATATAGCTAACTGGGGCCAGAGCAATAGCACAGTGGAAAGGTGTTTGCCTTGCATGTGGCCGACACAGGACAGACCCCGGTTCGAATCCCGGCATCCCATATGGTCCCCCGAGCCTGCAAGGACCAACTGCTGAGCATAGAGCCAGGAGTAGCCCCTGAGTTACTGGGTGCAGTGGCTTGTGACCCCAAAACAAATTAACAAAATACAACTAAAACTAGAACCTCCTTTAACATAGCCAACAATATAGCCCAGTGTTGGGGACTGTGACTTGTTTGAGGCCATTTTGCTGTTCTTTCTGCCATAGTCCAGCCTTTTACCTAAAGGCTACATGCAGTCTTGCTGTAAGTTTTTGAGCTAAAGAGAAAGGAATGTGCAGCTGCAGGATATAATTAACTCTAGCCCGGAGGAGAGCAACACTGTCCGGTACCGTTATCAGAAACAAGGCCCCACTCCTTAAGACCACATTCCGGAGTGAACTAGGCTATTATCAATAAGTGTATGCTACATTGTCTGTTCAAGATCACTGAGGCAAGCACATCTTGCACCAGCTCCTGATAGTCAAGCAATTAGGAATGCAGCTAGAAGGTCACTAGAAATTTCCATAGAAACAGCACGTTCATCATAACTTGAAGGTCATCCAGCCCCCTAGCCCACTGCCCACTTCCTTATTGAGAGCATGATTTACTTTCTTTGTTCCTTGTAACCTGATATGTATTCTTGCCTTGTATGGACCTTCGCGCCAAAAAGTATGACTGATATCACCTTTGTACTGCCCCCTTCTCCTTCACTATATAAGAAGGAGCTGTAGTTAAATAAAGTTGCCTTTGAGTAGTGAGACGCTGCCTTGGGTCTTTATTATTAACCTCTCTCAGATTTTTTACAGGTGTGGTTGTTCTTCTACCCAGCAAAATAGGAGTGCGGTTGTCTAAGAAGTGTTCCCAGCTAATTCCTGCTGGCCGGGTCCCCCCTGGGGGGGCTTCAGGACCCCGCAGCCCAGCAACACGTCTTCTTTGCCTTTACTTCAAGGACCAAAGAATTCTGATTCAAAGACATTTTACTCTTCTCGGTTTGCATTTGCAATGAACAATGCAATTTGCAATAGCCAATATCTGGAAACAACCCAAGTGTCCAAGAACAGACGACTGTGTAAAGAAACTCTGGTATATATACAGAGTGAAGTTCTACTCAGAAAAAACGTTGAAATTTTGTGCCAAAGGTAGTGTATGTTCCATGATTGCGACTGACCAGGGTTCTATCTCGGCATCTTATATGTACCCCAAGAGCTATCCAGAGTGATTTCTGTTGCAGAGCCAGGAATAAACCCTGATCACTATCTGGGGTACTCAAAACAGACAAAAACATCAATAAAAGAAAAAAATACTATATAGACCCTGTAAAATAAATCCAAAAACTGAATGTTGTCACTGATGCATGGTATTAGAATAACATGACGAAGGAATGTATGGTGTCTAGGGTGAGCAAACCAACTGCTAGAAATAATTCCCTAGTACAGACCCAGTGTGTACTGCCAGGTGTGGCCCAAAAACAAAAGCCAAAACAAAAAAGTGGGTGGACCTTTTCCCATAGGATATAGAAATAGGCCATAGAATTCTATTCTATTCCATAGAATATAGAGATAGAATATAGGTAACACCAGGGAAAGAAAAAAGTGGATGGGAGTGTGTGTCTGGAGGTAATGATAGAGGAAGAAATCAGGGACATGGCCACACTGATGGTGTAGAAGCAAGAGATTGGCAAAGATGTAACACCCACACCAATGAAAGTGACTCATATAAAATAAATAAAACAACTGATGTGAGTGTGGATATAAAAAATGCATCCACAGTGGTGGGAATGTTTACTGGTTCACCCTTTTGGGAAAAAATATGGACACATTAAAATTAAAAAATTAAAAAATATTCAGTTAAACCATGAGAGTCAGCACAACTATAGGCACAGACAGGATCCAAACTACAATAATTTAAAAATATAACCCCTTTTTTTTTTTTGCTTGGCAGACACTTGGGGGCCTCCCCAGGCATCCCCTGACGGCTTGCCTCGGCTGAGGTGAGTGTTTGGGGGCCGGAGTTGCAGATCAGGCTGACTGCTGGACCCCTAGGCCCGGCAGACATTTTGGGACCTCCCCCAGCCTGCATCAACCTGGGAACTTTGACCTGATTCAGCATTAATCTCTTCAAGGCGTGTCTCGCTGGGGCTGTGAGTTTTCTGTTGGAGTTGTGGATTGTGCTGGTTTCTTTGCTTGGCAGACACTTGGGGGCCTCCCCAGGCATCCCCTGACGGCTTGCCTCGGCTGAGGTGAGTGTTTGGGGGCCGGAGTTGCAGATCAGGCTGACTGCTGGACCCCTAGGCCCGGCAGACATTTTGGGACCTCCCCCAGCCTGCATCAACCTGGGAACTTTGACCTGATTCAGCATTAATCTCTTCAAGGCGTGTCTCGCTGGGGCTGTGAGTTTTCTGTTGGAGTTGTGGATTGTGCTGGTTTCTTTGCTTGGCAGACACTTGGGGGCCTCCCCAGGCATCCCCTGACGGCTTGCCTCGGCTGAGGTGAGTGTTTGGGGGCCGGAGTTGCAGATCAGGCTGACTGCTGGACCCCTAGGCCCGGCAGACATTTTGGGACCTCCCCCAGCCTGCATCAACCTGGGAACTTTGACCTGATTCAGCATTAATCTCTTCAAGGCGTGTCTCGCTGGGGCTGTGAGTTTTCTGTTGGAGTTGTGGATTGTGCTGGTTTCTTTGCTTGGCAGACACTTGGGGGCCTCCCCAGGCATCCCCTGACGGCTTGCCTCGGCTGAGGTGAGTGTTTGGGGGCCGGAGTTGCAGATCAGGCTGACTGCTGGACCCCTAGGCCCGGCAGACATTTTGGGACCTCCCCCAGCCTGCATCAACCTGGGAACTTTGACCTGATTCAGCATTAATCTCTTCAAGGCGTGTCTCGCTGGGGCTGTGAGTTTTCTGTTGGAGTTGTGGATTGTGCTGGTTTCTTTGCTTGGCAGACACTTGGGGGCCTCCCCAGGCATCCCCTGACGGCTTGCCTCGGCTGAGGTGAGTGTTTGGGGGCCGGAGTTGCAGATCAGGCTGACTGCTGGACCCCTAGGCCCGGCAGACATTTTGGGACCTCCCCCAGCCTGCATCAACCTGGGAACTTTGACCTGATTCAGCATTAATCTCTTCAAGGCGTGTCTCGCTGGGGCTGTGAGTTTTCTGTTGGAGTTGTGGATTGTGCTGGTTTCTTTGCTTGGCAGACACTTGGGGGCCTCCCCAGGCATCCCCTGACGGCTTGCCTCGGCTGAGGTGAGTGTTTGGGGGCCGGAGTTGCAGATCAGGCTGACTGCTGGACCCCTAGGCCCGGCAGACATTTTGGGACCTCCCCCAGCCTGCATCAACCTGGGAACTTTGACCTGATTCAGCATTAATCTCTTCAAGGCGTGTCTCGCTGGGGCTGTGAGTTTTCTGTTGGAGTTGTGGATTGTGCTGGTTTCTTTGCTTGGCAGACACTTGGGGGCCTCCCCAGGCATCCCCTGACGGCTTGCCTCGGCTGAGGTGAGTGTTTGGGGGCCGGAGTTGCAGATCAGGCTGACTGCTGGACCCCTAGGCCCGGCAGACATTTTGGGACCTCCCCCAGCCTGCATCAACCTGGGAACTTTGACCTGATTCAGCATTAATCTCTTCAAGGCGTGTCTCGCTGGGGCTGTGAGTTTTCTGTTGGAGTTGTGGATTGTGCTGGTTTCTTTGCTTGGCAGACACTTGGGGGCCTCCCCAGGCATCCCCTGACGGCTTGCCTCGGCTGAGGTGAGTGTTTGGGGGCCGGAGTTGCAGATCAGGCTGACTGCTGGACCCCTAGGCCCGGCAGACATTTTGGGACCTCCCCCAGCCTGCATCAACCTGGGAACTTTGACCTGATTCAGCATTAATCTCTTCAAGGCGTGTCTCGCTGGGGCTGTGAGTTTTCTGTTGGAGTTGTGGATTGTGCTGGTTTCTTTGCTTGGCAGACACTTGGGGGCCTCCCCAGGCATCCCCTGACGGCTTGCCTCGGCTGAGGTGAGTGTTTGGGGGCCGGAGCGCGGCCGCTCCGCTGCGCTTCGCGGCCGCGCACTCCACCTCGCCAATGAGTACCACCACAACACGTAGAAAAACCCACAGCGTAAGCGAGACAATGGGGAGACTACGCAGACCAACTTCAACCATAGAGAATGAAGATGGAAACTCTGATGACCCAACAACGACCAACTACCTAAGCAGTCTTTCAGAAATGGAGTTTAGAGACGAAATATGGAGGTTGCTATCAGATATCAAAGAAAGTATAAATCAGAGCACTAATAAAAATCAAGAGAATATGAAGACAGAAATCAGAAAACTCCAAACTGAAATATCAGATCAGATAACAGGTCTGAAAAACTCAATAGACGAATTGAAGAACATAATGGATGAGTTTTCCAACAGGTTAACAGCAGCTGAGGATAGAATTAGTGCTTTAGAAGATGAGATGCATAACAACTTTACACAGCAGAAGAGATTAGAAAAAAACCTCAAATCAAATGATCAGACAATGGAAAATTTACTCAAAGAATATGAGAAGATGAAAATAGAAGTCTTTGATAAGCTCAACAGAAACAACTTCAGAATCATTGGAGTTCCAGAGACCCAAGAAGAAAATCTTCAGGAAGAATCAATGGTTAAGAACATCATCACAGAGAAACTACCAGAGCTAAAGAAAACATGTGACCAAATCCTGCATGCCCGAAGAGTACCAGCTAAAAAAGACCCCAGTAGAAACACCCCAAGACACATCCTAGTCACCATGATGAAACCCACCGATAGAGATAGAATACTGCAAGCAGCAAGATCGAAAAGGGAAATTACATTCCACGGAGCATCCTTGAAATTTACAGCAGACCTGTCACCAGAAACACTCAAGGCCAGAAGGCAGTGGTGGGACGTAGTGGCAAAACTCAATGAAATAAATGCTTCGCCAAGAATATTGCACCCAGCAAAACTAAGTTTCAGGTTTGACGGATGTATACACGGCTTCACAGATAAACAACAGCTCAAAATCTTTGCAGACTCAAAACCAGCCTTAAAAGAAAAACTGAAAGATCTACTCTAAAAACAAGACAGAACAAAAAACACACCAAACTTCTACACAAAGATGGCAATAAATCCCATGACAATTATTTCTCTCAATGTCAATGGACTAAATGCACCAGTTAAGAGGCACAGAGTGGCGAAATGGATCAAAAAACTGAAGCCAACCTTCTGCTGTCTACAAGAAACACACCTGAATAGTCAGAATAAACATAGACTCAAAATCAAAGGCTGGAGGAAAATCATTCAAGCAAACAACACCCTTAAAAAAGCGGGGGTGGCCATACTAATATCAGATGACACAAACTTTATACTCAGAAAAATTGTAAGGGACAAAGATGGATATTATGTACTAATCAAGGGATTTGTACAGCAAGAAGAAATCACTCTCCTAAACATATACGCACCGAATGAGGGTCCAGCAAAGTATTTAATACAATTGTTGACAAATCTGAAGAAGGATATCAATAATAACACAATAATTGTGGGAGACCTCAACACAGGCTTGTCAACACTTGATAGGTCAACCAAATGGAAACCCAACAAAAATATACTAGACCTGCAAAAAGAAATGGATGAAAGAGGCCTAGTAGATATATATAGGGCACTCTATCCTCAGAAACCTGGATACACATTCTTTTCCAATGTACATGGATCATTCTCCAGGATAGATCATGTGCTGGCACATAAAACATACCTCCATAAAATAAAAAAGATAGACATTTTGCAGGCTGCCTTTGCTGACCACAAGGCTCTGAAGTTAGATGTGAACTGCAAAGGGACACAGAAGAAAAAATTTAACACCTGGAAGTTAAACAGCCTCATACTCAATAACCAGTGGGTCCGAGATGAAATCAAGGAGGAAATCAAAAGGTTCCTGGAAACAAATGACAATAAAGACACAAACTATCAGAACTTATGGGACACAGCAAAAGCAGTACTGAGAGGAAAATTTATAGCTTTGCAAGCACACATCAGGAAGGAAGAAGGAGCTTACCTGAGTAGCTTAATGACACAGCTAATAGAACTAGAAAGTGCTCAACAAAAGGACCCAAAAATAGGGAGACAGAAGGAAATAACAAAGCTGAGAGCAGAAATCAACGAAGTGGAAACCCAAAAAACAATCCGAAAGATCAACGAAAGCAGAAGTTGGTTCTTTGAAAAAATAAACAAGATTGATAGACCATTGGCAAAACTCACAAAGCAAAAGAAAGAGAGAAACTTGATAACGCGTATTAGAAATGAGAAGGGGGAGATCACTACAGATACTGCAGAGATTCAAAGGGTATTCAGAGAATACTTTGAGAAACTCTATGCCACTAAATATGAGAACCTGGAAGAAATGGATAAATTTCTGAACTCATATAACCTTCCACGGTTGAATAAAGAAGAGGTAGCATATCTAAACACCCCCATCACTATTGAGGAAATTAAAACTGTAATCAAAAATTTACCCAAAAACAAAAGCCCAGGCCCTGATGGATTCACGAATGAATTCTTTCAAACCTTTCAAGAGGAACTACTACCAATTCTGGCCAGGCTCTTTTATGAAATCGAAAAAACAGGAATACTTCCAAATAGCTTTTATGAAGCCAACATCACCTTAATACCAAAACCTGATAGAGATGCTGCCAAAAAAGAAAATTACAGACCAATATCCCTGATGAACACAGATGCAAAGATCCTCAACAAAATCCTGGCGAACAGGATCCAGTGCCTCATCAAGAAGATCATTCACTTTGATCAAGTAGGTTTCATCCCAGGAATGCAAGGATGGTTTAACATCCGTAAATCTATTAATATAATACACAACATAAACAACAACAAAAATAAAAATCACATGGTCATATCAATAGATGCAGAAAAAGCATTTGATAAGGTTCAACACCCATTCTTGATTAAAACTCTCAGCAAGATAGGAATAAAAGGAACCTTTCTCAATATAGTCAAAGCCATCTACCAGAAGCCAGTGGCAAATATTATCCTCAATGGAGAAAAACTAAAATCCTTTCCTCTAAATTCTGGTACAAGACAAGGCTGTCCTCTCTCACCACTCCTATTCAACATAGCACTGGAAGTACTTGCTATAGCGATTAGGCAAGAAAAAGATATCAAGGGAATTCAGATAGGAAAGGAAGAAGTCAAGCTCTCACTGTTTGCAGATGACATGATACTCTACTTAGAAAACCCTAAAGACTCTACCAAAAAGCTTCTAGAAATAATAGATTTGTATAGCAAAGTGGCAGGATACAAAATTAACACACAAAAATCAATGGCCTTTTTATACACGAATAATGATAGGGAAGAAATGGACATTAAGAGAACAATCCCATTCACATTAGTTCCACACAAACTCAAATATCTTGGAGTCAACCTGACTAAAGATGTGAAGGATCTATACAAAGAAAACTACAAAACACTGCTCCAAGAAATAAGAGAGGACACGCGGAAATGGAAACACATACCATGCTCATGGATTGGCAGGATCAACATCATTAAAATGGCAATACTTCCAAAAGCATTGTACAGATTTAACGCGATTCCTCTAAAGATACCCATGACATTTTTCAAAGAAGTGGATCAAATACTTCTGAAATTCATCTGGAACAACAAACAACCTCGAATAGCTAAAGCACTCCTTGGGAAAAGGAATATGGGAGGCATTACTTTCCCCAATTTTAAGTTGTATTACAAAGCAACAGTTATAAAAACAGCATGGTATTGGAATAAAAACAGACCCTCAGATCAGTGGAATAGGCTTGAGTACTCAGAGAAGGTTCCTCAGACATATAACCACCTTGTTTTTGATAAAGGAGCAAAAAATCCTAAATGGAGCAGGGAAAGCCTATTCAACAAGTGGTGTTGGCACAACTGGTTAACCACTTGCAAAAAAGCGAACTCAGACCCCCAGCTAACACCATATACAAAGGTAAAATCCAAATGGATTAAAGACCTTGATATCAGAACTGAAACTATAAGGTATATAGAACAACATGTAGGTGAAACACTCCAGGACATTGAGACTAAAGGCATCTTTAAGGAGGAGACAGCACTTTCCAAGCAAGTGGAAGCAGAGATAAACAGATGGGACTATATTAAGCTGAAAAGCTTCTGCATCTCAAAGGAAATAGCGCCCAGAATACAAAGGCCACCCACTGAGTGGGAGAAATTATTCACCCAATACACATCAGATAAAGGGCTAATATCCAAAATTTACAAGGTACTGACAGAACTATACAAGAAAAAAACAACTAACCCCATCAAAAAATGGGGAGAAGAAATGAACAGACACTTTGAAAAAGAAGAAAGGCAAATGGCCAAAAGGCACATGAAAAGATGTTCAACATCACTAATCGTCAGGGAGATGCAAATCAAAACTACTATGAGGTACCACCTCACGCCACTGAGATTGGCACACATCACAAGAAAGGAAAACAAGCAGTGCTGGCGGGGATGTGGAGAGAAAGGAACTCTTTTTCACTGCTGGTGGGAATGCCGTCTAGTACAACCTTTATGGAAAGCGATATGGAGATTCCTTCACAAACTGGAAATTGAGCTTCCATACGATCCAGCTATACCACTCCTAGGAATATACCCAAGAAACACAAAAATACAATACAAAAAACCCTTCCTTACTCCTATATTCATTGCAGCGCTATTTACAATAGCCAGACTCTGGAAACAACCAAGATGCCCTTCAACAGATGAGTGGCTGAAGAAACTGTGGTACATATACACAATGGAATACTATGCAGCCATCAGGAGAGATGAAGTCATGAAATTTTCCAATACATGGATGTACATGGAATCTATTATGCTGAGTGAAGTAAGTCAGAGGGAGAGAGAAAGACGCAGAATGGTTTCACTCATCTATGGGCTTTAAGAAAAATGAAGGACATTTTTAACAATATCTCAGAGACAAGAGAGATGAGGGCTGGTAGGTGCAGCTCAGGACATGCAGCTCATCACATAGAGTGATGAGTGCAGTTGCAGAGATGACTACACTGAAAACTATCATAAAATGTGAATGAATGAGGGAAGTAGAAAGCCTGTCTCGAGTACAGGTGTAGGGGGGTGGGGAGGAGGGAGATCTGGGAAATTGGTGGTGGGAATGTTACACCGGTGAAGGGGGGGTGCTCTTTACATGACTGTAATCATACAACTATAATCATGTTTGTAATCACGGTGTTTAAATAAAGATAAAAAATAAAAAAAAAAAAAAAAAATAAAAATATAACCCATAGCTATTGAACCTTTCCTGAGAGGGCCGAGAAGGGCCCACCAGAAAGTCTCTCCTAGAGGTAGGTGCCCAAGCCAAAAGGCTGAGAAAGACTGGGTGAGTGAAAACCGGTTATCAGCGGTGTCCCTTCAGAAAGGCAGATCCTTTGTGAAAGCAGGCGGGAGGAATCTGCCCCTGCTGCGAGATTACCAACTGGGAGAGACTGAGGGGACTTGTTGCCTGTGCGTGTTTCTCTACTCTTCTGTCCACTGAACCTCTCCTGAGAGGGCCGAAAAGGGCCTATCAAAAACTCTCTCCTAGAGGCTCCAGAAGAGCACCACCGCTCCACTTCCTGGCCCCGCGCTCTTTCTAACTAATGAACCCCACCATAACAGGCAACACACACACACACACATACACACACACACACACATACACACACACACACACACACACACACACACTCTTCAAGAGCGACAATGGGGAAACCTCGCAGGCAAACACCATGCACAGAGAATGAAGATGATAGCTCTGATGACCCAAAAATACCAACCATTTGATTAATCTCTCAGATAAGGAGTTTAGAATAGAAATATAGAGGATCCTCATGGAAATCAAAGAAAACATATCTCTAGCTGAACAGAACACAAAGATAAAAATCAGAAAACTCCAAACTGAAATAACAGATCTGAAAAATACGGTAGCTGAATTGAAAACTCAGTGGAAAGCCTCTCCAACAGAGTAACAGCAGCCAAGGACAGAAGCAGTGAACTGGAAAATGAAATCCAGAATGACTCCATACAGCAGAAGAGACTGGAAAAGAACCTTAAGGCAAATGATCATACAATGGAAAAAATACTCAAAGAATGTGAACAGATGAAAATAGAAGTCTTTGATAAACTCAACAGAAAAAAAAAAAACATAAGAATCATTGAAGTCCCAGAGGCCCAGGAAGGGGATCCCCAGAAAAATCAACAAAGACATCATCACAGAGAAACTTCCAGAGCTAAAGACTGCATGCAATCAAACATGCAATCCAAAGAGTACCAGCTAAAAGAGACCTGAAGAAAAACACCCCAAGACACATCTTGTCACAATGACAAATTCTATAGTTAGAGATAATATACTGAAAGCAGAAAAATGAAAAAGAGAAATTACATTCAAAGGATCATCCATAAGAGTTACAGCAGATATGTCACAAGAAACTCTCAAGACCAGAAGACAGTGGTGGGACATTGTGACAAGACTGAATGAAATGGATGCTTCACCTAGAATACTGCACCCAGCCTGATTCACATTCAGATTTGAAGGAAAGATACATAGCTTCACAGATAAGCAACAGATCTGAAATTTTACAGATGCAAAACCAGCCTTAAAGGAAAAACTGAAAGGTCTATTTAAGACAAGCTTGACCAACAGCACACCAAATTTATACACAAAGATGACAATAAATCCCATGACAATCATCTCCCTCAATGCCAATGGACTAAATGCACCAATTAAAAGACACAGAGTGGCAAAATGGATCAAAAAGATGAATCCAACCTTCTGTTGCTTACAAGAAAAACATCTGAATAGTCAGAACAAACATAGACTCAAAATCAAAGGTTGGAGAAAATCATCCAAGCAAACAACACCCTTAAAAAAAGCTGGGGTGGCCATATTAATATCAGATGACACAAACTTTAGATTCATAAAAGTTTTAAGGGACAAAGATGGACACTTCATACTAATCAAGGGATATGTGCAACAGGAGAATTCACAATACTAAACATATATGTACCCAATGAGAGACCATCAAAATATCTCATAGAATTATTGACAAATTTGAAAGAGGATATCAATTATAACACAATAATTGTGAGAGACCTCCACATGGTCTTGTCAACACTTAATAGGTCAACAAGACTGAAACCCAACAAAATATACTAGCCCTGAAAAGAGAAATGGAAGAAAGAGGCCTACTAGTTATAGATAGATAGATAGATATAGATAGATAGATATAGAAATAGATAGAGATAGATATATGACACTGGATCCCCAGAAACCTGGATACACATTTTTCTCCAATGTACATGGGTCATCCAGGATAGACCACATGCTGGCACATAAAACATACCTCCATAAAATCAAGAGAATAGAAATTTTTCAGGCTACCTTCACTTACCATAAGGCTCTAAAATTAGATGTGAACTACAAAGGGACACAGAAGAAGAACTTTAACAACTGGAAATTAAACAGCCTGCTACTGAACAACCAGTGGGTCTGAGATGAAATCAAAGAGGAAATCAAAACTTGCCTGGAAACAAATGGCAATGAAGACACAAACTATCAGAATCTACGGAACACAGCAAAAGCGGTACTGAGAGGAAATTTTATAGCTTTGCAAGCAAACATCAGGAAGGAAGAAGGGGCATACCTGAATAGCCTAATAATGCAGCTTATAAAATTAGAAAATGATCAACAAAAATGAACCAAAAATAGGGAGACAGAAGGAAATAACAAAGCTTAGAGCAGAAATCACACACACACACACACACACACACACACACACACACACACACAAACAATTCGAAAGATCAATGAAAGTAGAAGTTGGTTCTTTGAAAAAATAAACAAGATTGATAGACCATTGGCAAAACTCACAAAGAGAGAGAGAGAGAAACTTGATAACCCATATAAAAAAAAAGAGAGATCACTACCGATATTGCAGAGATTCAAAGGATAATTGGAGTCTACTTTGAGAAACTCTATGCCACCAAATATGAGAACCAGGAAGAAATGGATAAATTCTTGGAATTTTAGAACCTTCCATGGTTGAATAAGGATGATGTAGCATATCTAAATACCCACATCACATTGAGGAAATTAAAACAGTAATCAAATGTCTGCCCAAAAACAAAAATCCAGGCCCAGATGGATTCACTAATGAATTCTTCCAAACTTTCCAAGAGGAACTACTACCAATCCTTGCCAGGCTCTTTCATGAAATTTTAAAAATGGGAACACTTCCAAATAGCTTTTATGAAGCCAACATCACCGTGATACCAAAACCAGACGGAGATACTGTCAGAAATTAAAATTAGAGACCAATATCCCGGATGAACACAGATGCAAAGATCCTCAACAAAATCCTGGCAAATAGGATCCAATGACTCATTAAGAAGATCATTCACTACAATCAAGTAGGTTTCATCCCAGGAATGCAAGAATGGTTTAACATCCGTAAATCTATCAACATAATACACAACATCAACAACAAAAAAATAAAAATCACATGATCATATCAATAGATGCAGAGAAAGCATTTCTTGATCAAGCATCTTGATCAAAACTCTCAGCAAGATGGGAATGAAAAGAACCTTTCTCAATATAGTTAAGGCCATCTACCACAAGCCAATGTCAAATATTATCCTCAATGGAGAAAAATTAAAAGCCTTTCCTCTTAAGTCTGGCATAAGGCAAAGCTGTCCTCTCTCACCACTCCTATTCAACATAGCACTGGAAGTACTTGCTGTAGCGATTAGGCAAGAAAAAGATATCAAGGGAATCCAGATAGGAAAGGAAGAAGTCAAGCTCTCACTGTTTGAAGATGACATGATAATCTACTTATAAAACTCTAAAAACTCTACCAAAAAGCTTCTAGAAAAAATAGATTCATATGGCAATGTGGCAGGCTACAAAATAAACACACAAAAATTAATGGCCTTTTTATTCACCAATAATGATAGGGAAGAAATGGACATTAAGAAAACAACCCCATTCACATTAGTGCCACAAACTCAAATATCTTGGAGTCAACTTGACTAAAGATGTGAAGGACCTATACAAAGAAAACTATAAAACCCTGCTCTAAGAAATAAGAGGACACACGGAAATGGAAATACATGCCTTGCTCATGAATTGGCAGGTTTAACATCATTAAAATGGCTATACTCCCCAAAGCAGTGTACAGATTTAATGCAATCCCTCTAAAGATACCCATGACATTCTTCAAAGAAGTGGATAAAACCCTTCTGTAATTTATTTGGAATAATAAACACCCTCAAATGACTAAAGCAATCCTTGGGAAAAGGAATATGGGAGACATTACTTTCCCCAACTTTAAACTGTATTGCAAAGCAATAGCTGTCAAAACAGCATGGTATTGGAATAAAAACAGACCCTCGGATCAGTGGAATAGGCTTGAGTACTCAGAAAATGTTCCCCAGACATACAGTCACCTAGTTTTTGATAAAGGTGCAAGAAATTCTAAATGAACAGGGAAGGCCTCTTCAGCAAGTGGTGTTGGCACAACTGATTAAACACTTGCAAAAAAAGCAAACTTAGACCCCCAGTTAACACCATGTACGAAGGTAAAATCCAAATGAATTAAAGACCTTGATATCAAACCTAAAACCATAAAGTATATAGAAAAACACATAGGTAAAACACTCCATGATATTGAAACTAAAGGTATCTTTAAGGAGGAAACAGCACTCTCCAAACAAGTGGATGCAGAGATAAACCGATAGGAATATATTAAGCTGAGAAGCTTCTGCACCTCAAAGGAAATAGTGCCTAGGATAAACGAGCCACCCACTGAGTGGGAGAAACTATTCATCCAATACCCATCAAATAAGGGGCTAATATTCAAAATATACAAGGCGGGACTGGAGAGATAGCATGGAGGTAAGGCATTTGCCTTTCATGCAAAAGGTCAGTGGTTCGAGTCCCGGCATCCCATATGGTCCCTTGAGCCTGCCAGGAGTGATTTCTGAGCATAGAGCCAGGAGGAACCCCTGAGCACTGCCAGGTGTGACCCAAAAACCTATGTGTGTGTGTGTGTGTGTGTGTGTGTGTGTGTGTGTGTGTGTGTATACATACATACAAGGCAATGACAGAACTTTACCAGAAAAAAACAACTAATCCCATCAAAAAATTGAGAGAAGAAATGAACAGACACTTTTATAAAGAAGAAATGCAAATGGCTAAAAGGCACATGAAAAAATGTTTCACATCACTAGTCATCAGGAAGATGCAAATCAAAACAACTATGAGGTACCATCTCATGCCACAGAGAATGGCACACATCACAAAGAATCAGAACAAGCAGTGCTGGTGGGAATGTGGAGAGAAAGGAACTCTTATTCACTGCTGGTGGGAATGCCATCTATTCCAACCTTTATGAAAAGCAATATGGAGATTCCTCCAAAACCTGGAAATTCAGTTCCCATATGTTACTGCTATACCACTCCTAGGGATATGCCCTATTAACACAAAAATACAATACAAAAATTCCTTTTTCACACCTATATTCATTGCAGCACTATTTACAATAGCCAGACTCTGGAAACAACCAAGATGCCCTTCAACAGATGAATGGCTAAAAAAAAGTGTGGTACATATACACAATGGAATATTATGAAGCTATCAGGAGAGGTGAAGTCATAAAATTTTCCTATACATGGATGTACATGTATATTATGCTAAGTGAAATAAGTCAGAGGGAGATAGATAGATGCAGAATAGTCTCCCTCATCTATGAGTTTTAAGAAAAATAAAAGACCTTTTTTTCAATAATCCTCAGAGAAAAAAGAGAGGGCTGGAAGGTCCAGCTCATGACATGAAGCTAACCACAAAGAGTGATGACCGCAGTTAGAGAAATAACTACATTGAGAACTATCATAACAATGTAAATGGAAGACGGAAGTAGAAAGCCTGTCTTGAGAGCAGGCGGTGGTGGGGTGGGGAGGAGGTATTTTTGGGACATTGATGATGGGAATGTTGCACTGGTGA
Organism: Suncus etruscus; assembly: GCF_024139225.1. Classification (NCBI taxonomy): domain Eukaryota; kingdom Metazoa; phylum Chordata; class Mammalia; order Eulipotyphla; family Soricidae; genus Suncus; species Suncus etruscus. Next base: position 12,928,478 of record NC_064851.1, on the reverse strand, counting down.
AGGGGGGTGTTCTTTACATGACTGAAATCCAATTACAATCATATTTGTAATCAAGGTGTGTAATGTATCTTCGCTGTTAACTTTGCTGGGTATTTGTGAATCCAAGAACAGTCCCCAGAATGAGAAATTACTTTCCATCCCCTTGTCCCCTTTCGGGGGAAGACCTTGGTAATATTTATCCGCAGCAAATAATAATCCACACAGACAAGAAGGATAGGGTGTAACAGATTGGGCAAGGAGAGCGAGAGAATCCTCCTGCAGCCGACAGCTTTCGCAAAAGGACCCTTCTCCCCTGTCCATCAAGCTATTTATTGCCAACTCCACAGCGCCCCACCTGGAAGGGCTAGGTGGGGCAATAGTCACAGAACAATCCTAAGGAAACACTTTTATATACAACAATTCCAAGAATAATCTTATGGAAACTTTTTCATATACTACAATTCCCCCTTTTTTGTAAAGAAACAATAATAATGTACAGAAGTAAGTAATATTTTTTATAATTGTAAAAAGAATAACTAAGCAATTGTAAAAGAGTGGCTGTTTGCATAAGTGCATCACCGGAAAAAGTATAGAAAAAAATTTTTTAACCTAACACAGGGTGTTCAAAACCAGAAACAGATGTAAAGGAATCAACTACAAGCTCCAGAGTAGAATAAAATCTACAGCATCCAAGATGATCAATTCCGAGTAAGTATTCCCTTGGAAAAGCAGAAGTCGAGTATGAAATTCCAAGATTCAGGACCTAATAGGCCATGGGGAGCTCCCGGGGCAATCACAAAGCACGAAAGTAATTCGGAGACAGAGATCCTTAGATGAGATGCTCACAAGGCTGTGTAGCAGGCGAGAAGAAACACATTTTCCATTCCAGTCCAGCTTGAGCAGAAGAAAGCCCATCTTTGGAGGCAGTGAATTACGCCCCTATTTCGAAGGAAGAGGCACACACACACCTGCACAATGGGTGCCATAGTAAAGAAGATCCATAGGTACTTGAATTCAATCCAAGATGAGTTCTAGTCCAGTCAGAAGTTCATAAGAGGTCCGAGAATGAAGAACCATGTACGGCCGATTATTAGGTGGGAGCTTAAGTTCAAAACCAAAACAAAATGCTTAAGGCAGAGAACCTCCCCGTGTAAATGAATAAATTGAGGGTCTATCCAAAATGGATAAAACCTCCTTTTGCACCTGCTATTTTTTCCAATTATGCACCCACGCAAAAGGCCAAAATACCAGACAGGATTACAATCTAGTAACTTATTTATACAGTATCTAACCCCTAATCCAAAGCAACAAAAGTAAAACCTTAATGAAATACCACATCAATTTTGAGAATTAACAACTAAAATGTAAAAACATTAATTACAATAATCAACAAAAGTGTAGAATCAAATATAACTTTACAGGATTACAATTATAAAACTACAAGAGCTGAAATTTCTCTCAAGTTCAAAAACCACTATGAAAGGATGGGGAGTCCAGAACTCCCAAAAGTCCGACCAAAGAAACTTGATGAGTCAGGGAAAGCAGTTGTAATTAGAAGCAGGATACAGCACTGCAACAGTTTACGATGTCTTTCTCAGTCCGAGATCAGGAGGCTTGTCATTGTGGGTGATGATTTGCACAGGATGATTTGCATATATGGAGGGATTCCTGAAAATAGACTGTTAGGGACTAAGAAAAAAGAGGGAAGGATAAGTAAGAATAAATTGGGGAAGATAAAGTCAGGAAAAAAGAACTATATACAAAACATGTAAGACATACAGACACATAACAAGACATACATAAACATATTTCACAAAAACATGGCCATCACTCACTCATACTTACCAAAAAATGTTTGCTGGAAGGATCCCAAATAGAGCGAAAACAAACAAAACAAACAAAAAAAAATTCAGCTGAATCAACAAAAAGCACTCTAAAATACAATAGCCGGCAAACAGTTTAGATGAATATCTTCAAGTTCACAGCAACAACAAGATATATTTTTCAGGCATAGTCGAGTAAATCTGCAAGAGAATTTCATGCACAATACCACCAAGGAAACCAAAAATACAAGTAGAGACAAGTAATTCTATCGTAACCATAGATGATGAACACTGTAAAGAGAGTCCACCTAAAAGGTACTGTTATGTCAAAATTATGAATTCACCTCCATCTTGAAGCCTAAATTGAGGCAAATAAAACAATGACGTTAGAGTGAAAGAGTGAAAGTTGTTAGGTGAGTATATCTCAATATATTGCTATATAATACCCTTAATGCGATGAGGAAGCTTTCTCTCGAGTGAGCCTGGATCAATAGTGGTATTAAGACATAAATACATCATACAAGCAACTACAATGGGGATTCATCATATTCAATCCTATTCAGCGGTAGTACCTGTGAAATGAATCATAAAGCATTAATGACAACTAACAAATAAAATAAATAATTATTAAGTGTTTATAGTAGATCTCTGAGAAGTATAAAACAGGATGTATGCTGCTGTGGATTTTACCAATGCAATAGGAATTTTCTTGATCTTCTTGTCATCAAAATTGATCCAGTGTTGTCTTGAGTCAATATTACAGTATGATGTACAGTGCCCAAAATGAAGTTTACCAAAATGGTTAGACACTGATGAAACCTGGACCCAAGAAACCAGCAATGATGATGAGATTTCTGCTTTTCATTTTCAGTTTGGCTCTTTTCGGGTGCACTAAGCCCAAAACCCTGGGCCACGTGCCACAATTTTCAAAGATGGCCGACACCCCATCTGGGGGCTCAAAGGCCATTGAAACAAAGGTGATGGAAGCTTGCATCACCTCCATCACAGGCCCAGGCCCAGGACTGAGACTTTGTTACAATAAACAAAAACCTTGGCCTCCTCAAAGACTGATTAAAAGTCTAAATTGGAAATGGAGGAGAAAAAAAAGACTGTATTGAAAGTAGACTGATTTTCTGAGAATGACCTTCGGCTTCAATTTGGATTTCGACTTTGAAAATTTCGGACAGAACTTTTAAAATTCTGAACATCCAGATGCGCCCTGCAAAGAAGCAGTGGCCAAAACGATCAGCAGAAAATGCCCGTTCAGAAGCCAGCTACAATCAGCCAAGAACTCCCGGCCCTGTAGCAAAAAGCGGCGAAAAGTGCCTAATCCGGCACAAAGCGGCAAGCCTGGAATCCACCCTCCAGATCACAAAGGTGAAACAGCGCGAGCAAACCGTCTGCGGGTCCTGGAACTATGGAAGGAAGCCACGTGGTGAGATCAGCGTGGGACAAACCAGCATCTGGACTTTAGGTGTAGGGACTAAGCGGGTAGTCATATATTTTACTCATAGTTGGTGATGGGATAAGTTTTAGTTAGTTAGTGGTTTAAAAAAAAAGGGAGGTAATACAGCTTAGCCCAACTAAAAGATTTAATTTCTAACCGCCTGCATCTTTGTCTTAAGTCATTTTCTTTATAATTTAAATGTATTTTGTTGTCTTTCATAGTTAATATTTTCAATTGCAAAATGTTTTACTGTGTGTATTTTAATGTACTTAGCCTGTTTTTAAAATGTATGTTATGCATTTATGCTTTAGTACTTGTGTGTAGGAAAGGTTAATAGGAACAGAAAGTTCCCCCAATATAGTTTAAAAGTATAGGAACATGAAAGTTCCGGAATAGTGCTTGGTAGAAAATCATTAAGAGAATATTAAGTTACAGGTGTATAGTATTTTTTGCAGAAATGTTATGTTTTTGAAAAGGGCTGGTATATTAATTTTCACTTTATTACGTTGTTGTATGAAAATATTAACCCACCTTTGGCTAAAGGTGGAGTCAGAATTACAAAAGGGTCTTTATATTTCAGAAAAAGGGGAAATGTAGGTGTACCTATCTGAGACCCGCCCATTTCTGGGAGGGGTCTTGGGAACTGAATATTAGATGTGACCTTACCTGCAAGACCTGGCCCATTCCTGGGAGGGGTCTTGGAATAAGTAGATAAGCCTTTGAGCCAGGGGATTAGCCCGTTTACCCTGCTGGGCTCTCTGGTTTTGGGTCTCTGCCTTCTGGTCTTTGACCAGCGACCAGCATGGAGCCCAAAGGGAAGATGGCTTAAAGGAGTTAAAATGCAGGGCCAAAAATAACTAGTGCTTGAAAGGTTATGAGATAGGCCACACACATGTGGTGAATAGGGCATAAATAAAGTTGATGCTTCCTGATGCCTGTCTCTGGATGAGTCTGATTCCGCCGTTCACCTAACCTGGGACCCGCTGGCTGAATGGGGGTTGCGGAGCCACGTGGCCTGGGGTGGCAGAGAGAAATCCTTCACCATCCACCACCATGATTAATTATTTGATTCAACAAAGGTGTTTAAATAAAGATTTAAAAAAAAAAGAAAAATATATAACCCATAAGGAGGCCTGTGGGATGGATGGGAGGAAACCTGGAGACATTAGTGGTGATACATCGAACTTGGAGGGGGAACAGAGGTTGGAGATGGAATTCTGTCTCCCTGAAATTCTTTTTTTTTTTTTTTTTTTTTGGTTTTTGGGCCACACCCTGTGACGCTCAGGAGTTACTCCTGGCTATGCGCTCAGAAGTTGCTCCTGGCTTCTTGGGGGACCATATGGGACGCCGGGGGATCGAACCGCGGTCCGTCCTAGGCTAGCGCAGGCAAGGCAGGCACCTTACCTCCAGCGCCACCGCCCGGCCCCCTCCCTGAAATTCTACCATTTGACAGTTTTATAAATCTGTGTCTAATTTTAAAAATTGCTTTTAAAAATAAATAACAATTTTTTAGAAACCATGAAAACCTAACCTCTTGAAAGTTTGTGTAATGATAACAGATCTTTACAACAAGTTACTCTTGACACAGAAAGGAATGCTATTTCCCCATATAAGGAATTCTTTATAACTCCCTCATCTCCTTTCTATCAGGCTCTGTAGGAGTTTCTGAATGGTCTTCAGTGGGTTTTTTCTATACTCGTTGTTCATTGACTCAACTAGAAAATAGAGTGATGCTTGCTCCTATGACATCAAGTTTTATTCTAATTTTTATTGCTCTGAGTTGTGGCTTAGTCCTTGGTCATATTTTAAAATATTCCTAGAGGGGGCCAGAGAGATAGAATAGTTGGCAAGGGATTGGCCTTGCATGCTGCCTACCTGGGTTTGATCCCTGGCATTCCTATAGGATCCCCTGAGCATTTTCAGGAGTGGTCGCTGAGAACAGAAACAAGACTCCTAACACAGCTGGGTATGGCCCCAAAAATGAACAAAATAACTCTGTATATTTGTTACATGTATTCAGGTTTGAGAAAGATGGGTATAAATTAAATTTATGCAATATTTCCCAGAGTAACCTAGTGTTAATTGCTGCTGATATCATTCTGAACTAGCTAATTTTCCAAACTCAAAGGCTACTTAGACTCAACTTGTTTATGTATCATGGTAGGCCTGTCTCTCTAAACAAATTTAACACAGATTTTATCATCTAGAAAGTAAAGATGATGTCACTGAGCCACAATGAGGCTAAGCCTTAGATGAAACTGATACAGCAGTGAGTTTCCACAGTCTAAAAAACTGGGGCCCTTGATTACTGATGCCACCTCTGAAGTTTGGGGATTTGCTTATGTCAATGTTAAGGATTTTTTGTTACTTGAATTCCAGAGCATCTAAGCAGAGCTATGTGGGGTAAACAATGTCATAGGAACAATAAAAAAAAAAAAACAGTCTTCGGAACTAAACATGCCTAAATTAATTTCTTTACCCCAAATCTAATGTTGGATTAATACATCTTCTTTTTGAAACTGTGTCATCTAGAAGGAATGCTTTCAGCTTGCTATCTTTTATTCAGATTTTAAACTTGTCAACCCCATCAAAATGTAGGCCTATTTCTATAACAGAATGATATATATTGATAAAAAATACTATAAATATAGATAAGAATAACAGTACAAATAGAGATCTCACTGTAGATTCAATTGATACAGAACATGTCTTAGAGATCTTAAACTATATAATTTAGTAAAATAAACTTTTCTGTTCAGCTAACCAGGTGTATAATTTTATTCAAGTGAAAGGACATTTTTTAACTCTCAAGCTATAGTCTAATAAAAGGAGAATGAAGACATTTAACCCATTAGATGCTTAATTGACTCTATTTGGAGATATAACTAACAGTTTCTAAGAAATCGTTGATCTCCTATTCTTGCTTATAACTGAAGGCAAGTAAGTCAAAATTTAGGTCATTAGTTTTGATCCTGACATAGAGAGTCCATCTTTATGGACAAAAGGCTCATGAAAAAAATAAAAGCTTCACATCCCTAATCATCAGGGTGATGCAAATCAAAACAACAATGAGGTCCCATCTCACACCACAAAGACTGGCACACATTGCAAAGAACAAGAGCAACCAGTGCTGGCGTGGATGAGGGAGAAATGAACTCTCATTAACTGCTCTAGAGAATGCCACCTAATCCATTCTTTCTGAAAAACCATGTGGATATTTCTCAAAAGAAATGGAAATTGAGCTCCCATATAATCCATCAATACCACTCCATACACACACACACACACACACACACACACACACACACACACACACACACAAATAAATGCCCTCTGCACTTCTATGTTCATCACAGCACTATTAGCAATAGGCAGAATCTTAGAAACAATTCAGATGCCTGAAAATAGATGAGTGTTTAAAGAAACCATGGTACACCTACACAATGGAATACTAATGTAATTTGGAATACTAATGGTAGCCATTAGGAAAAATGAAGTCATGAAATTTGCCTATATATGGATGGACATGGAGACTATTGTAAAATAACAGTCCTGAATGGAGCTGGATGATGGTGAAATGGATGAAGGAGCCTTTCTCTGGTGACCCGGGCCACGGACCTGCATCTCCTGCAGGCGGCAGGTCTGAGGGTTCAGGATAGTGGTGAGGAAATGATCCACAGCAGTCAGATTTCAGGAGACATCAAGTTGTATTCAAGGCCCTGGCCAACATGTGTGGCCTATAATCTTAAACCTATTTAAGCATGCTCTCTTATTAGCCCTGTCATCTCAACCTCTTTCTGCCATGTCTCCTCCTGCTTCTTCCTCCATCTCCCGCTGAATTCCCCTCAATCCTTGAAACCTCTCCCTGCCCCTCTTGCTGCATCTTCCCTCCTCCTGTCCTTGAATATATTCTCTTCCAGCCCCTGAGGCAATCCTTTTGTTACCTACCAAGGACCCCGCCCAGAAATGGGCAGGTCTTACCATCAGGTAAGGTTACACAGGAAGAATGGGGCTTGGGGGTAACAACTATTATACTGAGTGAAATGAGCCAGAGGGAAAGGGGTAACAGAGAATAGTCATAGACAATAGAGATGAGGGCTGGGAGGACCAGCCCATGGTGTGAGGTTTACCGCAAAGAGTAGTGAGTACAGTTAAAACACTAACTGCACTGACAACTACCATGACAATGATAATGAGAGAGAAAAGCAGAATGCCTGTCCCAGAGATAGGGAGGTGAGGAGGAGAGGAAAATGGGGTACAATGGTGGCTGGAAAGTTTCACTAGTTAAGGACAGTATACATTCTATGACTTAAACCCAACCATAAACATTTCTGTAACCACAGTGCTTAAATAAATAAGTTAGCTTAAAAAAAAAAAAGACTCCAGTTTTATTTCTCTTCTAGCCTATTGGCAGGATGGGAACTCCCCTCCATTGTTTCAAGGGTCATATGTGACCCACTAACAAATACAGCCCATAAACAAAAGTTCAGCTCCTGGAATCACTCCCCCCACAATTACGACAGTTCCTCATAACTGCAAACCAGTTCTTCCCTGTAACCATAAATCAGCTTACCCATTTACTAGTTTATTTTGCTTCTGTAACTTGCTTTGCCAATCACAGCTCCTACAGTCCTTTACTCATGTCTGACTAGGATGCATTTCTGACTATCTGTGGGTCCTCAAATTCTTTGAGATGCTAGTCTGCTCTCAGTTTCCAGCTTTTTCAACCAAGACTCTTAATCTGGACTCTTTAGTAATGCTCATTTATTTATCTTAAATCTCTTATAACACTATCACAAAGGCTAGTGAAATGGGGGATCAGGTGTTTGGGAATGAGATGAGAAGACATGGTTGTTTTTTGATACTGTCTATAGGATCACGATTGCTTTGAGCTAGCTGAAATCTCCTGACATTCTAGTTTAAGTGTCATTTTGTAGCAGAAATAAGCCTGTATCTCCTTGATTTCAGGCCTCCATAGACATCATTCTATGTAAGAACATATCTTTGGGGCACAAAATTAATGAAAGAAAGGGTAACAAGAGGCCTAAGCAATGATAAAAAAGAATACTCCTGATCATTGGTGTTCTGAAAGTTGAAAATGGTTAAGAAATTTTAGGTTGATTTGGATCTATCAGAAAAGGGAAAAATGCAGTAAAGAAAAATTGTATTCCTGGCCTGTGTTGACATTTTTTGAAAACCTTCTTAAAAATATAATAAAATAAGAGAGAAAAAGTAATTTTGTTGGACAGGGGCTACTGCTTTTAATTATCCCGTGGCAAGAGAGAAAAAGTAAGAAATACATTCCTGGATTTTGCCAAATCAGGAAAAAGCACCCATGAAGGAGAGGCTAATTCCCAAGCAGTGTAATAAAAATAAATAAATAAAAACATCAGAATGAAATTTAAGCCTGAATGCAAACATCTGTGGAATATTTTTACTCAGGGTGTGTGTAGCGGGGGAATTAATAACAACAAAGTGAGATTAAGACCTACAGCATCTGTAAGATCAGTTTAATAAGAAGAATAAGCATTCACCACAGTTTGGTAACTCAGAGAGTACTTTCCCCATGTCACTGTTTCTCTAAAACATAAAGGTCCTTGAGAAACCACAGCATATTTTCTCTATTTTTAAGATGTACTTTATGCACCCGCCAATGTTGTTTTTGCCTTCTCAGACCTTCACCCCTGCTACAGAAACCTTTCCTGCAAGATCCATTCCAAGTAGTTCAAGCAGGGCTGCCTATCTACCCTGCCTTTGTCCTACCCAAGGAATTAAGTCTCGACTATCTCCCTCCCAGTCTCGCTTATGCTAGCATGACAGCTCTCAGCCCAGAAGGATTTGCTCAGACCTGGGCACCCTTTCTGATCAGAATAATCAGACTATGGTTAGGCACACAGACTTAGGGCAAGAGCAAAGTGTGACCTTCTCTGGGACTATGAACTTGAGGACCAGCCATCTTAGTGGGATTTTAAAGCAGCTTTTCCATTGCAGAATGGGTGCCTGCAAAGACAAACCAAGATGACAAGGAAAGGAAGTTGATGGAGGAGGTAAGATAGAATTTCAGCTTTTCAGAATTTTATAACTAATTCCAAATAGAAAGGAGCCATTGTAGTGGTGACAGCCTTCCCTCCAAAAAAAAAAAAAAAATACTACCTTTCCCATGAATCCCCTGTGATGTTTCTTAGATTTTCATGAGCCCAAGAACAAAGAAGAAGGCAACAGAGCTCATAAGGATAGATGCTCTAGTGGACAACACAGTTTCTCTAACAAGAGTTTCTGGGGCCCAGAAACCAGCTCAAGAGCTAGAGCACATGCCTACTATGTGCAAGCTCCTGTGTTTGATCCCCAGCACCCACTTACTATTGAGAATGTTGTTCTTCTGAACCCCTAAATATTACCAATAGAGTCTGACAACAGAAAAAAATCAGATAATTACATGCTTGTTTTCCTTCTCTTCTTTGAATGGGAGTTTTTCTTGAAAAGTCTCTTCATATAAAATCTGACTAATAAGGGGCCAGAGCAATGGCACATGGGTACAACATTTGCTTTGCATGCAGCTGACCTGGGTTGGATCCCTGGCATCCTATATGCTTCCCTGAGCCTGCCAGGGGTGATTTCTGAGCATGGAGCCAGAAGTAATCTCTGAGCACTACTGGGAACTTGTCATTAAATTCCCAACTCTTCTAAGTTTTGATCTTGAAAACCAAAATAAATCCTACCAGAACTAACATTGGTATAGTTGGAAGAGGAGTTATATTGAGAGAATAATGGGGAATCCTGGTCCTTAAAGAAAGTAAATTCTTTCCATGAAAGGCTTATTTTTACTATTATGCTGTGTGTGCTTGTGTAGATGTGTATGCATACATGTGTACATGCATGTGATTACTTAAGAAATATGAGAGAAAGAAAGAGGAGATATTAGATGGAAATCAAGCACACTTGGGCCAATCTCAATAAGACCCAAGGCAGGCAGAGGTAGTGGGGTGAAGTGAGGGATGCAGGTGATAGGTTCATCCCCCAAATCAGGATTTCTCGTATATCCAGGGCACAAATGTGATTAGTCAGTATACTGGTCCAAATCCAGTCCAATAGGTGGGCAGGGGGAAGGAACTAAAAGGACAGCTCTCTGGAAAGAAGGAAGATCTGACAAATGAAAAATGCCAAGAATGGCTTCCAACGGACTTAGAAAGTGCCATAAGTAGGAACCTGCATCCACTTCCCTCTTCCCCATCTTGGGCCTGTGTTCCCAGATTCCAGACCTGTGCTTGAGAGAACCAACACCAGATTCAACATTCTGATTCTGAAGTAAGTCTTTGATACTTCTGGCTAGGTGTCACAACCTCAGGTGCATGAATTTGAAAAGGCATCAGAGTCCTGGGTGCCTATCCTCTCCTTCCCACCAAGGGCAAGGCCTGGCCTGGAAGATCTAACAGAGGGAGAAGGCACTCACCATGAACCTTTTATCCAGCCCCAATTGTATCACAGCTACCACTTTCATGTTCACATCAAGTAACTCGGAGGCTTAAGTGGAATTGCAGAGCAAGAACCATCCATAGAAAACACCTCTTTTCTAAAACCATATGCTGGGCTGCAGTCCAAACAGCAGGACTCGTGTCTGCATGAGATTTTCTTGAATCGGCTGCCAGTGACTTTGCAAAAGCTCTGTTCCCCAGTTTTCTGGTAAAGCAGCTTAAGTCTTGACCTAAGTGGTGGCCGTGTAGATACAAAAGAAGGGCAAGTTTGCCAAAGTACTTTGTAGGGCACATCTGAAAGAAGCAGGCATCTGGGGACAGTGAACAGGCTTTCTTATACAGGTGCTTAAAGAGACTGATCCTGCAAGTTTGAGGAGTCTTAAAAAACACAGATGAATGGGCAAGGATGCTCCTTTAATAACCTGTCTTCCACACTCCAATAGTAGTAAGGTAGTTCATGTAGAAACCTTTTGGAAAACATGTCTAGGCAATTACCTTTATTAGGTCCTAAGGCAAACAAGCGCAGAATCATAGTGGATTAGTAAAAATTTGTTTGTTTTTTCTAATTTTTGTTGTTTATTTGTTTTGCTGGGGGAGACACACCTGACAGTGCTCCAAAGGTCCATTCTGGTAAAACGTAAGAGACCTTAAGTGGTGCTAGGGATTGAGGGTCTCCTACATGCAAAGCATGTATTCAAACTCCCTAGCTATCTCTCTGGATTGAAAATGTATTTCTTACACAAATTGGAGCAAAGGTTTCCCTGGGCCAGCTGGCTCTCTATGGTGAATCCCCTTCAACAATAATGGGGTTCGGGATGCTTCCTTCTGTCTAACTATGCTGCTGCCCTCAGAGCCTAAGAGTTTTAAGCTGGATCCTTTGTGTCATTTGATTAGTTGACAAGGGAAGAGAGAGAGGGAGGAGGAAAAGGAGAAGAAAAAGAAGAGGGAAGAGGACTTCTCAGGATTTCTAAAGTTAAATCTTTAACCACCACATTTTCTCCTAGCTTCCTCTGAAGGCCAGATCTATTCATAGCTAATCCTTTGGGATCCAACATAGAAAGAGACTAGAATATCTCATTTTTGCCCTGGAGGAAATGAAACAATTGGCCTCTGCCACATAGAGGCAACCCCATACTATTTATTGCTAACAATTTGTTTTGCATCTTTTGTGATTTTACTTTAGATATTTTACATAAAAATATATCAAAGAAGAAATGAACAGACACTTTGATAAAAAAGAAATACAAATGGCCAAAAGGCACATGAAAAAATGCTCCTCATCACTAATCATCAGGGAGATGCAAATCAAAACAATGATGGGATACCATCTCACACCACACAGATTGGCACACATCACAAAGAATGAGAACAATCAGTGATGGTGGGGATGTGGAGAGAAAGGAATTCTTATCCACTGCCGGTGGGAATGCCGTCTAATTCAACCTTTATGGAAGGCGATATGGAGATTCCTCCAAGAACTGGAAATTGAGCTTCCATTTGACCCAGTTATTCCACTCCTAGGGATATACCCTAGGAACACAAGAAAACAATACAGAAACCCCTTCCTCACACTTATATTTATTGCAGCACTATTCACAATAGCCAGGCTCTGGTAACAATCAAGATGCCCTTCAACAGGCGAATGGCTAAAGAAACTGTGATATATTATAATAATGGAATATTATGCAGCTGTCAGGAGAGATGAAGTCATGAAATTTTCCTAGACATGGATGTACATGGAATCTATCATGCTGAGTGAAATAAGTCAGAGGGAGAGAGAGAGAAGCAGACTAGTCTCACTCATCTATGGGTTTTAAGAAAAATAAAAGTCATTTTTGCAACAATCCTCAGAGACAATGAGAGGAGGGCTGGAACACCAGCTCACCTCATGAAACTCACCACAAAGAGTGGTGAGTACAGCTATAGAAATAACTACATAGAGAACTACCATAATCATGTGAATGAATGAGAGAACTGGAAAGCCTGTCTGGAGTACAGGTGGGGGTGGGGTGGGATGGAGGGAGATTTGGGACATTGGTGGTGGGAATGTTGCACTGATGAAGGGGGTGTTCTTTACATGACTGAAACCTAATCACAATCATATTTGTAATCAAGATGTTTAAATAAAGAAAAAATAAAAAAAGAAAATAATGATGCAAAAATATATACATCAAAGCATATGTGATTGAAAAGTTCTATCATGAAAATATGCTTTATGGTATGCATTTATTAAACTTTGCACCTTAACTCCAAAATCTTCTTACTAACCTAATTTTAAGTGTCAACATTGCATAGCTCTATAAAGATTATCATTAACTAATATTACCAATCATTGTTAGAATTGATTTGAGTATAAATACTAGATATTTCTGATTTTTTCTAAGCTACAGTGTATTATAAGAATACACAATATTTCTCATTATTTCCTCAAGATGAAGTCCTATAAATAAAATTTGGAAATCAAAGAGAAGCACCTGGTTTTAAGGCAAATAAAGTGACTTTAAAATTCTTTCTTTCCTAGAGTTTTATTATGGAAAAGGCAGTGGGTTTGTGTGTGTGTGTGTGTGTGTGTGTGTGTGTGTGTGTGTGTGTGTGTGTGTTGGGTTTTGGGGGGGGTCTTTTTTTGTTTTTATATTGGGATATTTTTTGTTTTTTGATTTTGTTTTTTTGGGGATTTTTGTGCAAATATTCACTAAGTTCTAAGCACCTGCTTCTAACCTTATGGAGGTAGACTTATCTTTGCCAAACTCAGCATATTTTGAATGAGAAAATAAACTGCAACTACCAATTAAAAGGGAAGGGAACATGTTAAGGTTTGGGAGCTGATTGCCAGTCCCAGGCAACAAACATGTATAACACACAATACTTTACAAAATAGCTGTGTTTAATAGTTGTCAACCTTAAAATGTAAAAAAATGTTGCCCTGTTATTGTAAAGAACTGTATAAATCAGGGAACTCAGGTAGTTGTCTAAGACAGTCAGTGCCGGGTGGAAATTCAACAGAGCCTCCCTGGAACAACATTGTAAAACTGCTGGTTTTTTACTGCCTCCTATCATCTTCAGGTGTTCATGATTCTCCTGTATCAAACATTGTTAACTCACCAAGGCAGGAAAATGTTCCATGAGTTTCTGACATGGGCACTAATCAGAGAATCAGAACTAAGCTAGATCCTGTCTTTGTTTTGTTTTCTCACTGTTAGTCTTTACTTATCTTGGTGAATGCTTTCTTATCTTTAGAAGGAGGAGCATGTCTCCTCTAAGTATCTTTAATGTACAAAAATTATAGAGAAAAATAACTGCATATAAAGTCCACATACCAGGACTTGAGGCTTTAGTTCAATTATTTCTACATCACATGGTAAATAAAGTTAGTAATTAGTACTTTGAGTCTTAGACTCCTTTATCCACAAATGAAAAAAATTGATCCAGATGTTTCTCAGATCCCTTTTAGGTCTATTTATAAGCTACCTTGCAGAGCCTAGCCCGAAAGCTTCCTGTTATATGGCCAAAAGGCCAACCTGTTATAGCACAGTTTATTTATTGACTACTTCAATTTTTTGACTTGACACTCCCCAAAAAGGTTTAAGGTATTGCATTGTACTTAAGGTATTGCATTGGACGTCTGGTTGACTTGAGATACTCCTCCAAGAGAGATGGATACTTGATACAAATATTAGCTGCCATACCATGTTCATGTACACAATCTCTATTCAACCAGACACAGAATTTTATTGTTGTTGCAAAAGGCTTCATTAGAGTGCACATTTTTACTAAAAATATATGGTCACAGATGTTTTCCCCGCAATCTAGGATTTCTTATGTTCCCTCATCAATTCTAGAGGGAACAGATTAGAGCTTTGGTGACTTGTGCTATCAGCTATTGTTGAACTTTGATTTGCCCAATATTTTGTTTGTTTGTTTTTGTTTTGGGGCTACACCCGGTGATGCTCAGGGATTACTCCTGGCTACAAACTCAAAAATTGTTTCTGGCTTGGGGACCATATGGGACACTGGGGGATCAAACCGCACACAGTCTGTCCTAGGCTAGCGAGGGCAAAGGAGGACATCTTACCGCTTGTGCCACTGCTCCGGCCCAATCTTTTTTTTTTTTTTTTTGAAAGTTTGGCAGACATTCTACATGCAAATTTCAAGACCTGGGTTTACTACTAAACATTAGGAACAAAACCAAATGTCATAGTAAAATTACAGTCTTAGTATCATGCTTTCCAATCTACTTGTTTTCAAAAATCTCTTGGATCACCAAGCTATAACCTAGATATGGCTTATTTCTAGAAAATTACATATGATATTTATAGATAAATATATATAATGCAGTCATGTACACACAACATAGGTTGTGTTTTAAAATATTAAACAGAATGAGTCTTTGACTTGTAAAGAAATTTTCTGATCTTTGCTGGCTCAAATGCTCATTTTTAATTTGTGAGATTGGGGGAACATCGGAAGGATTTTTAGAGATAAGCCAGAACAGCCAGAGTTAGGAAGCATTAGTTGGAGCTGGAATGTCTATGGAGGTATTTAGATAATTTAGTATCCACATAATGCATTGGTATAAAATTCTGCTTACAAGGGTTCAAGGACCTTTTTGTAATTTTCATACTAATAGAATTTCCTTTGGAACTAAAATACAGTGAAATTCACTTGGTTATATGGTTTATCTTGACCCAAGGAGGAGTTTTGTACCTATACAATCAATGAATAAGAATTATTCAATATTCTGATTCTCCTTCTTTGGTCAACAATTTACATTAGATTTGACCTCTTGTGTTGTTTGATTTTTTTCAAAGTTCAAATGCTGGCTCCTTAGACCCTTTTATGGAACTAACTAGAATATAAATAAATTGGCATGAGGTCAACCATGCAGAATAGCTTTCTAAAACGAGTCATAATTGCTCTGAGTTATAAATTTGTTTTGTAGCTCGGGAGCTAAGGGGCAGCCGGTCACCACAGTCTATAAAATGACCTTTCCTGGATGTGCTTTGCTGAGTCATTCTTTGGTTTCTGTTATTTTCTTTACCTTCTTCTCTTTCATTCTATTTTGAGGTTGAAATAGATTTGCACTGATCTGGACTTGGAACTCTGGAAAGGATTTGACCAAGTGAGATGAGAGAGACTGATTATTTCTACCAAAATGTCCCCATTCACTGTGAGTTAATCCCACACCTGGTTCTCAAACACATTCTCTCTTTTTCTCCCACTTCTGTTGTTGTTTAAGTTGTTTTTGAAATACCATATCTTCATGAAGCCATGGCCTCCCTGTCACTTGTTATTCCATGTGCATGCTACCACTGAAATTGTGCAATGCAGTGCTTCCCTAGGAATTTTACTAGATAAAATCAAAATATTTCAGGGGCTGGAAAGATAGCACAGCTGGTAGGATGCTTATCTTCCACATGGCTGACCCAGGTTTGATCCTGGGCAGCCCTTATAGTCCTCCAAGCACTGACAGGAGTGATTCTTGAGTGCAAATTGAGGAATAATCCCTGAACACTGGCAGATGTGTTAAAAGCAAACAAACAAGCAAATAAAAAAATTCCTAGGGAATCGGCCTGGCTGTCCAACCTTTAAGTTCCCAAATGTTCCACCTTCTTTAGGGTCCAACAAATGCACTTACTCTTAACATTCACATTTTCTAGCTTTAATTCTGTCTGATGTCTTTCATTCTTCTGTATACTTTTCTTTTTCTACTATAATGTAGGCAGTAAGGTGGGTGGGGGGACTTTGCAATGAATTTCAGTAAGACTTAAGACTACTAAATATTTGGAGAGATGAGAAATAACCTTAAAAGGGAGCCAACCGTTCATCAGCTACTTACAAGAAGCAACTCAAACCAATGTTGAAAATCTACAAGAGAAAATTCAGAAAGAACAAATACCCTAATAAGTCTTTGAATAAAACCACCAGTGTTCAAAGTTCTCTTCTTTGACAACACCCTAGCACTGGACTCTGCAAAGTCCATCTGCAAAGAGAACCCCAGACGAAGAGAGCCTGGAAAAAGCCTCTATATAATCAACTTTCCAAAGCAACACAAGGCACTCCATGCACATAACCATGCTTTTCTTGTGGATATAAAACCCATTTTAGTTTAGGGTCTTTCTTGGTTTTCTGGAGAAATCCATAGAAAGTCATCTATTCCTTTAAAAAAATGTCATTCTGCTTCATTGTCTTCACCTGGATTCTTTTCTGCAGAAAAAAAAGAACCTTGAGATCTAAGTGGGAATTGTGGCTAACTTTATTTTTCAGAAAAGAGCATAACTTTAACTTTGCCTGAGAATTATAGATTCTCCAAAAATCAGATGGTAGTAACTGGCTCTCGTGTATGTGAAGTTAGATATCACAAACACAAAAAAAATAGCCATGTTTTGTATTGATCCTAGGCATTGACTGATGCAGACTTTTAGTAACCCTGACCTTGTTGGATAATCTCCCCATCATTATTAAAACAAGCCAGACAGGAACAAGGTAACTATCTTTATTGCAGCTAACTCTCATTGCTCTGTGGCTTCCATTTTCACCTACACAGGTCATCATTAACATGCCTTTCTTTCTCAGCATAAGTATTGACAACCCTGAGATCATCTATGGTTTGTCCCTGGAAATGAGTATAAATAAATAGTATACACAGGGTCAGGAAATAGACAAATCTTAAAGTCTCAGAGATTGATGTTGGATAATACAGGAAATGAGGTTTAATGATGGTAGAGAAGACTCTACACTGCTAGTGTAGTGTATAGTAGGCTAGTCTGGGCAGATGCCCTTTGTAGCACCACCCATCCTAACACTGAAGTTTCTAGACAATATCCTCCCTTTAGTCAACCTTGTGCTAATTTACCTATGTCCATAGCTCAGTTTTTTCCAGGGCTTTGGAAATGATCTGATAGAAGACCTATGAACAACATGATTCCTTTGGAACTGTTTAGCTGATGAATATGGTGACTTTTGTGTGGCCTACATTCATGCTTGAGGAAAATTTCAAGTATCGTGTTAACATTGTTTCTTTTAGATTCTTAGATTAAACAAGAACTATCTGGAAGCAGGAGACAGTGGGCCCTCCCATCGACTGGCTTTCAGATGTGACCAGTTATGCAACACTTATTTTCTTGAGGACAAATAAACAACTTTGAAAATAAATGAAGGAGGGGAGGAGAAGAGAGGGACATGCTTTTTTCTTTCCCTTTTTGCAACAAGATCAGGCACTCTAAATGCCCTTTTTGGGACAGTTTTTAGGTGCTCATAGATCAATCAAGGACTCACTGGCAGTTAGAAGAATGTGTGAAATTCTTTCATGGATGGAAGCAGAGTGTCTTGCCAGATAAAGGACAAGTTCAAAATGGGAGAAAAGTTGGCACTTCACAGGAACTTGAAGATTATTTCAGGACATATTAGAAGATGATAGAAATCTCTGCCAAAAAGCAAAGGTAGCAGAAACAAGAACAAAGCAGTTAGTTCTAGTTCTCCTACTTGATGTTCTTAATGAAAATTTCAGAAAGTAAAAATTTCAAAGACCAAGAAACTCAAATTAAAAAAGCAGGTTTTGATTGCAGTAATATTAAGAACTCATTGTGGGGTTGGAGATATCACAGGAATGAGGCACTTGTCTTGCATGTCAAAATCCTGATTTAAGCTCTGGGATGTCATAGTTTCCTCCAAGCATTGCCAGAAGTTCTGAGCACAGAGGTAGGAGTAAGCCCTGAACACTACTGCACTTGGGCCAAAAATTACAACTCCACCTCAAAAAAAGAAGAAAAGAAAAAAGAACAGAATAAGAATTCACTGTAGGTAAAGTATATCATAGATGTCATTTCTTTTCAATAACTTTTTGGAAGAGATATCTGGCCATTCTTCTGTCATGGAAATGCTGAGACTCAAATGAATTTAAAACATGTCTAATTTACATATAATAGAACACACCTATGTGAAGAATAAGTTTTATGAGTTTCAGAGCTAGAGAGATAGTATAGCAGGTAGGGCATTTACCTAGCATATGGCTCACCCAAGTTAGATTCCTAGTATCTGGGATCCCTGAGCACCACCAGGATTAATTCCTGAGTGTAAAGCTAGGAGTAACACTTGAACACCAATAGGTGTGATTCCCCCCAAATCTAAGCAATATTTAATAAGTTTTAACAGTTAAAGGCCCAAATAACCTAGCCTTGCAGAAAATATAGAACATTTTCATCACACCAGAAACTTTCTGGATGCTTTAATCAAAGTTATTTCTCCATAATTGGGGGTGTGATTCAGTTGTAGAGCACATACTGTGCATGTGTGAGCCTGGTTTCTAGACCAGGGTCAGCAAAAACAAAAATAATCTTCTCCCTTGC
Organism: Suncus etruscus; assembly: GCF_024139225.1. Taxonomy (NCBI): domain Eukaryota; kingdom Metazoa; phylum Chordata; class Mammalia; order Eulipotyphla; family Soricidae; genus Suncus; species Suncus etruscus. The sequence goes on along the minus strand of NC_064851.1, from coordinate 12,909,412 downwards.
CAAAAATCAATAACTTTCAGATTATCAGTATATTTGTTTATGGTTATTGGTGGGTGTGTATATGTGGGAGTTCCATCTTAATTTGCCACTGTTTCTTTAATGCCCGGAGTGAAATGACTTAAAATGACTTAAAATGTTTTAAATTTGTCTCCACTGCTCTGGAGGTTAGAATTCCAAGATAAAAGGACCATCAGAGTTGGTTTCTCCTTCTGAACTCTTTTGAGCTTGCTGATACCCTCTTTTCTCTGTGTCTTCAGTGATCTCTTTGTAAGTGTGTCCCAGTCATCTTATAAGAATGCCTGGTGGTGGGAAATGTGCCCTGATGAAGGGTGTTTGTTGTAGATTTTATGACTGAAAATAAGTCATAAACAACTTTGTTATGAGGGAGGTTGTATGTATTATGAGCAACCTTGTAACCATGGTGTTTAAATAAAGTGATTTTTTTTGTTTGCTTTTGGGCCACACATTCAGGGCTTACTCTTGACTCTGAGCTCAGAAATCACTCCTGATAGGCTTGGGAGACCAGGTGGAATGCCGAGGATCGAACCCAGTTTTGTCTCAGGTCAGCCGAGTGCAAGGCTAAAACCCTACTGCTGTGCTATCACTAAGGCCCCTAAAATGACTTTTTTTAGTTGCCTCACAGGACAGAGCGAGTTCAACAGATCAATGACATGCTTTGCATGTTGGAGGCCTGTGTTCACTCTGACACCACATCATCCATGAGTATCACCAGGAGTCACTCCCAAATACAGAGTCAAAGATAGTAGCAGCATTGTAGAAGTAGCAAATGCCTCTATTCTCCTGACCCAAATAACACCAGTCACATTGTATTAAGACCCATCAAACTGATGGGTACCTATTTGTGGTTCTGGGGGTCACAACTGGCAGTTCTGGGATTGCATATGATGGTAAGATTGCCTCTGAGTAGAAATAGGCATCCCCACTCAGGCCCTCAAAAGCCAAGTACTTAGGGGCAGGAGCAGTGGATCAGAGTTTGCCTTGCACCAGGCTGCCCTAGTTCAATTGACCTCGGTTCAATCCCCAGGCATCCTATATGGTCCCCCAAGCCAGGAATGATTTCTGAGCACATAGCCAGAAATAACCCCTGCGTTTCACCAGGTATGGCCCCAAAACCAAAACCAAACCAAACCAAACCAAACAAAACAAAAAAGGCAAGTACTTACACCCATGAGCACGTCTTCAAGTCCCCATAATGACCACACTTCAATATATTAACCTCTCAAGGTTCCTATCTTGAAGTACAGCTATACTCTAGAGAATATTCTCTATTTTAAGAATATAGCTGTAGTTATAGAAGTTAGAAATAGCTATTTTTATAGAAGCTAGACCTCCAGCATATGAATTTGAATTTGAGAGGACACTGTTTACCTATAAATCTAATCATACAGATTAAGTAGTATCTATCGTTCAATGTATTTGAGATTCCTTTATGGTTAGGATCCTCTAGCTTTTTCTTACTCATTGTATAAATAGATACGATGTTTCTAGTTCATATATTTATTCCTTTTTATGGGTATTTAGAGAATTTCCAGTTTGAGACTCTAATTACTAAAACTACTACAAAGATCTCATTGTTTTTATATGTATGTGTTTATTTCTATGGAAAAAATAACTGAGGTAGAATGGCAGAGCCATAAAGGGAAGTCACGTGATTAATTTATGTATTCTTTATGAAAATTATTTGGGGGCTGAAGCGATAGTTCAAGGCTTAGCATCCAAGAGGTTCAGGCTCATTGTGAGTAGCTCTGAGCACCATGGGTATGGCTTCAAATCCAAGAAAAAAGATGCTTTATCAATAAATTATTGGAAAAGTTTTCTTTAAGTCTCTGACTTATTTTCCTATTTGCTTAATATTTTAGGATGAAAAAAGAAGCTTAATGTTAAAAGTACATTTTTTTGTTTTTTGTGCCACTCCCATTGATGCTCAGGGGTTACTCCTGGCTATGCTCTCAGAAATCACTCCTGGCTTGGAGGACCATATGGGACCCTGGGGGATCAAACAGAGGTTCGTCCTAGGCTAGTACTTGCAAGGCAGATGTCTTACCTCTAGCGCTTCCACTCAGGCCCCGTTAAAAGTACATTTTAATCATATTTTCTATGCTACTTTTGAGACATGGGCAGGCAGGAAAGTACCCAAACATTGCCCAAAGTAGTCTGGGAACTACTTCCAGCAATACTTGGCCAACTGGTTCAATGCTAGGGCAAGGTGATGTGGTGTTGCTTGGGACCAGTTGTGCTGAAGGGCACCAGGGTCACACATAGCAGAGTTTGGGGGAGTCATAGTGTATTGGAGCATTGCACATGGAAGGCATATACCCTTTTCCATAAACAATTTACAATCAGTATTTTTCATGTCATCTGTGAGAAATATTTGCTTACACCAAGGTATAAATATATTTCCCTATGTTTTCTTCTAGATGTTTCTGTAGCTCAATATTTTTTATGACCTGTTCTGGGATATTCCAGTATATGGGACAGTGTTTGTGATGCATCTTTCCTCATATGGAGTCTATTTAGTCCAGCACTATTTATAATTTTCTTCTTTACTAAATTGTATTGATAATTTTGTATCAAAGATTAATTGACCATCTCTGTGGGGCATAATTTCTGGATTATCTCTTATGTTCTGTTAACCTACTTGTCAATATGTTCATGTCAATATTATCCTGTCTTCATTACTTTTCTTTTATACCAGATCAGGAAAATGAAAAGTGTGGGGTCCTGGATTTTGAACAAGAAGGGACACCATTTTGTAAAGGCCACATGGCAGGATTCTCTTAGGTTCTAAATAGGAGGGATACAATTTTGTCAGAACCAGAAGGTGTAAGCCACATACTAGGTTTCCACAGCCTATTTCCTTTAACACCACCCCAAGCTACTGGCCATACCAAGTAGCCTATCAGGAAAGGACACAAGGGAGAAGTAGGACTGTACGCCTAGACAGTAGCCAATCACTTTAAAGGTCATAAAAAGATAGAATCTCCCTCTATCCCTTCCCTATATATTCCTCTTCATTACCTAGGGTGGGGTTCATCTCTTGCAAGAGTTGACCCTGACCGGTCAGTTAGAGCACTTGGTAGATAGATTAAAGTTTTATTCAGCTTTACTCCAATTTGTGGTCTCATTCTTTGACTCTGGTTAATATATTTAACCCTAACAGAAAGCATAACTCCTGCAACTTTCATCCTTCAGTGCTCATCAGTCTATAAAAGGGGCCAGGCCAGATAAATTTAGGGGCCCAGCAGAGACACTCCGGACAGATCCTAACCTGCAGCAGATGATACTCAAAACATTAGTGTCGAAATAACTAGGGCTATACCTGGAGGTACTTGAGAAGCAAGAGAAGCTGAGGATCAATCTCAGGTCTGTAAATATTTAAATGTAGTGATTATTTCTAAACCAGCATGCAGGAATTTTTTTCTTTAAGAATTCATTAATGGGTCCCTGGGGAGGAGGGCGGGCAGACATCTGGCCTCCGGTTTCTTCTTTGATTCTGGAGACCAGCTCTTGCCAGGTATGGGGTTTGGGGAGGCCCCATACCGGAGCCCTTCTCCCTGGCCTGGGGAGTGCTGGGAGGCTTGGCAGGCCCCCAGACATCCTTGTCTTTTTCCCCTGACTCCAGGCCTTCCTTGGGTGCCAGCTCAGATGGCCAGAAGTGGGTTCAGGTGGACTCTTAGTGGTACTCAGGCTTCCCCCCTACCTCTCTCTCCCTACACTAATGGAAATGCACTTTGGGAGGAGGGCAGGCCATTTAGTAGTGGTTTATGTTGGGACAGTCACTGGAATTTTTTTCTCCTTGTTTTCTTATTGATAGTATTGTATGCATATATTTTATATATCCATAACATCCATCTTGTATTGTGACCTTGATACCGCCCTACAAATCTCATTTCTAATATTTTACTGCCTCAGTCCCAACCCTTATTTCCCCCCATTTCCCATGTAGGTGCAGCTCATGACATGAAACTCACCACATAGAGTGATAAGTGCAGTTAGAGAAATAACTACACTGAAAACTATCATAACAATGTGAATGAATGAGGGAAAAAGAAAGCCTGTCTCGAGTACAGGTGTGGGTGGGGTGGGGAGTAGATAGATCTGGGAAATTGGTGGTGGGAATCCTGCACTGGTGAAGGGGGGGGTGTTCTTTACATGACTGTAATCATACAACTACAATTATATTTGTAATCACGGTGTTTAAATAAAGATAATTTATAAAAAAAAAAGAATTCATTAATGGGGGCCGGAGAGATAGCACAGTGGTAGGATGTTTGCCTTGCAGGCAGGAGGATGGTGGTTCGATCCCGGCATCCCATATGGTCTTCCGAGCCTGCCAGGAGAGATTTCTGAACGCTGAGCCAGGAGGAACCCCTGAGCTCCGCTGGGTGTGACACCCCCAAATAAAAAAAAAAAAGTTGTATGAGATATCACTCCTTTTATTTAAACCTCTGATTTTCTACAATTATTTTAATGCAGAAGATTCTCATAGTTTTGTTAGTATTATCCCTAAATATTTTATAAATGTGCTGCTTTAGTAAAAACACATCAGAAAATTTAAATTGTTGCTGCCACGTAGAAATATAATTGTTTTTATATATTGATGTGTACTCTCTCTCTATTTTTTTTTTGTGGTTTTTGGGTCACACCCGGCAATGCTCAGGGGTTTTTCCTGGCTCCGTGCTCAGAAATTGCTCCTGGCAGGCACGGGGGACCATATGGGACGCCGGGATTCGAACCGATGACCTTCTGCATGAAAGGTAAATGCCTTACCTCCATGCTATCTCTCCGGCCCCTACCCTCTATATTTTTGCAAGTTTGTTATTTCTACTAGTTTCTGTTGGTTTCCCAAGACTGCTAAAAAGTATAATCATGCCGTGTGTGACTTAGAAAAAGTCTGACTTCTTTGCATTTCAAATTTTATGATCTTCCTTTATAAATGGGGATTTTTATACAAGCTAAGACATCTAGTACAATGTTGACTACAGGTACTAAAAGCAAAAATTCTTGTTTGGGTGCTAATCTGAGGGGGAAATATTTAGCATTTCATTGTAAATTATTCTTTCAACTATATATGTTATTTATCAAGGTACAGAACTTTCCTTCTGATCTTTATTGAAAGTTATATTTTTAACTTTATGAATAAATGTTAAAGTTTGTGAAAGGCTCTTTTTAATCTAGAAAGCTCATGGTAGCTTGTGTAATACACTATATTAATTAACATTTTAATGTTAAACTACTTCGTAAATAAGTTATATTAGCCACAAGGGTTTTCTCTTTTAATAATATATTTAAGCACCATGATTATAAACATGATTTTAGTTGGGTTTCAGTCATAAATAGAACACACCCCTTCACCAGTACAACATTTCTTTTTTTTTTTTTTTTTTTTGGTTTTTGGGCCACACCCGGCGTTGCTCAGGGGTTACTCCTGGCTGTCTGCTCAGAAATAGCTCCTGGCAGGCACGGAGGACCATATGGGACACCGGGATTCGAACCAACCACCTTTGGTCCTGGATCGGCTGCTTGCAAGGCAAACGCTGCCGTGCTATCTCTCCGGGCCCCAGTACAACATTTCTATCACCAATGCCCTCCTATCTCCCTCCTCCTCCACCTCCTGCCATTTGAGACAAGACTTCTACTTCTCTCATTCATTAGCATTGCCATGATAGTTGTTATTGTAAGTAGTAATTCTTGTGGTGAGCTTCATATTGTGAGCCAGTCATTCCAGCCCTCATCTCTATTGTCTCTGGGCATTATTATAATAAAATCTTTTATTTTTCTTAAAACCCATAGATGAATGAGACTATTTTGTGACTATCTCTCTCCCTCTGACTTATTTCACTCAGCATAGTAGTTTCCATGTCCATCATGTAGAGGAAAATTTCATGACTTCATTCTTCTGATGGCTGCGTATAATATTCCATTGTGTATATGTGCCACAGTTTCTTTAGCCCCTAATCTGTTGAAGGGAAAATTAGTTGTTTCCAGATTCTGACTATTGTAAATAACACTGCAATAAATATAGGTGCGAGGAAGACATTTTTGTATTGTGTTTTTTGTGTTCCTAGGGCATATCCCTAGGAGTGGAATAGCTGGATCATATGGGAGCTCAACGTCCATATTTTTGAGGAATTTCCACAGGGTTTTCCATAAAGGTTGGACTAGATGACATTCCCACTAACAGTGAATGAAAGTTTTTTTCTCTCCACATCCCACCAACACTGATTGTTTTTGTTCTTTGTGATGTGTGCCAGTCTCTGAGCCACAAAGGTTTTCATATATTATCTATATGTAGGCATATTTTCTAAAATTTTCTAGCTTTTTTTTCATGGAGAAAATTGTATAGAGACAAAGAAGTAGTGAGAAACCCAAAATATTAAATCTATGTCTGATTGATTTATCATCTCAAGCTCTTTTTATTTATTTATGTATTTATTTATTTATTTATTTGGTGCTTAGGGTTTACTCCTTGCTCTGTGCTCAGGGATAACTCCTGGTGGAACTTGGGAGCCCACATAAAGTACTAGAAACCTAAGACAGATCAACCATGTGCAGGACAAGCACCTTGTGCTGTACTATCTTTCTGCTCCCCTAAGATTACAAGAGAAGGGAGTCTCAGGTGTGATAATTCCTTCCTCTTAAAAGAAAGATAAAAACTTTCCCCAGAAGGAAAGGTGTGTTCATTTCTTTGTTTCAGGGGATGATTAGGTTTCTTTTAGCTGCTTTCATTGTCCTACTCTCAAAAGAAACTGCTTGTAAGGGCTGGAGAGATGGAACATACAGTGGCAACCTTGCTTGCATTGCATGTATCCAACTCTTATTCAATTCCTGTATCTCTTGGAATCCTCTAAGCACCACTTCGGGTCACACCTGATAACAGAGCCAAGAGTAGGATAAATAAAGGAATAAATAAAGAAAAATAATAAAGGTTATAAGCTGTGTAATGTTTAAGAAACCAACTGTGCAAATCTTGAGTTTTTTGTTTTAGGGTCACACCTCATAGTACACAGGACTTCCTCATGTTTCTGCACTCAGGGATCACACCTGGCAAGTCTTGGTGACCATATAGGATGCTAGGGATCAAATCCAGGTTGATTATGTACAAGGCAAGTCCTTACCTTCTGAACTATTGTTAGCACCTTTATGCTAAATTGACCTTCATAAGAGGTTGTCAATATTTATTTTTACTTTTGTTGATGTGAAGTCAAGGTTTTACTAGAAAATCAAATGATCCTATGGATCTGTAAAAATATAACAAGAAGATAATATGAAAAAGGAAGAGGGAATGGGAATAAAATAGAGGAGGAAGGACATCAAGAAAAGGAAAACTGGAACCAAATCAGTTCATTTTTGTCATATTTGGTACATTACGATTACAAAAGATATAAGTGCTCTTGAAGTCAAACTAGAATTTACCAAAAGCAAATTTAAATTCAAAGTAAGCACTATACCAAGGCTCAAAAACCACCTTTTTACACCTAGACCGTTATAATGGTGTGACAGTATAATTAATACTATTTGAAGATGTGAGTAAAATTGTTGTTGACCATCCTGTTATGAGCAGGCAATCAATTCATAAGGGGGTATTGTGTGCTGACCACCCTGTTGTGAGCAGATAATAAATTCATAAGGGAGCATTCATAGCTCTAAAATCAGCAATAGACACGGATTTGGAGGTGAGCAAGATCTTAGGCACCAGAGAATGTACCAACTGTTCTCTCTTTGACCCACCATAACCTCACCAGTGATGACCTCGAGGATCAGGACAGCTAAAAGCCTGCATGTACCTCTGAAAGGTCTGGACACCATGGTCCTGATCTGACTTCCTAGCTCTACTTTTCTCCCTCTGCTGAAAACAATTTCAGGAGAAGACAAATAATAGAGTGCATTTATTTTAAAAATGTGAAAGATTAGAGAAAAGAAGGAACACCAGACAGTCAAAGAAAGAAATGCCCCATTCCAGGTTCAGGTGTGAGAGCCTAGAATTGCAATGTAACTTTGCTAGCTTTCATAAAGCAGATTTTAAAGGGTTTTTTCTCAAACTTTCCTGGCCTAGAGATTTCTCCATAGACAAGACTTCATTAGCTTTTCCTAGGGAAAAACTACTTTGAATTTATTTTCTTTTTTCCCCACTCTTGCTGGGGCTTGTGATTCCTATTGAAGTTTCTCCTCTTCTGAAGGGGTTCAGTCTTCTCTGTGTATGGTGGCATTATTCAGTCTCATCCAGTCTGAAAGTCATTCTCAGTTCCTAGAATCATCTCCTTAATCCTCCATCTTTTCAACTGGTAAAAAGTGCTGAGAACTGTTTTGTAAATCATATCATTTTTAAAAAAAAATTTGGGGAGAGAAGGTGATGGCTATACCTACTGCACTCAGGGGTTCCTCCTAGCTCTACACTCAGAAATGACTCCTGGTAGGCTGAGGGAACCACCTGGGATGCCAGGAATTGGACCCAGGTCTGTGCCAAGTTGGCCACATGTAAGGCAAAAACATCCTACAATGTGCTATCGCTCTGGCCCCATATAAATCATATATAGATATACTACTCCCTAAAACTCATTGACAAAAGAGTATTCCTACTTCCAAAAGAGGGCATAACAGGATGGCCAGAAACACAATTTCAGATACTAAGTCTCTATGTCTTAAAGTTCATTAATTGACCTTTCTTTCTCCATCAATCCACTTCTGAAAGGAGTTGAACCGCACATAGTTCTTATTGCCCCAACACTGAAGCTCTAAACCCCACTTAAGGTCTAAGTAACCCTTTTCAGAAGGGCAATAAGAAACCCACAGGATAATGGATACTCTCCACCCTCATGTGAAATTAAGTTCTCGCAGAACTTCCATCCAAATCTATTCAGATTGGAAGTCATGGTTGTGGAAGCTGAGTCCTGGACGACCAAGGTTCTCACATCTCCCTACCAAGCCTTGGCCATGAGAAATGCCTTTTCTAGGGTCACCCACATTTCTTCAGCTTGGCAGTCTTATTTTTCTTTCTTTCTTTTTTCTTTTTAATGAGTTTTAGACAGCTGGGGGAAGCCTTTCCCCAAACCCCTTCTTTGTTTCTCCTTGAAGTGATGATAAATTCATGGGTTTGTCTCAGAAAAATAAGCCTAGGACTTCCGGCTGCTGGATTCTGTACTTTGTTCCCCAGATTAGACAAAAGGCTTAGTCTTCTCTCAAATATGCCAAATTATCCCAGATCAAAGTCGAAGCCCTTGAAACAAGTGATAAATGATAAGACCCCTTGGCCCTCGGCTTTTCCTAAAAAGGATTCTGTGGTGAGAAAGCAAATCTGGTTCCAATCGTGGCTGCATAAGTTAAGCACTTTATAATCCTATTATAATGGGAAAAGGATCAGACCCTCGAGGCAAACAGGCTTTAACTTGACTGGCCATTAAACTTGGGAGGCTGGTCATGAGGTACAACTAAATATGGATCTGCAGCACCCGGGTTAGTTTTCAGCTTTACTGTTAACATCTGTGATTCTTGAGATGTTGAAAAGGCATCATTTTGGATAACTTGGATAATGGAGGAAGTGAGACATTCTGCGGAGTTTTATAATTTTTCTTCTCATTCTGGCTGAAACATTTGACAGGATCACAAGTTCATATTATTGTGCTGTCAAAAAAAAAAACAAAACCAAAAAGCATATAACTGAGTCTATAGAAGAATGATGAGTGATTTCACTGGATCTTCCCAATACCTGCTGAATGAGCTGATTCTACTTGTTCCCTTTCCTCCTTGAATCTCAGATTTTCAGTTTGTCTGGTAAGAGGCTTGGAAGAGATGATCACATAGTACCACCCCACTGCACCCCTTAGGGACAATGAACCTTACTCTTGGACTACCAGGGACCTCTAAGAGGATTCTAACTATGAAGACCTAGTTTCTCTAGTACTTATGAGTGAAACAACCAAAGGTCAAGGGGACACAACTAGAAAGAGTTATTAGCAATAAGCAAGAAGGTTAGAAGATGATGAACTCATTCTTAGTGCAGCCATCTTGTCCTATGGTCCCAAGTAGGGAGTGTTAATTGAGAAAAAGAATAAGGAAGCATGTTTTCAGAAACATGCTGAATGGGTGTAGCAGACCAGGAGTCACCAGAATAAAAATAAAATCCCCTTATAGGCTGGTCCTGTGAGGCACATTGTCATATCTGTGAACCTACTAAAGGTAGGGTTATGCTTTGGGAGAAGAATAAATCAGAACGAACTGTTCATATCTTTAGATTTTTGAGGGAAGGAAGACTGCAAGGAGTGGTATCTTTGTCTCAAGAAATGTCCTGGTATTCTCTGGGCAGATTTCAGCATCACTATATGGAAGAGCAATTCTAGGGCTATCGCAGATAGGGAACTCATTGGGCTCAATGTGCCATTTCCATGCAGTTTAAGCTGTTTTGTCTTAAGCCGAAACCTTATTGTAATGCTCTTATTCGTTGAAGGAACATTTATTTTAAACTAGTTGCTACTAAGTACTTAGGAAAAAGTAAGAAAATTTGAATTAAGAAAACTAAACAGGAGTGATGGTGCAATGGTAGGGCATTGCCTTGCACACGGCTGACCTAGGATGGTCCACTGTTCGATCCCCAGCATCCCATATGGTCCCCCTAGCCAGGAGTGATTTCTGAGCACAGAGCCAGGAGTAATACCTGAATGTCACTGGGTGTGGCCCAAAAACCAAAAAATAAAATAAAATGAAATGAAATAAAATAAACAAACAATAAAACTAACATATAGGGCCCGGAGAGATAGCACAGCGGTGTTTGCCTTGCAAGCAGCCGATCCAGGATCAAAGGTGGTTGGTTCGAATCCCGGTGTCCCATATGGTCCCCCGTGCCTGCCAGGAGCTATTTCTGAGCAGACAGCCAGGAGTAACCCCTGAGCAACGCTGGGTGTGACCCAAAAACCAAAAAACAAAACAAAACAAAAAAAACCAAAAACCAAAAAACAAAAAAACAAAACTAACATATAGGTGAGGAAAATAGCTTATTAATGAGGGGTGCAGGAGGGCCCCCATTGTTAACTCCAGGAGAACAATGGCCTTCAGAGCACAGTTAGGTATAGACCTGCAGACCTCTGAGTATTGCCTGGGTACCACTGCAGGGCCTTCATGGCTTTGCATCTTTGGACTGTAACACTGAGTAACTATCCCAGTTTTCCAAGAAGTTGCAGGTCTGGGAGTTTCCCCATCCCCTACAAATAAAAGGAGGAGAGAATTCTCTATTAAATAGAATTCCTGGTTGTTTACTCTTGGGCTTGATTGCTTGGTAATCACTAGCCCAGATGGTCTTCCCAATTGAGTCCAGAGGACATGAATTTTTTCCTAAGATTTTTCTGATCCTATCTCTGATAAGTCTGTAAGTACTCAGGTTTTAAAACCACAGGATTGTTCAAAATAATTTGACCTGAAAAATTATTTTCTAGCCTGGGAGACAGCACACAAGAATTAAAGTGCTTGTCTTGCATGTGGCTGACCCAGGTTCAATCTCTAGCACCACAGATGGTCTTCTAACATAGCATCATCTCTCTGAGATTGTTTGGAGAAAAAAAGGGGAAGTTCTCTAAGGCTCCCATTTCCAGGATTGTATGGGAAATAGTCCTGTGGTATAGTGTACTCTGAGGGTTGAGACTCTTGTAATGATCAAGAGTAAATTGATCGGTACCTTGTAACTCTCTGGCTTCCTGCAGGAGAGATTGTTCCATTCAGAGGCTTTCTAGTTTCCAAGATGCCTCGCCCTCAAGCCTTATAGATTGTGTGAGCTCTTGCGCTTCCATGTTAGAATCAAGACTCCCAATTAAAGACTGCTGAGACACAGGACTTCCTGCTAATGTGTCTTATTGGCGTTCAGACAACTCCTAGGCTAGCCTTCTCCGCTCTTCTGAAAGTGGATGGTTGAGAAAATGAAATTACACGTGTTTTGCTGCCAGAAAAACAGACTGTAAGGGAAATGACCACAAAATAAATTGGAGATAGCATTGTCATGGGCTGCCAGTCTGTATTTGGGAATACAGTGAGAGGCTGTGAGTGAGAATGTACAGAACTGTTTTTAAACAGTGAAAACTAAGAACCCTCTTCTGGGTTGCCAAGGGTAGGGATTAGTGGTTGCCAGGGGCAAAGATTAGTGGTTGTCAGGGGGTTGGGATTAGTGGTTGACACATAAAGTGTCACTTAGGCAAAATTTTTCTTTGACAAATGGTACTCAGTTGGACAAATGGTACTCATGGTACCCAAGACAGAAATAAAGACTTTACGTTAGGAGCCAGAGAAATTGTACAGAAAGTAAGGTATTTAAGTGCCATGGTTTAAATCCTCAGCACCATATATGGTCCCAGAGGACACTCCTGAGCATAAATATAATAGTAATGAGCACTGTCATCTGTGCCCTTGCAATAAATCAATCAATAAATCAGATTGATTTATTCTAACAATTATTTGTAAAACAAGATGTTGATATAACACAGAGAGACAAAGTGTAACATGAGTGTTTCTCAACCTTCTCCTGATCATGGCCCCCCCTTTTGACCTTTCTTCCTTACTGTGACTCTCCTCCTCACACCCCAGTGCTATTTGTTGGATCTTATCTTATGTGATTTTTCACCTGTGCTCTCCATAGAATACAGTGAGAGTTCACAGGGGGTCATATTGAAAAATTCAGCATTAATGAATGTTTGTATTTTGCTGAAGTTATTAACTTTTTTTTTTTGGTTTTTCAGGCCACACCCGTTTGATGCTCAGGGGTTACTCCTGGCTAAGCACTCAGAAATTGCCCTTGGCTTGCGGGGACCATACGGGGTGCTGGGGTATCAAACCGTAGTCCTTCCTTGGCTAGCACTTGCAAGGCTTACCTCTAGAGCCACCTCGCCGGCCCCTAATTTTTCTTTGTTACCTGTCTTAAACAAGAGCTTCATCTATCGGCACTTACTAGTTGATTGTCATTTACCCTTTCATCCATGGAACCAGCCTAGGGTCCTTGTGTTAACATCTTTGAAGTCAAATATCTTTCTTAATTTCATTTCATATCTGGTCAACATGGAGGTAGTCTATACCTTTTCAATGTCTCCAATTCACTTGTGAATTGAGGTTAATTGACTAGAGAATGTCCCTCTTAACTTTGGTGAAGGCATTTCATTCTTCTTGCTTTGTGATTTCCTACTGTTTGGACTATTAAATAAAAACTCACCGTTTCTCTACAACTTTAATCTGGCATTTTCTGGAGATAATTAGTATATTAACGATAAGGATATTTTAGTCTTTTTTCCTTTTCCCCCTGTTTTATATCCATCAGTTCAATATTTTTCTATATTTTAGTTGATTTGTTTTTTTGTTTTTGTTTTTTAGGTTACCACGCTTTAATCAGAAGAAAACTCAATCCAACCTTCTGCTGCCTACAAGAAACACACCTGAATAGTTAGAACAAACATAGACTCAAAATAAAAGGCTGGAGAAAAATCATCCAAGTAAACAACACCCATAAAAAAGCTGGAGTGGCCATACTAATATCAGATGATGCAAACTTTATACTCAGGAAAGTTGTAAGGGACAAAGATGGACATTTTGTATTAATCAAGGGATATGTACAGCAGAAAGAAATCACTCTCCTAAACATATGCTCTGAATGAGGGCTCAGAAAAATATTTAATACAATTGTTGACAAATCTGAAAAATAATATCAATAACAACACAATAATTGTGGGAGACCTCAACACGGCATTGTCAACACTTGATAGGTCAACCAGACTGAAGCCCAACAAGAATATACTAGACCTGAAAAGAGAAATGGAAGAAAGAGGCCTAGTAGATATATATAGGACACTCTACCCCCAGAAACCTGGATACACATTCTTCTCTAATGTACATGGGACATTCTCCAGGATAGACTACATGCTGACACATAAAACATACCTCCATAATATCAAGAGGATAGAAATTTTGCAGGCTACCTTCGCTGACCACAAGGCCCTGAAATTATATGTGAACTACAAAGGGACACAGAAGAAAAACTTTAATACCTGGAAGTTAAACAGCCTAATACTGAATAAACAGTGAGTCTGAGATTAAATCAAAGAGGAAATCAAAACCTTCCTAGAAACAAATGACAATGGAGACACAAACTATCAAAACCTATGGGACACAGCAAAAGTGGTACTGAGAGGAAAATTTATAGCTTGGCAAGCACACATAAGGAAAGAAGAAGGGGCATGCCTGAACAGCTTAATGAAACAGCTCATAGAATTAGAAAGTGCTCAACAAAAGGAACCAAAAATAGAGAGACAGAAGGAAATAACAAAGCTGAGAGCAGAAATCAATGAAGTGGAAACCCAAAACACAATCCGAAAGATCAACAAAAGCAGAAATCGGTTCTTTGAAAAAATAAACAAGATTGATAGACCACTGGCAAAACTAACAAAGAAAGAGAGAGAAACTTTTAGCTGATTTGTAACTCAGAAATATTCAAAGTGATCCGTATGGCATTCATAAATTTCAACAACGCAATAGGTCTAGATTAGCAAAATTAACTATTGACTTGGTTTACAAATGCCATAAAGAATTTCTCTTAAGGGGGAGGGAGAAGAAAATTTAAAAAAAAGAATTTCTCTTTGCCTAGATAAAATTGTATCCTTTCAGGTGGGAGCAAGATCTCTGTGGTTAGAATTCTTTTTTTTTTTTTTTTTTTTGGTTTTTGGTTTTTGGGCCACACCCGGCGGTGCTCAGGGGTGACTCCTGGCTGTATGCTCAGAAATAGCTCCTGGCAGGCACGGGGGACTGAATGGGACACTGGGATTCGAACCAACCACCTTTGGTCCTGGATCGGCTGCTTGCAAGGCAAACCCACTGTGCTATATCTCCTGGCCCTGTGGTTAGAATTCTTTATTCATTTCACCCATAATTAATATAGCCCAGTTCTGGGCACAGAGCAGTAGATAAAAACTACAGTTTGATTCACTGCTCATTGGCAGGGAGAGGAAGAGGCAAACTCCAGTACCAGATTGTGTCTAATAAATGTCTAATGTACCCACATGAAGCTGCAGAGAGTTTGCACAACAGAATAACCCTTCTACTTGGGCAAAATACAAACCTCACCAAAGTTAGGAAAATCTTGTAAAGGTAAATGCCAACACCTCCTAAGGCTCAATCTCTTAATACAGAAAAATCTCTTTTCTGAAGCTGTGTATCTCTTGAGAGGGAGATCTAAAGTGAACCTGATTTCTCAGTCTTCTCCAGTGAAAGAAGGGAATCAGAAGGTTAGAAAACTGACCCTAAAGGGGGGTGGGGTGGGGGGAGACTGTCCTTGCTCAAAGCAAGCATCTGATGCTTTTCTTTATGTTTTAACTGAAGCCTGAATCTGCCTCAGGTCTAGTCCCCAAAGGGAGTTGAAGAAATTTCCACTTTTCCCTAATGGTTCAGAAACAAATTTCACTTCTTTTAGGGGATCCATTAAAAGTTGTAGGACTTGCCCTAATCCGTTCACCTCCCCAAGTAGAAGGACTAAACTACAAGTAAAGATGCTGTCATACAAGCTGGATTTAGATTCTACCCACTTACTTGTTGTGAAAACTTGGGGAATGAATTTAACTTCTCAGATCTTGATTTCCCCCATATAAACAGAGATTAGAAATGGCTATTGAAGTGGTCAAGTTCATGCATGACTTGACTCATACCTGGTGAAAATTCCTCAATTTACACAAAGGTAAAACTCTAAACTAGTCTGGATTACTTCAGTTTAACTATTTCTAGAATTGAAATTAACTTGACACAAGTTTCTCTTAATTAGCTGATAGTAATATAATCTCAGGCACCTAATTCCAGACAGATATTTCTTATTGGTTTCCAGTCACTGCAAAATCCCCAAACTCATGATACTCCTAAAATAATGCTTCCTCAAAAAAATGGACGAGACCCCCCAAAAGCTACAATGGACAGTATCTCTCTCTGAACAGTTTCATTTAACGCAGGTTCCTTGCCTAAATGTCTCACTAAAATGTAAATTCTTTACCCAATCATGTGTGTTTGCCTCTCAAGGTAAAGGGTCAAGGAGTTCCAACTAGAATCTTCTTGAACTGTTCTGTACAAGCAAATTTATTGTGACTCTATGGGGAGAATCTAGAACAATTCTTACTAGATAGTAAGTTATTAATGAGTTGTACCCAGGGTCAGTCTTTCTTCCCTTTTTAGGCTAACATCCTAAAAATTAGGATTTTGCATCCAGACAGGTTAAGACTCCTAGATATATACAGATATATAACACACTTACACATGTGCACATCCTGGAGCACTATTTTTTTTGGGGGGGGAGTTGGGTCACACCCAGCAGCACTCAGGGGTTACTCCTGGCTCTAAAGCTCAGAAATCATCCCTGGCAGGCTCAGGGAACCCTATGGGATGCCGGGATTTGAACCACCGTCCTTCTGCATACAAGTCAAATGCCTTACCTCCATGCTATCTCTCCGGCCACTTTTAATTTACCTGGGCAAGATTCCCTTTCAGCCATTCTGAAAGATGCTCAGAACATATGTGGGTGACTGAAGAATGACTCTCAGAGAATTTTAAATAAGAGGCATTAAGGGTGAGAGGCAAATGCTATACCAAAGTATTCATTTGCATGAATTGCTTAAAGAAAAAAATATAAGATAAATAATCCTCAGGGATAATTGGAGAGGTTGGTAAAAAAGAGTAGGGAAGTAGGGATGATGCAATGGTTGGGACCATTGTCAATAAGATGTGGGAGAGAGAAGTTGTTAGAAGTGCTTCAAATATCTTAAAACGGTAAAAACAAAATGTCCTAAAAGGCATCTTTTCCAAGAGCAAAGTTCTAAAGATAGATCAAAATCCACTTAGATACAGGGCCGCAAGCAGTAGGGCTTTTGCCTTGCATGTGCTGACCTAGGATGGACTATGGTTCAATCCCTTGGTGTCTTATATGGTTCCCTAATCCAGGAGAGATTTCTAGGTGCATAGTCAGGGATAACCCCTGAGTGTCACCGGGTATGGCCCCCAAATAACCAAAAATGAAAACAAAACAAAACAAAAAATCCACTTAGATAGATGGAAGAAAGGTAATCCCACCACACTAAAAGGGCAAAATGAGGTACCGACATCGCTCTCTTCTAGCTAAAGCTTGAAAAATAAAATTCAGGCTCTTGAGTAGCTCTAAGTAATTTTAAGTGTTATTATCACCATTCTTCATCCTTGTCATGCAAATTCTTGTCTGCATATTGGCACTTCAACAACCCAAGGGGCAACAGACAGCTTTTAGCCTCCAAAGAAATGCAGAAATGCATGTCTCAGCCTTTGCTACTGCCCAGTAAGAACCAGGAAGGCCTAACAAGAGCATAACTTTCCTCAGAACCCAAGACTCTCCTACATCCTTCATGAAACATGTTGGCAAATGATTCCTATAGTCTAGTAAGTCTACATATTTCTTATCTTCATCAGATGCAACATGCACTTTTTACTTTTTCAATCTCTTAAACATTGTGGATCTTCAACACTGTAGAGCTCATTGGTATAAAGTGCCTATATTTATATGCATGCAATTTTTCTTGGTGTATAGCCCTCTTCAGAACTCTTTTTATCTTAAAATGTAAATATCAATGATTCTCTAGTATCCTGTTCTGGACTGGCCAATCATGGCTACCACCATCCAACTTAACTATTTTGAGAGACTCAGGTCAGTGTATTTGTGTGTGTGTGTGTGTGTGTGTGTGTGTGTGTGTGTGTGTGTGGCAGTTTTTATTTTGAAGATTATCCTCAAGTTCCTCCATGTAGAAGCCTATCTCATAGTTTCCTTCCTATTTCAGGCTGAATAACATGCCCTCATAGGAAAGAGTAGTATTTGCTCATTTTTTTGTCATTCACTAGTAACCTTTGAGTTGATCTGGCCTTTCGTCTTTGTGAATATTTCTGGTCGGAGTGACCCTACTCTATCTTCAAACCTTTCAGATATGCACCCCTAAGTGGATTTGCTGGATCACAGGGTGATTCTATTAATTCTTTTAGGCATTTCCATACTATTTTTTGTAATACACTAGTTTTTTAAATTTCTGCTAATGGTACCTGAGAGTTCCAATTCTTCTCCATCATCATCAAAACTTATCATTTTCTCTCTCACCTGGCTTTTATTAATAATAACCAATCTAATGGGGAGAGGTGGTGACCTCAAACTTACTTTTATAACAAACACTCCCCATTCCCCTTCACCCAAGTCTACTCATAAAATAGAAATGATAGAAAGCTTATCAAATAGAAAAGAGAAGGAAAAAACAGATAAAAATGAATCTAAGTGATCCATTTTACTTTACTAACTGGCAACTCATCAGTAGGAATGAAATAAATTGTATAAAATATCATTTCCATGAATTTTCAAAGTGTCCCTGAGGTACTAGCATGGCATCTACTGAAGCAATGGGTGCTGGTGACTGAAAAAGTCAACATCTCACTCCTAGAGACATGAGGATTCAGACTCAAGCCAAATTTTAAGTGTACATAGCAATCACTTCCTGTGATAAGAGAGGACTGTTTTTGGGGAGATTCACCTCAGCGACTCCCTTAAAAGTTCACGATCAAGAATCCCACTCACACTACATCCTCTTTCTCTCTCTGGGCCCATGATTTCTTGGCACAATTTCATCCTCACATCCTGCTTGGAACAGATGTAGGTGGGAGGAGTAACTCTGACCAAAAGATGGTAGTTCTGTTTGTTTGCTCAGGAATGATCTTGCAGGTGACCTGACTTCTGACTATCTCAGAAGTGATATAATCGACTCTGACAAAGTGAGAAGTGAAGGAAGTAACTTGGAGAAGAAACTCTGGCTTTGTTGTTCTATTCACCTTGGTCATCTAGAGATATTCCTGTAAGATAAGCACCTTTATAGCATGAATACTAGTGTCCTAATAGCCCCATAAAGCTGTTATCAATCTGTATTTCTGAAGTTCACTAGTAGACAGGGTACCAGAACTGATCCCCAGACCCTTTGCTCTTAGGAGCTGTAACCTCAGGCTGGAGAAAGGACTCCCTCCTTATAGGAAAAGCAAAGTCAGTCCTAACCTTGATCCAGGTTTCCCAGGATTGACACCTTCCCTTGTAGAAAAGGATTTTAGAAGATAAATGATGAAGTTAAATCATTTCATTAAGAAAAAAAATAAGAAATATACATTTTTATGACTGAAACCCAACTACAAACATGTTTGTAATCATGGTGCTTAAATAAATATATTAATTTAAAAAGAGAAAGAAAAATATAAAGGGAAATAGCAGAAAAAGCCTTGAGTTCTCATTCCAGGGAAAAATCTCTGCAGTCTTTACAAAGTTGGCTTTATATTATAGGTTTTATATATTATATATATTGGTTTTATATACTTTCTACAAAATCTTCTGGACTTTTCTAAGTAAATTGCAAGAGAGTGGTACTGGGGAAGAGCCTTGAGATCTTAGTGGTCTTTCCATATTCTTATCATGATCTTCAGTTTATCTTAAAGCTTCTCCTTTTCTAAGGGAGAGAGACTTTTTCTGCCTTTTTGAAGTGGTTTCTCATTTTCCACCTCTCCAAATAGCTTGATATTTGCAACTCTAAGGAGTTCTGTGTTCATGCCTTTGGGCTACTAACTAGGCAAAGTCTTCAAAGGCAAAGAACTTGACAAAGGGAAAACTCATTACCAGGTTTCCTTTCTACCTGCTCACAATAGAACTGTTATGTTGTCTCCCAATGACCTTTGGAGGGAAGAGAAAGGAGGTGTAGGGTCTTCTCTCTCAGGTCAGAACCCAGAAACTGAGGTGTGGAGAAAAAGTTCCAGGTCCACTAGAGGAAAGAAGTGGATGGGAGCCCAGTTGTTTCAACTCAGTCTGTGAACTTCTGAACATGCCACTTGGCTCCCAAGGGATATTCCCCAGTTCTGACACCTGAGGACATGGAGGAAAATAACCAGAGGTTACTCATTCCCAAGGGTGGGTGACTTGAATGCCAACACCCCTGATGACAGAAAGGACAGCAGCTGAAAACTGGATAGGTCCATCCAGACACCCATGGAAGGTCAGCTCAAAGCCCGGCCCAACAGATACCCTATGGTCAGCAGAAGATCCATAAATCTTTGGGCCCCAAATTCCTCTCTAGAGTTAACAAATTAACTGATACCCTTCTGCTCTAATTCAGAGGCATTTCAGCAATGCAAAGCCGTGAATTTTCCACAGTGAAGTCCAATATCACAAGGAATTTCAATTCCCCAAATCCCTTCTCTCTTTCCAGCCAGCTGTCTCCTTTCTTCATCATGCTCTTTGTGTTTAGGGGGATAGGGGAGTGAAGGTGGGGGGGGAGTGCCTCTCTGGGCCCTTCAGACCCTCTTCTCATGAAAATTATTCTGTTTCCCACTAGAAGGGAAGAGAAAATTCTCCTCTTGGACCACAGCAAATTGCAATGACAGAATAGAGACCCCGGGGAGGCAGCGGGCTGATTATACAGCTCAACTAGTAAGGAAGGGAGGAGGGGTTGAAGAAAGGGGTGCAGGGAAAAGGTTTCCACCTTTTGGCAGCCTGAGTCAATGGGATCTTCTGAAGTAATTAGGTGGGTGTACCAGGAGAAAATCTTTTGGAGGACAGGAGGGAAAATCCTGCATCTCTTTTGCAAGACTCTCTCCTGGGAGTGCACCATTATCTCCCCCTTGTGGAGATGGGCTGAATAACCCCTGAGAGGGAGGGGAGGGAGCAGGGCTCTGGTGATAGGAATTGAGTGCTTCTGGAAGCTGGAGTAGCCACTGCCCGGATGGGAGGCTGGGTGGGGTAGTAGGTGGTGCCAGAAATTTTCCATGCAGCAAAGGATCCTGAAAATGTATGCTCAGCCGTGGGATGGGGACAAGGTGTCATCAAAAATGGTTCTCTCCAAATTTAACTGTCCTCTATAGATGAACAAGGGCTCATTGGCCACTGCTCTTATAATTTACCAAGGGCATTATCTCCTCTAAACTCAGGCCACCTAACAATGGAGAAATAGCCTACTTGGAGGAATAAACAGAGATCCAAGGAGATTTTGTGAGTGGCCCTGAAGGAAGTAGGAAAGCTAAGAATCTTACTTAGCTGGGGAGATCTGGATCCTGACCTCCCCATTCACAGAGGTCAACCCCACCCCTGCCTGTCCTTGTATATGTGCACAGGCAGGCACGCACACACCCACCACCCCCTGGTATCTGCACCCCCAGAAATCAAGTTCTGTATGTCCAGAATGGAGCCGATTACTATAACACACCTGATTTCTATAACCTATGTTATAGAAATAGAACCCACAATAAGCCATGTGCTTTCTTGGGAGTAGTCACTGCATAAGGTATGTTGTACTCAGTAGGAACATTCCAAAATAGGCAGAATTCATTTGACCATTTTGCAGTTCCTCTGAGACACCGACTCCCTACCAAAAAGTAAAAGATACTCAGCTCTAAAGTGCTAAACTTTGTTGTTCACCCCATTCAAAAGACAAATAACCCAAGTTCAGAAGATGTCAGTCAGTCAAGAATCTGACAGCTCCCTTCAGATGATTCCCACAGATGCTCTGCATTCAGGGACCAATTTCTTTTACAGGACAGTTTGCTCTGAGCAATCATCTTCTCCTATGAGGGTACTCATGTGGTTTAGAATGGGGTGTGTGGGGTTAAGGTTTTGGGTTTTGTTTATTTGGGGGGCACACTCAGCACTGCTCAGGGCTTATTTCTGGCTCTGCAGTCAGGATCCACTTCTGCTGATGTTCAGGGATGCCAGGAATTAAACCTAGGCGGCTAACATACAAGGCACATGCCCTACCTACAGCACCATGACTCTGGTGGCCTAGGTTGAGGTGTTTTGGTTGTGGCTCTTTCAGGTTGAATGCACATTGTAGGTGTGTATTTGGAGTTCAGAAAGAGGCTTTGCTTCTCTGTGTCCATGTTGGGGCCTAGACAGACTGACCAGTGTCTCTTGAGCTGAGCAAAAAGGAGGGGAACGGGACAGTTCCCTTCTGTGCTGGTTGCTGACAAGGGTGTTGACTGAGTTCATCTGCTGATGAGACGGACACAGCTGTGTCCTCCGATGACTTCATCACAGGCGCTGACAGACCCTCCTGGGCAGGGCTCTTGGCATCTCTTCATTGGGGAGCATCTCTTCCAACAGAGATTTATGGAGTGTGAAGCAAGAAGGTCAAGGGAACACATGGTCCTCAGGCCTCTGTAAGCTCAAGTTCTGAGTCGGGGACCATTTCCCAAGATGCTTTGCCAAGCAGGTCAAGGGCCACATTCATTTTCTGGTGGATGGGGTGATGCAGGAGTGGTGATGGCACATCTCTGTGCTAGGTTGTTTTTTTTCTTTTTTTGTATTTTTAAGAATGAAGTTTTTGGGTAATTATCAGAGTAGGAAAATAGACATATTGGACCATAGAAGAGAAAGAAAGAATTTAATACAGGGCTAAGTTAAGAATGGCTTGTGTTTTTAGGGCCGGAGCAGTGGTACAGTGGTAGGGCGTTTACTTTGCATATTACTGACCTAGGAAGGACCACGGTTCGATCCCCCAGCGTTCCATATGGTCCCCCAAGCCAGGAGCGATTTCTGAATGCAGAGCCAGGAGTAACCCCTGAGTATCACCGGATGTGGCCCAAAAACAAGAAAAAATATGGCTTGTTTTTGTGAGGGCTTGATAGGAAAACTGGGTTGTGGTGTTACTTACCCAAAGACCAGAGGTTTCCTATTTGTTTCCCAGAGATGTCATGCCAAGATAAGATTAACATATTCATATCCACCCTAGGCTGGTGGGGACTGTCTGTTGATTTAAGACCTTTTAGGTTATATATCTCACCATATGCCCATGTAATACTTTATTATCTCCTAGTTTCCTGTGAAGGAAATTATACATTTCTCCAGTCTCAGAAAGAGTCCAGGAATTTGCAGATATGTTTGAAGTGTGGCTTGGATTGCTAAAATGAAGTTGCTTGCAGCAGGTGGCAAGGGGAAACTGAGACATCTTCTTTCAATGGGAGAGTGAATGGGACTGCAGAAGGAATTGTTAGAACAAGGAGACTCAGAACTCTGCTTCAGTGGAGATGTCACCCCCTCCCTGAAGATCTGCCACTCATTTTAGAGAGATTAAGATTAAAATCTGCCACTCATTTTAGGATTTTTGTTATTATTGCTGTTTTAAGCTTTTTGTTTTTGTTGTTCCTCTATTCTGTCCTTCCCAAAGTGGCTTCCAATAGAGAGATGAACTTAAGAGGGAAACAGGACCAAAAAGTCCTATTGGACAAAGGATAACTATTCTTATCTCAGGCCCTAAATATCATTCATATCTCCTCCTTCCACAAAGGAAAGGTTTATACATAGAATGGGGGTTGCCTTAGAGATTCACTCCAGGAAGGATTTTATTGTTCATGCTGCCTTCTACCGTGTACAACTCATGAGACCTAATTAAAAAAAGGGTATTTTCCTTTTCTTTTCCTATAGAGACCCCCTTTTTGTGATGTTGCAGAGGAGATGGGTACATTGGGGACAATAAAGTTCTTTCTCCACTGGTCCCATATTTCACAGGGGCAGTAGAGTCTGGAATCGAAGTGACTTTATCTCCATCTTTGTACCCAGTGCATTCCAGCAGCTTTCTCGATTATTCCAAAATGCCATACCAGCTAGAATCCCATGTCTTTTGCAGACTTGCTTTTGTTTGTTTGTTTGCTTGCTTGCTTTTGGTTTGTGAACCACACCCAGTGGTGCTCAGGGGTTACTCCTGGCTCTACACTCAGAAATTATTCCTGGCAGGCATGGTGGACCACATGGGATGCCTGGGAGAGAACTCAGGTCAACTGCATGTAAGGCAAATGCCCTACCCACTGGACTATCACTCCAGGCCCCCTGCAGAGTTGTTTTTACTTTTACCATAAATCCTCTGAAAGGAGAGTAAATGATCCTCATTTTTGCTGATATAAAAATTGTGTCTTAGAGCAAAGACAGTGGCCTGAGATTTAGATTTGGGACTGTTCTTTCTGTCTCTTTGTCTTTCTGTCTCTATCTTTTTTTGGGGGGAGGGTCACACCCAGCAGCACTCAGGAGTTACTCCTGGCTCTACACTCAGAAATTGCTCCTGGCAGACTCGGGGGATCATATGGGATGCTGGGATTTGAATCACTGTCCGTCTGCATACAAGACAAACGCCCTACCTCCATGCTATCTCTCTGGCACCCGTCTCTCTATCTCAATCTCTATCATTCTCTTCTATTTCTCCTTTCTTTTAATAATGAGTGGGTTTGAAGTTCAGAGGCTTTTCCTGGATCTGCTCAGAAGTGACCCCTGGCAGTACTTGAAGAACTATGAGTGGTGATGGTGGTCAACACAAGTGCCTTACCTCTTGTTCTATCTTTGTAGGTTCCACTCTGGTCTACTGAGTCCCAGTTTACCCCATGCAAAAAACAATGACAGGCCACAAGACCACAGAACATTCATGAAGAATTGAAAAGCAGAGAGATCTAGGGAGATTGTGAAAATAGGCCAAAAATAGTAGAAACAGCAAAATCTTCTGGCCAAGCACAGCTACTTGTATATTCCCTCCACTACTCCAAACCTAGAGTTAAGGACAATTGTCTTCATCTTGTCTTTTCGCACAAAAGTTTAATTCTAACTTTGGTTTAATTGGTGGATAAGAAGAATGGGCCAGCCCAGGAGGGATTTTTAGTTGCTCATTCTGATCTCTAACACTTTCCTATTCTTTCTTATTCTTTCCTATTCTCTTATTTATAAAAATTCCTTTTGTGACCTCCCAGAAAAAATGTCTACTTTAAGGAAGTGAGTCTACCAGCTTCCAATTTGCCCAAATGTTGCCAAGAAGGCTCTTTTTCTACATGTCACCTTGTCTTTTGATTTATTGGTCTTTCATGAGCAGTAGAAATGAAGCTGGTAGTTATAACTGGAGCATCTCCCCAGTATATTAAAGGCCCTGAGATCAATCCCTACCCCATCATTGTCTTCAAGCATCCACAGACATGTCCTGGGAAGCCCTTAGCATTGTCAGGGTAACTGCAGTGGTCACCAGCACTGCTGAGGAAAGCTATATCTCATCACCAGGTCGGAACACTGAGTCATCCAGCTGAGTTAAGTATTGTTGGCAGTGGTCCCTGGCCTCCTCATATTAAATTAATTTATTAAGAGGCACACAGTGGCTGGAGAGATAGTACAGTGGGTAGGGCATTTGCTTTGCATGCAGCCAACCCAGGTTCAATTCCCAGCATCTTATATGGTACCCTGGACCAGCCAGAAGTGATTTCCAGATGCAGAGCCAGAAATAACCCTGAGCACTTCTGGTGATTTTAGGTGTGGCCCCAAATCATCCCCCCAACACACACATATAATTGGGCTGGGTGCCAAGGAGAGCTCAGTGGGAGGAATGACTTCCCTGGAAAAGGGACTGTGTTTGGCCTTTCCAGGCTGGGTGGGGTATAATGATATCAAAACAGAAAGGAGTGGGTCCAACTTGAGAAAGGTCAGAATGGGGCAAGAAACAGCAAAATGAAAGGGACCTTTTGTCCTTAACCTTCCTAAATTTTGTTCTCAGAATTGTATTTCCTGAGACCTATAAGGTCTCCACAGATCCTGTGCTTTTTGGGGGTGGAGGCAGACAGCTGACTGCTGATGTCAAATGGTTTTCTGTAGGTCTTCTATGCCAACTGGTTCACAGTGTGAGTTTCAACTACATGGACTGGGATCGAACATTCAATGATCAATGGGCAAGCATGAGGATTAAGACTCCTCATGTCTCACTCTGAAGTGATAGAGTTCTGAAGTGATTGGGGTCCACGTGTACCCTGAACCCATCAGCTGAGAAGCCAGAACCAAGTCTGTGAGGTACAATGAGGATAGCAGAAACTTGGGATATGGCTGGTGGTGCAGCTGGGGCTCCCTAGAAAATCTGAAGTATCCAAGACTAGCACTTTTCCAAGTGCTCATTTTTAACCAATACCATTACTTACACCTGGGCTGAAAACTCTTCACTGTCCTTCATGCTCATCTTGCTTCTGCCACCCCCACAATACACATAAATCCCACATTCAGAAATAGCAAAGGTCAAGTCCCAAGTCTTTCTGATGGCTGTGTCTCCAAGGCTTTATTTTTAGGCGAGAAAAGACCATTTTCTTTCTGACTCATGGTTCTGAAGACAAATATGCCCTTAGTAGAGCAAGTAGGGGAAAAAGTTATTCCTTGTGTTATGTTCTTTCTTATCAAAGAGTTCCTTGTGGATGGATTCTAGGGGATCATGCTGACCTCTCTCCCTTTGCCTTCTTCAGTGTTTTATGAGTATTTCTTCAGTACAGCATCCTAAGGTCAAATATTTCTCTCCCCAGCCTCCAAGCATTCCCCCTACCTCCACATCAATATGAGGTGATTCACTTGAACCTTTTGCCCCGGAGAAATTGCTCAGGAGTTGTTGTGGATGAGAAAGCTCTTAACTCTGGATGAAGGGCATGAGCAAGTCCAGGTTGACAATTATTTAATTCCTGTTGGGACCTGGGTTCTGAATCCAGGAGGGATGCCATTTTTTAAAGGTCACATGACAGGCTTCTCTTCTATTCTGAACAAGAAAAAAGATGCCATTTTGTAGATCACATGGTGTAAGCCACATGCTAAGTTTCCACAAGCCTATTTTCATTAACATACTTGGCCATACCAAGTAGCTTGTCAGAGAAGGACACGAGGGAGCAGTAGCAATGTACCCCTCAATAATAGCCAATGATTTTAAAGATCATAAAAAAGCAAGAACCTCCCTATATTCCTTTCCTATATAATCTTCTTCACGACTTGAGCTGGGTTCATCTCCTTCTAGAGATGACCTTGGCTAGCCAGTGTGGGGGCTGTTGGCAGACAGATTAAAGTATTCAGCTTTACTCCATTTGTGTGGTCTCGACCTTCAAACTCTGGACTCTAATATTCCTAGCACTATCCTAGCCTGGTAGTGGCTGCGTGTATTAGCACCAAACATGACTAGATCAAAAGAGGTTCCTAGCTGATCAACCCCACATTATGACTGACTTTGTCTGGTTACTCTCCTGAAGCTCAGTCAAATCTGATAGTTAGAACCCCTACACACTGAGAGATTGTATAAGATGTTAAGACTATGTTTAGCCGTGTATCTCATGACCCTTAGCACCACATATAGTTCCCTGAATACCACTAAGAGTGACCTCTGAGCACAAAACCAGGAGTAGACCCTGAATAGATCCAACTCTCCCACTCCTCAAAAAACATTAAAAAAACTATTAACTTTATCTCTTTCCTGCATGACCTTCTAGTCAACTTTGTTCTGCTATCCCACTATAGTCGATGGAGATTAATGCTCAGATATCTAGCATATTGAAGACCTGATACTCTTTGTATAGAAATGAGTTACAGGAACTTTGGATCTTTGAGTCTTCAGTTTTAAAAGCTCTACCCATTGCTATGACAAAGGGCAGCTACTGGTTGTCAGCATACCAAACTGTATTGCAAGTGACCCTATCCACCACCAAACTGACCAAGTATTTTCTAGCCAACTTCTCCAGGTCCATGGCTACAGATATTGTTCATCACAACCACAAAAAAGGAGGTATTCTTGTCCCATTTTACTGAGGAGCAGAGCAAATTTTAGAAGTGTCATGTCTTACCCAAGACCACAGATCTCACACAGTACATAAAACAATCTTCATCCCAATTCTCTAAACCTTTAGCTTTAACCCATTTATTTTAGAGGAAAAACTATATATCACACCACAGAATGGGCTGTGAAATTCTAGTGATGGGGAGTTTCTGTTCTGTCTGAAGTCTCTAGGTTGGGCACCTTTGACTTCAGTCCATCAGGAGTTGGTCACAGAGAATGAGAGAAATAATCATATAAGGGGACATAGGAAACTATTCAAGCTTTAGGGTCACTTGAATAGCTATAGGTGGTCTCAAAGACCATATTCACAAAACCCTCACTCTTACCCCAGTTTTCATTCTTACATACTTAAACCATTTGAAAATCTAAAGTGAATGCTTGAATATTTGTTTAAATTGACAGAGACATTAAGGACAGTTTGTAAACCCATCAGCATTCAATAGGTATACAGGAAGAACAGAATGTATTTCATACAACCCATCAGCAGACACCCTTAAAATATATTGTTTAGTTCTGGAGCTGGGGCCACAGTACAGTAGGTAGGGCATTTGCCTTGCATATGGTCAACCAGGGTTTGATTCCCGGCATCCCATATTATCCTCTGAGCATTGCCAGGAGTAATTACTAAGCACAGAGCCAGAACTAACCCTTGAGTAGCACTAGGTGTGGTCCCAAAACAAAAATAAAATAAAATAAAATAAAGCATACAGTTCAGATCCAACAGTTTTCTATTCTACTTTCTATTCTACTGTTGTCTCTACGGACACTGAACAGTTTTATTCTCTACTTGCCTGATGCAAGTTTCCAGCATTTCTCATTTGTTCTGTCTGCAAATATTTATCATTTGTTTTATTCTTTCCTGGGTGCTTGTTTGAAAACCATTTGTATTCTAATATCTACACTATCTTATCTAGGGGAATATTCCAACCTTGGGTTATTGTTGTTATTGTTGTTGTTATTGGTGGGGATTTCCTAACTAAATTTTTAGGATTTCCTAACAATGTGTCACATTAGAGAGGCCCCACATAGCAAATGAGCAAAATCTTCCAAACCTTTCACAAGCAACCCCTCAGCTTTCCAGGAACATCCTGACTCATGGTGACCCAGGATTGCAGACCAAAAAGACCCACATCCACAGCTGCTTTCCTGTCATTCTTCCTCCTCTCTCTCTCCCATGGAAAAGAAATCCAATCTCCCCCAGCTCAGTGTTGGGGCTCCTGGGAGTCTCTGCCTAACAGTGGCCTATCGGATTATCTTTATTGGCCCTACCACCATGGCTAACTCTCTGGGGAAGGGAAGCAGATGTCCCCATTCACCCAAACCCTGCATTGCTGGGTCCAGCAATGTCCAGCTGTTCCAGGCTCTGTTCATAGAGGATCCCATTAGTCTTGGGTTTCTCAGTGCCATAACCGTACTGCCAGGGGAGAAAAAGATGCTCTGTTCCTGACCTCAGGAGGAAACTATGAGTCAGGAATCCAGGAAATGCTACTAAGGATTGTTTCTTCCTCACTCCCACACCCCCACCTCTCTCTTCACACTGAGCCCAGGAGGTAGGTTTTACTGCCTTTCCTTGAAGAATGTGATCCAGCCATCTCTTCTTTCAGAAAAGCTTTTTTCAATTTCTAAAAACCTGCTGCATTCTAAGGTCAATCCCATTAAAGTATTAGCTTTCCGGTTTAGTACCGTACTTTATAGAAGGACAGTCACATGGCTGCATGGGTAACTCAGACCCACAACAGAGTCCAGAGAGCTCTGGACCAGAAAGAGCATCCGGAACCTGTAATAGGTCACTAGTCACTTCTTACCCTGGATCAATTTTATGTCACATCCCAGATTTGGGATGAAGGATCACTTTTGCTAATGTTTAATGAGACAGGAAGTTAAGTTATCTTAGTGTCAACACCCAAACTTTGGGTAGTTAACAGGGTCAATGTGTTGGAAAGAATCCAGACTGCTTTATATGCTAAGGACCTACTTTCTGATCGTGTCCTCAGAAGGAGGACCCAGGATGGGTATCAGACCTCACATCAATTTGATCTCACATCTCTGGGTACAAATGGGTGATCAGGACTTTGTGGCTCACTCAGGTTAGAGCCCATATCCAATCCAAAACGTGGATTTGATTCAAGAAGCACCCATTTGGACTAGTCTCTGAAGGAAATGGGAGATGCAGTCTAGTCTAGCTCATGAACCAAAGGGTAGAGAGCTGTGCATAGAGGGAAGATTGGGTCAAACCATGCTCGCGTGCGCGCACACACACACACACACAGACATACACACGCACACAGACACACACACACAGAGGGGGGGGGCACAGAGAGAGAGAGAGAGAGAGAGAGATGACTTATGTCAGAGAAAGATAGATGTCAGGGACCCGAGAGATAGCATGGAGGTAAGGTGTTTGTTTGCCTTGCATGTAGAAGGACGGTGGTTCAAATCCTCGCATCCTATATGGTCCCCCAAGGCTGCCGGGGGTGATTTCTGAGCATAGAGCCTGAGTGCTGCCAGGTCTGACCCCTCCTCAAAAATAAAACAAAAAAATGAAAATAAAAATAAGAAAGATAGATGGCACATAAGGGTGTCAGTTCCCTGCAGTTAGGCAATTTTCCTTATGAATTCATTAGTTTGACCTGATACAAAAATGATTGTTTATGAAGGTATTTAAACTGAGTGGACATATTTTTCTAGGAAAAAACTAATATTTTCATGATGCTGAAGTAAAGACTGTCCATTTTAAGAAGAAATTATTTTCTTGAAGAGGTCTGACAAATGCCGCTTTAACATGGCAAAAAGACTGGTATTGAAGCAGGCAGACAGGTAGGAAACCCCCCACCCCCACCATCAGCATTATGGCAATAAGTTATTGGGAAGTAATAAAAATTCTTAGGATACTGTATTTTTCATACCATAAGACACACTTTTTCCCCCGAAAAGTGATTCTTATGGAGTGAATGCCTTGAGCTGAAGCCTGAGTGCAGGGGAGGAGAGCATCTAAAAACTATGTATGTCTTATAATCAGATGCATCTTATAGAGTGAAAAATAGGCTTTGAAGAAGCTACTTTGCCACTAGCTCTGACTCTGCCAGGACCCATCTTGGGGACATAGGCCTTGGTAGGAGCCTTACCTGGTGCTACTGAGAGAAGCTCTAGCAGAAACAAAGGCCAGGGAAGAAATATTGACCATCAACTACCCCCACTCTAACCCCTTTGGCCACCGCCTTATCAACAGACACTTAACTTGGTAGAAAGCTCTATGTTGGGCCATTTGGGATAAATAGTAGAATATATACTAGAACTCTCTTTTGAAGAAGGCTATTTTCTCTCTCTTATGCACCCCCCCCTCTTTCTCAGTCTCTCCTCCTCTGCTCCTTCATTTCTTCCCTAAAAAATGCCAAATAAATCTGTTTTTTACTTCACTGTTGATCTCCTCCTGAAATTCTTTTCTGAGAGAAAGGTAGTGGACCTGGAAGGCCTGAGGAAGGTCTACGATTAACTTTGCTTTCCTGTTAAGAGCAAAACTCAAAGTCCTAGATCTCCTCAGCCATTTCCAGGATGGCAGAGGTGGATAGAAGACAAAGTGGTAGTTTTCTTTCTCAAGACTGCAGTCCCTCTCCTCACCACTTCACTCAGAGACCCCTACTGGCATCAGCATCAACAGCAATGGGAAAGGTAGACAATATATGCCCATGAGAGGAATGGAATTGAGAAAGCCAAC
The DNA here is from genome assembly GCF_024139225.1 of Suncus etruscus. Lineage (NCBI taxonomy): Eukaryota > Metazoa > Chordata > Mammalia > Eulipotyphla > Soricidae > Suncus > Suncus etruscus. The sequence continues at coordinate 12,878,056 of NC_064851.1, read as the reverse complement.
ATCTCTCAACCATTTCTAACTTTCACTCAAATAATCTGAATGAAGGCTGTTCTACAACAGGACCAAATTTCTTCATAGGGACCCAAATCTAGAAAAGAAAAGATTGAGAAAGCACCCAAGATTGGAGTAGAGTAGACAATCAACTGGATATGAACTAATAAGGCCTATATTTTCCCAGAAAGAGGACATTCATATAAAAAATATGGGAAGTTAGGGATAAAACCTACAATATTTGGCTAAAATCTTGGCTAAAACTACACAAACCTTCATGCCTTTGATTTGCTTATGAGGATAAAAAAGGATAACACCTACAAAGTTGCATCAAGGAAATGTGGAAGTCTCATTTCACATCTGTAAGTCTAAAATGATCTGAAGAGGTTTTTAAGGGATGTATGTGGGTTATGTCAAGATGAAGGAATAACTCATAGAGTTCAAGGGCACTGAAGTAATGTTTAATTTAGGTTAACTCCAGTGGCTTTTGTTTCTTACAATCCAAAATGGCAGACCAGAGCACCCTAGGGCAGCCCCAGCAATTTTCTGCCCTTTATGTGGAAAGTTCTCTAACTTCTCCACGTGGAACCCTCAGTGAAATATTGACATACCTCAAATCCCAAAGCTTTGTCCCTCTCCCCATTTCCTCTTGGCCTGCAAAGACATATCTAAGCACACAGGAGAACTGTGCTTCCACAAAGAGGAAATAAAAATGAAACACACATGACCACCTGCTTGTATGATGCCCTAAGTTGAGTCAGAGGCTGCTTTGAGAACTGGAAAGTCATCCTGTGATGTTCAGATGGGAAGCTAAGTTGCTTCTCACCAGAAACAGGACATCTTCGTGCACACACATGGAATCGGACAGTGTGTTTCCATAACTGAGTTCCATGATTCTAAAAGGTTATCAATCAGGGTTCTCAATCAGGTCTCTGCTCTCTTGAGTGTATGTGTGTGGGGAGGGATTTCCTCCTTGTGATCAGCAGGCGGTAGCCAATTTCCTGGTTTGCCTCTCACATCCAATTTGTTGTTGACAGGGGTTGTTCTTACCCTGACACTCTTCCATCTCCAAGATGATTGCTCACTTTCCCTATTCAAGATGGAAGAGAAAATAATTCCCTGCCTCTCAGTTAAATACCAGAACTAAGCTGTCATGGTACAGACTAAATCATCCTTTTCTTTTCAAATCGTTGAGGCCTATCATCTAATTCATCTCCATGCCAAAGAGTCACAATCCACACAACTAAGCCTCATATGTACTCATTTTTAGAATCTTTGCCACTCTTGTCAACCTCTGCAATTTCAACAACCTTCTTTGCAAACTGTTTTCTCCTCTTTTATCAGTGTCCATTCCACCCCAGCCTCTTGCCACTGTTTTCTCTGCATGAAGACAGGTGAGTCTTGACAAATAACGAAGACTGTGACAAGCAAGCACCTGCCCCGGCTTCACACAACCTTAGACAGCTAAAAACATACCTTAGTGACCAGTTGAATAGCACAGAGGCTAAGGCACTTGCTATGCAGGTGTCCAATCTGGGTTCAAATCCTCACCACCTAATATAGGTCCTCTGAGCACTTCCAGAAGCACAGAGCCAGGAGTTCAGTGCTTACTGAACACAGCCAGGTATGACCCAACACCCCCTTCAAAAAATATAACCCACCTCCTAATTCCCAGTATTATTTACCAGTTTCTTTTTCCACCCTTCCCAAGGGTATCATTAGGTAGATACAAGCAAAGATATCCAAAGAGAATGTCCCATCCTCTCTGAGGTCTGTGTGAAGTGTGTGTATACCTTGCCCACTTTCCCAGGTTCCATTATTGGTGATCTAGATTTTCTGAGCTTAGACACATTTGGTAATTCATGGTTCTGATTGTTGGCCTGGTCAGACACTGCTTGGTGATAGAAACAAACCTAAGATACCTGGTACTGACCTCTCTAACACTCTCCTGCTTGTAGTTTGAACCCTTAGGCATAGAGAGGCACAATGCAACATAAGCCCACCAGGGGGCACCCAAGGCCAGTGTTTGAGAGTCAAACTTCATCTTGAAATACTTGTCCAGGAAAGCCATCTGCTTGCAGACATTATATTCTTTAGGTACACAAGTCAGCGAAGATGGACCAAGGACAGAGCACTGAAATAGCATCTATTCTGATAAGTGGAAGTGATGCAGAAATAGGAATACTCCATGGAGATCTCCAACTTTTTGAAATGGCCTTCGAGTATTCCTAAAGCTGCAGCTCTCTGGTGGGAAAAGTAGAAAGACCAACCTCTTCCAGAGACTTGCTTCTAACCTGAGATACAGTTTTGAGCTTGGACAGGTTGACCTGTTGTTGTTCATTTTGAGGTCCATCATCTAGTTGGAAAGAGTTTTTCTTTGTTGTTTTGTTTTTCTTTCATGCTTCTCAACTTAATTTTATTTATTTAGTTAGTTTTTCAGCCAAACCTGGGGTACTCAGGAATTACTCCTTACTCTGTGCTCAGGAATCACTCCTGGTGGACTCAAGAGACCATCTGGGATATCGGGGATCAAACTTGGATCAGCCACATGCAAAGCAAGTGTCTACCTACTGCACTATCACGACAGGCCTCCAATTTAGGAACTTTAGAAAAGAGGAGAAAAACTAATTTTAAGAGATTAAAAAAAGCTAAAACAGCATGCCTCCTTTTTTTTTTTTTTTTTTTTTTTTTGTCTAGTAGGTACAATTGTGTTGAATAGATCCTTTCTAGCTATGCAAAACTTTTATTTTTCAGGACTCATTCAGTTTTGTCATCATAGCTACCCAATGAAGCAGGGACTGCTCCATCCTCCTCATACAAAGAGAAAAGCCAAAGGCCAAACATACATAACAAATCTGAGAAGAGACAGAACCAGAATTAGAGTTCCAAGTCGAAGTTCATACATACCAACTTCTCTAGGGAGACTTGAGGCAGCTTAGTAGAAGCAGGGGTTGTGCTAGGAGAGGATATAGAGATTAATGGGGCACACAGCCTTAGAGAATGTGGGAGAAACAAATCAGGAAAGGCCAAATTAGTATGCAATTGTGTGCAAAGAACTCCCTTAGCCCATAGCACAGGCCAATCCACAGCTTAAAGGGTCATTGAGCAAAGTTGAGAAAATTTGAGAGAAAAAGGCTCAGAGGAGACAGTGTGAATAAACATAGTAGTGTCACTTCTCACCAGGTATAGAAGCACCGTGCACCACATAAATTAAAGGGAAGCTTCTGGCACAAAAAGAAGTTTGGGCCAGTTGCTTCCTGTAAGGTATTGGGGACCTAGACCCATGTCTTACTCATTTCTGCTTGACTCAGGGAAGCCCCCTTGATCCTTTAGCAACTTCCTGGTTGACATAAATAGAGAAAGAACCAAAAACTTAACCATCCCCTGGAAAAATCCAGCTGAACTGTTATGGTTCACTAAGAACCAAATGGTTGTCAGGTAGCAAAGCTTCCTTGCAAAGAGAAGGAGTTTCTGGAAACAAGGAAGCATAGAGGGTCAAGAAGGCCAGCTTGGTACCTTTCAGAAACTGCACAAAAGTCTGACCTTAATGCCTCCTTGGAAGCAATAACTCTTTCTAAATGGAGAACCAATCCTGGCCAAGGCTGTTGGTGAGGAAGAAGGTCTTCTGTACTGGGGATGCTTCCTCCATCACAGTGCCACTGTGGGCCAACTATTCTCTCATCTTACATTCTGTTGACCTTTTCATAGTATAGGCAAGTGAAGAACTTCAACCCAAAGCGCCAAAACAGGCATAAAGCAAGCCTTTGAGCCCAGCCACAACTCAATTTACCAATCTCTCCCTTCCCTGTTTCCAGTTTTGGACTCAGGATAGTCTTCCCCAGGCCTGACAGGAATGACCCCAAGAAGCAGAAGTGCCCAACAGTCTGACCCTTCAACTATATATATATATGTGCTCCCTTGAGGAAGCATATATCAGCATGAGAGCCAAATCATCTAGGCCCCAGTGCCTTTATCTGGCCTCAGAAGATAGATTTGGCAGTATCCCAGACCAAAACATTTCCCTGGCCATAGCTCACTCAGTAGGCCACAGTTATCACTGACCCATTGGACATGTGAAAGAGCTTTTATTATTTTAGAAATAATTCTATGCTGCAATTTAAGAAAAAAAATTAATTACTCAACAGAAAGGCATGGAGCAAGGACTATTTTCTTTGTCTGCCCTTTTTATATAATTGCTCTCACCAACATCTGGGTTATCAGCATGTGAAATAAAATGATAGGGCCTGGATTCCTTTATTTGTGGAAGTTTCATAGACAGTGTTATCTACCCACACTCACTCAGCAGGAATCTTCCAAACTGCACCTAATCCAATTCCTAATCTTTACCATGTCAACTATCTTTCTTTTGTTTTAATTTTTTAACTTAATTTCGGGGGTTTGGGAAACATATCTGGTGATACTCAGGGCTTACTCCTGGCTCTTCACTCAGGAATTAACACCTGGCAGTGCTCTGAGGGCCATATGGGGTACTGGGGATTAGCTGTGTGCAAGGCAAGCCCTAACCACTGTGCTATCTCTCCAGCCCCAAACTGTTACCTCGCCCCAATTCCATATGCTAATATCACCTGTTCGGTCAGACCCACCCACACCTGGGAGAGGCTGCTGTTTGGGATAGAGGATAATAGAGGCTGATTGAAGGAAGGGGAAGGGAGAGAGCAAGAGAGAGGAGAAGTAGAAAGGGTACTTGGAGGGCAGTGATAAAAGGCTGCAAGATAAGGCTTAGCATAGAGGCCATATGAGGAATAGGGTCGCAAAATAAATCCGAATAACTCCTGAAACTTCAACTGTCTGCCTGTGGATCATTTCTCTGCCATTACCCTGCAACCTACAGATCTGCCAGGCAAAGGGGCCACAAGCTCAGGGCCAAGCCGAGAAAGGCCTCACCTACCAATACCAGGACTCTATATTTTATATTAATACAACACCCAACTAGTGGTATTTTTTGCCTGAAAGTTCTCTGTCTACATTAGGTGCTTAACATGATTTTGAATAAGGATCTACTTGCAGATTGATTTACAATTGTCTTCACTTCTCCCTCCCCACTCAATGAACCAGCACTCAAACTTCTGCTCAGTCTTCTACATTATTGAATACCGGAAGCCATATCCTGGTTTTGAAATCTCTGAAACTGAGAAGAATTTTCCCATGGTCAAGGAGCCCTCCTGCAACAGATCCTTCTTTGTTCTTTCCCCAGGCAATCAGCTCAGCTCAGTTTGGTTGAATTCCCAGCTCCTGCCTTCTTTCTGTGTAGACAGAAAGGAATCAATCCAGGGTAAAGACTAAGGCTGGGATGCTAAGAAACAGATTCATTACCTAGACCAACTTGTTGCTCACTAGGAAGTAGTTTGAAAGGAAATATCCCAGGGGTCTAGGGGCCCCTCAGACCTAAGAGCTGAGAAAAATACAGGCCCAGTGGAAGACCCAAGTCTCCAACTCTTGGTGTGGCAACAACAGAACACTATGGCAAAAACTAGAACAATTCATGCTTCTCTCTGTGAATTTAGTGCATACTTTCCTTGTCTATTGAGTCATGCCAATTTGTGGAGAAAGTAATCATGAGATTTCACACTCTGGGGGACTTCTCATTAAATAATTAAAATATTTTTAATAAATAAAATATTAGGTTCCCAAAAAAAGAAAATCAGCAGATGTTTGAAATAATGTCTAAACTGAGAGCCAGAAAGGATAAAGTCCTGTGAATCTAGCAAACTCTAGAAGAGGGGATAAGAAGACACACAATGATTGGAAGAGGTGTCATCATTCACATATAAAATCTCTGAGTGAGCCTGAGAGAAATTATCCACCCACCCATCATGAAAGGAATGGATAGATAGAGGCTTGGGGAGCCCTGGAGTCTGCAAAACTGTGTCCAAGTCTTCTTTCTCCAGAAACCCTCTTTCTCTCTAAAAGAATCCAAAAGTAATGTCCTGTACATGATGGAGGAAGATGCCAGTTTGAAAATAAGTGTTGTTTCTACACTGTCTACTATCTCTACCTGGAAGGTTCAAAGAAGCAAAATTATGCTGATCAGCATGACTTTGAATTTGCAAGTGGCCCTGAAGGTTCTTGAGCACCAGTAGGGTGGCCCAGATAATCCTCAGAATGGCAGGGCATGAGCAGCACCAGATTCTCAAGCTCTTGAATCATCAAACTGCAGTCCAGGTTGGCTAATAATAATAGGTAGGCTCTTCTAGGCTTCCTGAGCATGCTTGGGAAAACCCTTTACACACACACACACACACACACACACACACACACACACACACACACACACACACACACACACATTCTGACCAAGATTAGCTCATAATATAACACTCTAAGTCACCCTGGAAAAAAATGTATGATTGCAAATTAGCTTTGCTGCAACTGGTTAAATAGCTACCATGACAATGTTGTAAAAGATTTCTTAAGAACAAGATGTTAGTCAGGTCTCTTAATGGTGCCTAGTGTCTCTGTTGCCAAAGAAGAGAAAAAGTCAGAAGACCAGAAAGAACTGGACTTTATGTCCCAAAGCATCACCCCAGTTTGTAAATGAGGACATTCCTGGGTGCAGTTTCTGACTAGGCTGAGCCAGAGCAGAATTCAAGTTCCCTAAGCTACCAGTTCACTGGCATTCCTTGTAACATGGGCAGCTACTGTAGATCCATTGTGCTCCAACTCAAGTCTTTATTGTCAGACTCTGATGTTGCTGCGCTTGGGTGACACTTGAAGAAGCACCAGATAGAGGAAGCAGACTTTCAGGGACTTGCAATCCCCTAGCAATCTTGCAGTCAGACAGGTTTAGGTTGAGTAGGTCCTGGGGATGCCACTGCACACTCTGCAGGAAGACAGTTTCACATGTCTAACACTCATGATAGCAATGACTGGCCTAGATACTCCAGGTTGAAAATCAAGGCTTAAAATGTTAATTTGCTATGATCCTACTTCTTGTTCCTTATCCAATACAAGAATAGAGCCACCATGATTCTTTCCAGGGTTTTTTTTTTTTTTTGCCTATAGAGAAGTTGCTCACACCCACCCTCAGTCCCTGAAATGGCTAGAAAGACAGGCCAGCAGACAGCCCTTGATAACAGAGTCTGAAAACTCAGAGCTTCTATGGTATTATTTTGTTGTGGTTTGTTTTTGGGGGGGTGGTGGAGGGGTTTACACCTGGCAGCGCTCAGGGGTTACTCCTGGTTCTACTCTCAGAAATCGCTCCTGGTAGGCTCAGGGAACCAAATGGGATGCTGGGGTTCAAACCACCATCCTTTTGCATGCAAGGCAAATAAATGCCTTACCTCCATGCTATCTCTCCAGCCCAAGCTTCTGTGGTATTATTATGTGATATTCAGAAGTGGCCTCCTGAATATCAAGGACCTCCTGAGGGCTGGTTAAAGTAGGAAGAGCAGGAAACTGAGGAACAGAAGCAGAAGGTTAGAGACAGAGCCTCTGGTGACCCATTGTAGGAACTGGGCAAAAATGAATAGGTCATAAATCATAAAATTATGACCAAAGGAGAGCACAACAGTCAGGCTGATATGGTTACTTGTGCAGAAACATAAAGGGGTCATAGAAACAATAAATAAATGTCTTCTATAATACTTGGAATATATTAATCACTTATTTTTACCAAGTATTATATATGTTAGAACCATACTGTGTATGTTAAATGGAAAATTGTTCCCATAGAATAAATGGATTCTACATCTAACCTATGTGAGTAAGTTCTATGTGAATTGCATTCCTGACTGGATTTGTTTAGGCATTATCAGGTTGAGTCCTCATGCATAATTAAAGCTGGCACTCCCTCTAATCTCTCAAGTGATTGCATGTGCTTCTTGGTTAGATTTCTATAAGAGGCAAAGGGGCTGTCCAAGAGCAGAGCCAAGAAGACCCACAAATACCTTAGCAGGAGACCAGTGTGGAATGTTCTGTACTGGCCCCAGTTTGCTCAGAAAAAAAAAAAAGGAAAGAAAGAAAGCTGTTCTAAAATTGGCTTTTCTTCTCTTGGGAAAGTCAGATTCTTTCCCAGTGGTCATGGGTCTGAGGAAAACTGTAGTACAGGGAGGGAAGACAAGTGCTGCCATATATCATTACCTCTATGATGGGTGACTTTTCCCTTGGGAATTTTATTCAAGTCAGAGTTCTGGATCATGGCCCAGACTCAGGCAGTCAGGTCTGATAGGGAGAGCACCCAAGAACTAGCAACTCCATTGAATTCTGAGCTCCAGACTTGGTTTCCTAATTATAACAGTCTCTTGCTCTCAGGCTGTCTGAATGTATAGTTTGCAAAAAAACATTTAATTAAACCATCCACTCCTCTAATTAAGAATATCTATTAGAAACTTATAATATGTGTAGCATTGTATTATGACCTTGAGCAGAGAGCTAAGAACATAAAAGGTCCTGGATTGCTAGATGCAAGAGCATAGTGAGTTGCTACCATGGTGCTTAATTCTTCTACTGTGCTCATTTTCCAGTATCATTATCTGCAGGAAGGCTCAAGGGAAGTGTCTTTTTTAGCCCAGGAAAGATCATCTAAGGTCATAGCACATAAACTTAGTTCATTTGGAGATGAGGGCTAGAATTCCGAATTCATCTCATTAGAGTACCCTGTGCCCTGGGTACTCATGAAGGGGCTTCTCTCTACCTTCTTTTAAAGCCAATGTAAAAAAAATATCGTGGTCTAAATAAAGGTATAATAAGAACCCCCCACCTAACAGGGTTGGAGGGACCATAAGAATATGGGATGAAGAATAGTTATTGTATCATGCAATGGTGGTTAGAAGAGATCTGATAGACAGAAAACTCTTGATATGGCTTGTGTTTTGCTCTGCCCCAGCTCTCTGGCCACCTGTGTCCAGGACATACTACTACTAGGGAACCCCAATAGCAGGAAACATTCTTTCATGATAGAAGCCAATCCAGAAACACCCTCTGGAATGAGTAGAAGTGGTATTGCTGGATCATATGGTAGCTCAATGCCCAGTGTTTTAAAGGAAGATCCATATTGTTTTTCAAAAAGGCTGGACCAGACAACAGCTCAATTCTTAATTTTTTGTTCTGTTTTGGTTTGAGGGTTTCACCCAACAGTATTCAGGGCTTTGCATTCCATGGTCACTCCTGGTAAGGATCAAACTCAGGTCAGCCACTTCCATGGCCAAAGCCCTACACACTGTACTACCTCTCTGGTTCCAATTCGTAAGTTTAAAAGAAGTCTCATACTGTTTACTTAGAATTGAGCAGTTCTACCAACAGTAAAAGATAGCTCCTTTCTCACCACAACCCCACCAGGAGTGATTATTTCAGAACTTTTTGATGGAAGCCATTTTCACTGAATTGAGGTGATATGAAGACTAATATCAAGTCTAAGTTGATATAAAGTCTAAGACATGATATTAAATCTAAGTTGGGGGTCTGGGCATTGTGGGTGATTCTTTTGAATTACTATGTGCAGTGCTACATGAGTTGTGATGAGAGACTACAAGATCATTCTTTATGGACAAAATTCTTATCTTTATTGCCTACCTCAGCTTTTTAAAAAAGTGTTCATCTATTACAGAAATTCCAAATATTCAGCAAATAATGCTTGTACATACTGCCAAGGTTCAATAGATTTTCTCTGTACCTTGATGTAATCATCTGTATTTTTTGTCCAGAAATAAAATCACAGGCAAACAAAAGAACTCTCTGAACACTATATCTTACTCTCCCTGTTCCAGAGAGGTGTTTCTCCTGCTCCCTGTTTTTCCTTCATTAAGTAGGACATGGCTGTCAGAAACTCTCAAGGTTCTGCTTCTGAAGTTTCCTGGGAACCATTAAGCATGGCCTTTTCCAGCACATTTTCCCTCTGCTCCAATGAGCAGTCCAGAGCATCTCAGAGAAGACTTCCTTGAGAGACAGCTGCAGGTAAGGACAGACTAGGGACCTTCACTTCTATCTGCTACACTTTTGGGTTTCGCCCTTATAAAATAAAATAGAAACTAATAATGGAATTAAATTAAAAGGTATCTGTGTTTTGCTGATATTTGGACTGATATCACCAGGACTTTTTTGGAGTGAGTGTGGGTCCCTTCCCTGCCTCACACCCATCACCCTGCCTTCTCATACTTCCAGAAGACCTGACAGCCAAAAACACAGTTTTAAACACAGTACTTAGTATTCCTGGACTTAATCTTTTAATACTGTCATCCCAGTAGGAACACATCAATTTAGATAAAATGTATATTTAAAGCCACCTAATGTTCATAAACAAAAGGAACAACAGAAAGATCAACTAGCAACAAAAGCTTAGTAAACCTTCTGATGATGTCTTAATAATTTCACTGTAAGATACAATAAATTTCACGAATTTTCTTGTACTCTTTCTCTTTCTTTCTTTCTTTCTTTCTTTCTTTCTTTCTTTCTTTCTTTCTTTCTTTCTTTCTTTCTTTCTTTCTTCCTTTCCTTCTTTCTTTCTTCATTTCCTTCTCCTTCCTTCCTTTCTCCCTTCCTCCCTCCCTCCCTCTTTCTTCTTTCCTTCCTTCCTTCCTTCCTTCCTTCCTTCCTTCCTTCCTTCCTTCCTTCCTTCCTTCCTTCCTTCCTTCCTTCCTTCCTTCCTTCCTCTCTCTTTCTCTATTTCTTTCTCTCTTTCTTTCTTTCTTTCTTTCTTTCTTTCTTTCTTTCTTTCTTTCTTTCTCTCTCTCTTCTTTCTCTCTCTTCTTTCTTTCTTTCTCTCTCTTCTTTCTTTCTTTCTTTCTTTCTCTCTCTTCTTTCTTTCTTTCTTTCTTTCTTTCTTTCTTTCTTTCTTTCTTTCTTTCTCTCTCTTCTTTCTCTCTTTCTTTCTTTTTTTCTTTCTTTCTTTCTTTCTTTCTTTCTTTCTTTCTTTCTTTCTTTCTTTCTTTCTTTCTTATACTCTATTAATATCTTTATTTAAACACCATGATTACAGACATGTTTGTAGTTGGGTTTCAGTCAAAAAGTATACCTTCCTTCACCAGTGCAACCTTCACAACACCAATGTTCCTTTTTTCTCCTCTCCCATCCCCTGCCTGTCTTCAAGACAGTTATTCTATTTATATCACTCCTTACTATTGTCATGATAGTTGTTGGTGTATTTATTTCTCTAATAGCACTCACCAATCTTTGAGGTAAGCTTCACATCATGGGCTGGTCCTTTCAATCCTCATCTCTATTATCTCTGGGTATTATTACCATACTATATTTTGTGTTTCTTAAATCCCACAGATAAGTAAGACTATTCCTGTGTCTATTTCTCCCCCTCTGACTCATTTTACTCCACATAATAGTGTGCATGTCCATCCATGTATAAGAAAATTTCATGATTTCATTTTTTCTGACAGCTGCATAGTATTCCATTGTGTATATGTACCTGTTTCTTTAGCCACTTATCTGTTGTTGGGCATCTGGGTTGTTTTCAGATTCTGGCTATTGTGAATAATGCTGCTATGAACATAGACATTTAGAGGGCATTTATTGTATTGCGCTTTTGTGGTCCTAGGGTATATTCCTAGGAATGGTATAGCTGGATCATATGGGAGCTTAATTTCTGGTTTTGTAGGAAATCTCTATTGTTTTCTGTAAAAGCTGAACTAGATCATTCCCACTAGTAGCAAATGAGAGTTCCTTTCTCTTCACATTCCAGCCAGCATTGATTGTTTTTGTTCTTTGTGATGCATGCCAGTCTCTGTGGCATGAGATGGTATCTCATAGTTTTGATTTACATCTTCCCTTTCTTTCTTTTTTCTTCCTTCCTTCCTTCCTTTTCTTACTCTTGTTCTTCTTTCTCTTTTTCCTTTCTTCCTTTTCTTACTCTCTTTCTTTTCTTTCTCTTTTTCCTTCCTTCCTTCCTACCTTCCTTCCTTCCTTCCATCCTTTCTTCCTTCCTTCCTTCCTTCCTTCCTTCCTTCCTTCCTTCCTTCTTTCCTTCCTTCCTTCCTTCCTCCCTCTCTTCCTTCCTTCCTTCCTTCCTTTCTTTTAATAATTTCACGCCCATATTTGTTTACTTGAAAACAAATATATTATGATCAACTATATTATAGATGACCTTTAAATAAAGTAATTTATGTGTTAGAAGTCTCCAGAGAAATAACAAATAGGATCTCTCTCTGGAAAGAGATACAGTTAGAGAGAGAGATATTCTCTATCTCTGTGTCTATTGATCTACCTCACCTCATATATTTTAATTTAAAGTCAAGAGTGGCTAGAACCTATGCCAGAAGATCAAGGATCATTTTCACCATAAGGTCTCTCTTTCTTTCTCTCCCTCTTTCTATATCTTTCTCAAACACACACTGGAATGATTCAGGCAAGACAGTGTGCATATTTAGAGATGTGGTTGAAAACCAGACAAAATTCATATAGACTTGCGAGAGGAAAAGTTCACACAAGCAGTGATCCAGGCTAGGATGTCATTTTTATATCAAATCACCATGAGATATGCAGTTACAAAGTTATTGATGGTTGAATTTTAGCCATACAATATTCCAGTATCCATTCCTTCACCAGTGTATAGTGCTCACCACCGATCTCTTAATTTTTGTTTTTATTCTCCACCTATCAGTTTAACTACCCTAAATACCCCAAATGGAGTTGTAATTCCCAGATGGCACACAAGGTGTCATTCCTTTGTATTTCCAGCAACTTCTGTAGAAAGTAGGTAGCAAAACATCTGCTAAATAGAGAACAGAAAGAAAAAGAATAAATAAAAGAAAGATTGAACATCGTAACTCAGTGAAATTTCTTTTTTTTTTTTATTTTATTTTTTTTTTCGGGCCACACCCGTTTGGTGCTCAGGGGTTATTCCTGGATAAGCGCTCAGAAATTGCCCCTGGCTTGGGGGGACCATATGGGACACCGGGGGATCGAACCTCGGTCCTGATCCTTGGCTAGCGCTTGCAAGGCAGACACCTTACCTCTAGCGCCATCTCGCCGGCCCATCAGTGAAATTTCTAATTCCAAGAAACTTAATGCACTCTCACAGCACAACAACAAAAATAATAAGCAACCCCATCAAACACTGAGGCTCCTCAAAGATGTGAAGATGGTTAACAGACATATTAAAATGGCTGTTATCACTAATTTCAGGAAAATGCAAGTCAGAATAAAAATAAGACTTCTTTTAGGGGCTGGAGTGAGAGTCCAATGTGTAGAATGATTGTTTATATGTCGTGACCAAGGTGTTTATATGTAGTTTACATGTATGTATTTATATGTATGTGTTTATATGTACTGACTAAGGTTTAATCCCCAGTACCATATATACATTCAAGAGTAAACCCTAAACACCTAAGATATGACACTAAAACACACACTCAAACACTGAGCCTGCCGAAAACAACTTGAAACTTGAAATGTGAGTCCCTGAGCACCTTCAAGTGTATCCCAAACTTTCCACACCCTCAAAAATGCTTGAAATTTGATTTTTTTTGGGGGGGGTTGTTTGTTTTGGACTACACCCAATAGTGCTCAGGAGTTACTGCTGTCTCTGCAGCTCAGAAATCACCACTGGCAGTCTCAGGGGGACCATATGGGATGCCAGGGATCAAACCTGAGTCCAACCAGGGTCAGCCATGCGCAAGGCTAATGTGCAAGGCCTCATCACTGTGCTATCACTCCGCCCCAAAAATGCTTGAAATTTGAACTTAGAGATTTCTTTCTGAACTCAAAAGGTGGCTCGAGGACTTGAATTACCTTTTAGCAAGCATCAAACTATGAGTTGGAACCCCAATGCTATCTTCATGCACCAAGGACATCCTAACGGACCTATTAGTCTGACACCCCAATAAAAGGAAGAACTGAGCTCTTCTCTCTGAAAGATTATAGGTATATGAGTTCATAAATTGATTACAAAATCACAGATCCTTTGTTCTCAGTGACCAAAAGTATCTGGATTAACAGGAATAAAGTCCTCATCGCATTAGTTCTCTTCTCTGGGTTTCAAATTCAGTCTTGGACTCTTTCCCAGAAGCCTTTGCTTACAGGAAGGAGGCCCCACCCTTTCACCACCTTCCCTGTGCTCTGGAGATCTAAACATGGAGCAGGAAGAGGGCAGCTGCAAAAGTTTTGCTGCAGGTCAGCACTGGGAAGGCAAAACCTGCCCTTGTTTCCTCAGACCTGCCACCTGCACAGTTTGAGATACCCAAGACCCAGAACTAACTTATTCCATTCTTGAGAACTGTCACTCCACACCCTGATCATCAGGTTTGGTATCTATGGCTGCTACCTGAACCTCTTTTGGGGGCTTTGGTTCCTCACCTCCACTCCCACCCCATAGGGGCTCTTAAAGTGGAGGTGATAATTATAAAGGGAACAACTAAGATTAGAAACACATTCAACTAAGAGGGACCTGACTTTTGCAGGTCTTTATTTTCCCTAGCATGGGAAATGGTGGGACTTTTAAAGTCATATTTGGGGATCAGCAACTGAATCCAATGCAGGATAAAATGATCTATATATACCACAGAGGTCATACAGACTTGTTTCCAGTATGTGGAAAATTGTCTGGCTGGTGGTGTAAAAATGAGGAAATATAGGATGCTTATACTTAGTCTGCTTTGGAAAAGACCTCAGGGATTGGATTTTCAGGGAAATAGTTGTGTGCCTTCCTATCATCTCTGCTTGTTAGGGATGGCTATCTCTTTCTCTCTATTTACTAGACAAGAACACAAAAAACGGGCCAGAGAGAGAGCACAACGGTAGGTTGTTTGCCTTGCATGCTGAAGACCAGGGACAAATTTGGGTTTGAACCCCAGCATCCTATATACTCCCCTGAGTCTGCCAGAAGCAATTTCTGAGTGCAGAACCAGGAGTAACCCCTGGACACTACTGGGTTTGGCCCTAAAACAAAACAATACAAAGCAAACAAAACAATAACACAAAGACAAGACACAGGATGTGGGACTTAAGCAATGATATAATGGGTAGGGCATTGGCCTTGCATGCTGTCAACCCAGATTTGATCCCAGGCATACCATATGATGCCCTGAGCCTACTAGGAGTGAGTCTGAGTGCAGAGCCAGGAGTAACCTCCAAGTGATTCCTGGCGTGGCCCTGAAACAAGAAAGAACCAGGTTGTGGTTCACTTAACTTTCATATATTAAACAGGGACAGAAAAGTAATACAGTGGATAAGGCACATGCTGCTGACTCCAATTTGATCATAGCACCACATTGGGTCCACTGAGCACCACTAGGAGTAAGCCCTGAGCACCTCTAGGTGTGACCCCAAAAGTAACAAATACTAAATAGTATGATATAAATAAATAATATATATAAATAAATATATAATAATGTAAAAAACTCACTCAAGGGCTGGAGAGATAGCATGGAGGTAGGGCATTTGCCTTGTATGCAGAAGGATGGTGATTTGAATCTTGACATATATGGTACCCCGAACCTGCCAGGAGTGATTTCTGAGAGCAGAGCCAGGAGTAACACCTGCACCTGAGTGCTGCCGGGTGTGACCCAACCCCCCAAACAAAACAAAACAAAACAAAACCTCATTTAATGTCTGTTTGGTGTGCATCTTGCCTGCCTTATCAGTATCATGGCCTCTCTTTAAATAGGGTGTAGGGGTGGAATTTTTCAGGGCATCCGGTAGGTACCTTATTTTCTACCCCAAATTCTGTCTCAACAAATGGTTATCTCTGGGAAATTGTTGGACTGGCAGAGATGCCCTCCATTCATCCTTGCTTGGCTTGAAATTATTTTGCCGAGACAGATATTTGCAAGAGAAAAACACTCACACTTCAATGACTCTTTTGGTTTTTAGTTTTATTTGAGGCATCATGATGTACAATGCTGCTAATTGCAGGATATTGTGCGTAAAACCCTCCAATACTATTCCCTTTCCCAGAATGTTGGCTTGCCTCCCCCATTCTAGTTCCCTCTCTCCTCCCAGCAATGATATCATAAGACTCTCTAACCCAGTTCTCAATTTCTGTTGCCTTTAGGCATTTGTTATTTCCTTATTATGTTTCTTTATATTCCACTTATGAGGTAGATTCATCTCTATCTTTCGGTCTCCTGATTAACTTCATTCAGTCTGATATTCTCCAGATCCATTCATGTGGCAGCAAATTACATAATTTCATCTTTTCTCCTAGTCAAGTTGTATTCCTATGCTATATGGAGCATCATTTCTTTATCTAATTATATGTGCTTGGACACTGGGGTTTGTTAAGAGCTTTTAGCTCCTGTGAATAGTACTGATAGGAGTGTAGATGTCTTAGGAATAGAGTAAGTTTTAGGGGTAAATACCAAGATTTCACATTTTTATACGAAAATCAGAGTTTGCACAGGTGAGTATAAAGTATAAATAAAGGGACTTTACCAGGAAACATGTAGACAAAGAAATGTTCTGTTAAAAAGAAAAAGGAGGGGCCAGCACGGTGGTGCTAGAGGTAAGGTTTCTGCCTTGCCAGCGTTAGCCTAGGACGGACCATGGTTTGATTTCCCCCAAGCCAGGAGCAACTTCTGAGCACATAGCCAGGAGTAACCCCTGAGCGTTACCGGGTGTGGCCCAAAAACAAACAAACAAAAACACAAAAACAAACAAACAAAAAACAAAAACAAACAAAAGAAAAAGGAGATTGGGTTAGAGCAGGGGTCTCAAACTCAATTTACCTGGGGGCCGCAGGAGGCAAAGTCGGGGTGAGGCAGGGCCGCATAAGGGATTTCGCTTACCGAATATTCGCAATAAAAAATCGCATTAGTAAGAAAAAAATCGTAAATAATCGCATTAAACATTTGCATACCCCAAACGGAACTGCTCGGGGTATGCGAATGTTTAAGCGATTTGAAGGCTGGCCGGGGCCACAAAATGTTGTAAGCAAACGGCCCGCGGGCCACGAGTTTGAGACACCTGGGTTAGAGCTTGAAACTGGTGAAGAGATAAAAAGCAGTTTAAGGGTTTACTTCACAAGGTGGGTATATACAGATGATGACAAGAATGGCTTCCTCTCTCCTGGTAAAAGGGAGAGAATATCCCTCATGAGAATTCTTTTTTAAATAATATCTTTACTTTTTTATTAAATATAATTTTTATTTTAATCATAGTGGCTTACTTATCATTGACAATAATATTTTAGGTACATATTAACATAAAATCAGGGGAATTCCCATCACCAAATAGTCCTCCCTCCACCTCCGTTCCTGTCCTTCTTCCCATATCCTCTTCCCTTACCCCCGGGGCTGCCAGAATAAGTGGTCCCCTCTGTGCCTAGCTAACTACTTAGTGGTCCTACACCAGTTTGGTCTTGGTACCTCCCTTATCTCCCCCCCCCAATTGGGAGGCGGGACTAGATAGTTCAAGTTATGCGGTTTTGTTTGAAGAAAAGTAATAACCTGGAGAAGAAAAAGAAAACAAGAATCAGATACTTCGGAAATGGAGTCCTTCTAGTATCTTTATCTAAGCATCGTGATTACAAACATGTTTGTAGTTGGGTTTCAGTTATAAAAAAGAACACGACCTTTCACCAGTGCACCATTCCCACCCCCACCCCCCAATGCCCTCTATCTCCCTCATGAGATTTTTCAGGGGAGAAGCAAATGATTGGACTCTTGGAAGGGAGCTCAGGGCTCCCTTCCTGTTTCCGCAATTTGAGTCAAGTCCCTCAGCATTAGATAATCCATTTGCTAAGATGCCAGGTATGGGGGCAGCATGTTTTGAACCACATACATAGCTATCCAAATTTAAAAGCCTCAGTCCTGTCATGCACTATCCAACTGAGCCAAACTACTACATAAACATCATGCTTGCTTCACAGTTGCCTAAGGAACAACAGCTGAGGATGAGCTTTCTCTAGCCCACCAGCAATGTTCTCCATATTGGAAATCTCTTTCAATGTATCCACTATTATTGTTCATCCTATTTCTGGGTCTGCCTAACACCACTTACCATCTACACGGTCCTCCTCATTATGCTTATGATTTTCCATTGATCTACTCATTGTCTCAAACATCTGGCATCGTGATTGCTGTTACTGAGGAAACAAATGCTGATCCAGATGACCTAATATATGTAGGTTCACTCATTTCCTAAGGGGCAGAAGAGGAGTTCAAAGTCAGCTCCCTAGGACTCCAAGGGATTGAACTGCTAGCTGACTTTCAAGCATGCTTTCTGGGACTTGTTTCCATTCCAGTAAGTCCAAACTCAATGACATTTTTGGATTTTGTTAATTGGGGTGGGGTGAGGCAAATCTAGTGGTGCTCAGGGCTTTCTCCTGGCTCAGCACTCAGGGATCACTCCTGGCAGGGCTCAGGGAACCATCTGTATGTAGTTCAGGAGATTGAAACCCACCCCCATTGGCCATTTGCAAGACAAGAGCCCTGCCTGCTATACTATCACTCTGAACTCCTCATTGCCCTTTTAATAACAACTGATAATCTGCATCTATTTTAAGTCTCATAGAGCTCCTCATTTGAGTAGAGCAGATGAAGACACTATGAATCTCAAATGCTTGCAAAGATCAAATAAAAAATAAAAAATCAAACCACTCATTCTATAGATTGACTTTAGGCTTTGGAGTCAGGTAGGATGTGGGGAAGCTTGCCTCACACATTTTTCTAAGACATGGCCTCTACAGGTGAGCCTCAACTTATTGTCTGTGACAGGGACTTACTGAACAATGCACAGTGCTGTATGTTAGGAGCCCCTAGAAGCCCAAAAGGAACCATCCATCATACATGCTTCACATTTTACTGAGGGCCTGCAAGCTGGAAATCTATCCATGAGCTGAGCAGAAGTGATGCCCACTCTCTTAGCAAGTGATGAATAGTTGTACTTGTTAGACGAGCTAAAGAAGTGCACAGCACACTCAGAACACACAATAGGAGGGCCGAGCACTGGTCTTACAAATTGCCTAAGAGCTCTAATGAATCGCTTTATAATGTAACCTCAATAGACCAAGCAGAGTCTCAGTCAATGAACTTATAAATATTTTAGAACACAGCTACTTCGCAAGGAGTTAAGACTACAAGCTGGGTATAAGAATAGCCATTCCATTGCTTGATAAAAGAAGTAATACATATGAATTCTGTTGGATGATTCTGAGCCCTCAGTTAAAAGAACATCAGAGATGGTACCACAAAATAAAACCTCTGGCAAAAGAACTGGCGGTGACCTGGTGTAGAATTAGACTTGAGTTAAGTCTAAGGTGTCTGGGGGTGGGGGGAGAGAGTAGCTTGCTAAAAGATTGTTAGAAAATAATCCCTACCCCTCTCTCTGGTCTGTTCCTTATCTGTGCTGCTGTGTATGGAGTCTTGTCCACTTCGTCATTATATGATTCAATATATACTTCTCAAAATGCAGGAATACTTTAATCAAATCTGTGCCCATTGCAATGATAGATCTCATAAGTGACTTGGGCATTCAGTAGAATCAAAGATGTGAGTAGGTCTTGATTCTAAACTC
The DNA here is from genome assembly GCF_024139225.1 of Suncus etruscus. NCBI lineage: Eukaryota > Metazoa > Chordata > Mammalia > Eulipotyphla > Soricidae > Suncus > Suncus etruscus. The sequence continues at coordinate 12,858,649 of NC_064851.1, read as the reverse complement.
TGGTCATCACTCAGAATTCCCATCTCATAGTCAGTAGTAGATAAGCTTCTGGTGACTTTCAGTAATAGTGCAGGCAAGATAAATAACCCCCAACTACATATGCCACTGTACTTTCTGGGAAAAATTGTTGCTTTTAGGCTGTTTATGGTTTGAAGCAGTCAGGAATTAGTACCAGCCATTCCATGGAGATTGAAAAAAATGATCTCTTATAAGAAAATGCATTTATGTTTCTATCAAAGCTCTCTAGAGCTCCCATTCCCGTTAAAATATTGTCTGGCAGTCTTTGATATAAAGGGCTGTTTTGTTGTTTGGTTCCTGAATAAATAGAGCTAAACACCTTCTTGATAGGCATATGTTGTGAGAAAATAAAATATTAGTACTTTAAGTTTTGGGGATTTGAGGGATGTTTGATACTGATAGAATAAAATAGTTTTAATGATGCATTACTTATTATTAGTCATTTGCTAATTGAATAAATTCAAGTCATATAAATCAGAATTATCTACTGAAATGCTGTTTTGGGGTTAAGGAAGAAGAGAATAACACACAGTTTACAGAGAGTTCTGGACCGCTCCAGGCACTATTCTGCCAAGAACATTGGACAAGCAATGTTCACTAGCAGTGCTGGACCACTAGGGTCACATTTGGAGGTGCTCAAGGGAACATGGGTAAAAGGAATTATGTCTAATTTTCTGAATATACACAGTATGAAGCCCAGGACACCAAACTGTTTATGTCCCTTACTTGTAAAGTAAGTGATAGTGACTAGGGTCACTAGGGCAAAGGGGTAGGGTAGGAAGAGAGGATACATTGTTAGGGACCAAACTTGTACATGCTAGTACATGTTTAGTTTAGACCAAACTAGTCACATGCTCCACCACTTAGCCCTAAAGAACCCTAAAATTGAATATGACTCTAATCTTCCTGAATTGCTGTTATTACATGATGACTAGAAGTGCCAACATTTATACTGCGCATTTAGAGGGACTGCCCACAGGGTATGTGATGATGTGATTCAATGCAGTAGCACTGGGCTTTTATGCGTAGGGCAAATAAAATCATTCTACTTCCTATTTTCACATCCTTGATTCATGAAAACAATCCACTTTATTTGCAAGGTCTATGTTCTAGGAGCTTTTATTCAGGATATATTACACCACTTAAGAAAGTATTCACGGGCCCGGAGAGATAGCACAGTGGCGTTTGCCTTGCAAGCAGCCGATCCAGGACCAAAGGTGGTTGGTTCGAATCCCGGTGTCCCATATGGTCCCCGTGCCTGCCAGGAGCTATTTCTGAGCAGACAGCCAGGAGTAACCCCTGAGCAATGCTGGGTGTGGCCCAAAAACCAAAAAAAAAAACAAAAAAAAAAAAAAAGAAAGTATTCACAACTTTATAAAACATATGACATTAAATCTATAGATTAAAGAATTAAATATAAAATAGATAAATAAAAATATAAAAGAATTAAATATGCTATGAACAAACAAAGATGCCAGAGACCAAGTGGCAAAGTTGGGTTGTGAAAATCTGTTACAGTTACTCAGATGCTGTGGCCTTTGAGAAATAGTATTTAAGCAGATAATTACCATTAAGCAGTGCTTAGGGAGTGTTAAGAGTCTCATCTGCAATTCTTGGACCAGTAGTTCAAAGCAAGGACCCTATGATGTGCTGCTACTCGGACCCTGCAGGTCCAGGGATCTCCAGGAATTATCTAGTAATCCAAAGAATATGTGGGACCAAAGAATCAAACCCAGGTTCAGTTGCATGCCAGGCATATTCTCTAATCATTCTATTGTCTTCTGATCCCCTACTTCAGAGTTTTAAAGTCTCCCAAGAAAAATTTGAAAGCCCTGTCAACCAGAAACTCCCTACTCTATTGCCCTGAGATGCTGCAATCAGCTTCAGTAGTTTTATATGACTCACTGGTTTACATAGGCCTCATTGGGATCTGTGAGGGCTCACTACACTATAGGAAGCGCATGTCTTATAGAGATCAGGACACATGAACCAAGATGGCAGACTTGCCCTATACCACCACCTAGGAAGCTTCTGTATAAGAAAGGTTTCTTAATACTATGTAAGAGTCTAACCAGGAACTTAGTGCCTTGCTCTGGAGGAAATTAATCATTAAAAGTTAAATTCACTCTTGTAGTCTGATGAGTGTTTTGCCTTCAGTTGTCTGCATGGAAGTGTACTTCCTACTGGGATAAAGAATCAGGTCTAGTCTTCATTTTACCTCATTGTTTCCTGACTATCCATGGAACTCATTTAACCATGCGATGATTCCTACAACAGCTCTCTTCTGAGAGAAGTTGTTCTTTGTTTCCATTTATTTTAATTGAGGTTCCTTTCAGTATGGGAACACTGTGCCAATCAGCTCCTCATCAAAGCCAGGGTTTTTGTTTTATTAGCTCTTTGAAAATGTTTTGCTCAAAGGAGAATGAAGAAGCTTTTAATCTTGTTATCTCAGGGAAGTGAGGTTGGGTTGGCTTGTAGGAGGAGAAAAACGTGTCAACCCCAAGATTTGATACTCTGAAGATGATTCTTCTGATCAACCCTAAAATTTTGGAAGCCCCCCTCATTATCTATCTTGTCCCTGAGTTTGAAGAGGATGACAGCTCTTTGCTACACAATATCTCACACTTTTTGACAAAGAAGTATGTTTATGAAGTGTAGGGACTTAGGGCAATGAACGCTACTCTTTTTCCTAGTTCCTCTCCCAAAGAATTCTCTCATGCTGCCATGATGTCCCTTTCCTCCTCTTTCTATGCTTCTACTTTTGGCAAAGTTTTTTTTTTTTTTGAGTGAATTTTATTTTTTTTTGAATTAACTCTCTAGAAACAAAATTATCCATGTTTCTATATTACCAGCACCCAAATTTTAGTTGGCTGAGCAGAGGACATAAAGAGATAGGGAAAACATCTCTGTCACCAAGGGTCTCCCTTGGAAGTGGATAGAGAATTTGTTTTTATCCTTTGCTTCATTGAGGTAATAAATACTTCAGAGTCATCTGTGTAATCTTTGAGTTCTCAAAGAGCTCCCGTGAACTCATTGAATGATGTTCATACCAATCTTTTAGAAGAAATGTGACTTTGTTGCCCAAGTCCAGCTCTGTATAAATGGGCCTGAAGCAGGGGTGCCTCAAGGATTAAGAAAACAAGACAGATATAATAGAGACAAGCATGTAGCTAATGCTAACCAAGCTTAAGTGGGGGTTACATTTTGTAGGGTATTTAAGGAAACAAAGGTAAAGTCTCTGAAGATTGTCTTTCTTCAGAGAGGGGTGACAGTTAAATATTTATATACAGGACCCCTGCACGGCACTGGGTTCTAGTAATTTACGTTAAGAACCCTCAGGTCTTATCTGTACCTGCCCTTAGACTATCATCTCTCTAGCTAAACTTGTTTATTTCTTGGATATCTTCATATCTGACAATTGTGGTGCACCATATGGCCTTACCATAGGAAACACCACCCGCAGGCACATAGAGCAGGGTACATTTACATCAAATCCTCAAAACACAAATAAGGCATTGGAACTACTATTATTGCCAGTGAACTAGGATAAAGACATTTGCCTAAATCCTTCTAGGAAGGAAGTATAGAAATCGGGTTTAAAATGGGATCCTATCAGTACTGAGTTAATGCCTCATAGCTTAAGTGCTTTCTTTCTTGCACTGTCAGCAGTGAAGATATGCCATTGGGACTCTAATTCCTATTGATTCTTCATCTTTCTATTCCTGAGATATGTGTGCTGGATACCAGTTTCTCTTCCAGTCATGACATCTATCATGTATAATACTTTTAAATTCAGCTAATTAGCTAAATGATTGATTTTGGGGTCACACCTGCTAGTATTTTGGAGTTTCTCTCAGTTCTGTGCTTCAGCATCTCTTCCTGCTATGGCAGAGTTGGGTCCACCATGTGGTGTCAAGGATCAAAGCAAGGTCAGTAACAGGCCAAGTTCTGTCATCTCTCTAGTAATCCTTTGGCCCTGATGGCTGATTCTTTTTATCTTCTGCTAGTGAATGCCTGCTGCTTGGTTCTCATCTGGGAAAGAGTAAACTTTCAAATTGACCTGATCCATCATTCCTTTCAGGAATTGAACTTTGGGGTTGAAACCTGCAGCAGAGGAAGAAGAGAAAGGGATCTTCTGGAGGATTATGAAAAATAACCATCCCCACCTTTTACTTCTCTTCTGCAAGACTACAGGCACTAGAGTTTAGCCATCCTAAGCAATAGTGGGTGCAAATTAGCTTATAGGTCTTTGCCATTGAGACTTGGTGTTTTCAGCTCACCAGCTCTACCTTCCAGGAAAAACATCCTTCAACCATGTATTTTATTTTAATAATATCTTTATTTATTTATTTGGTTTTTGGGTCACACCTGGCAGCACTCAGGGGTTACTCCTGGCTCTACACTCAGAAATTGCTCCTGGCATGCTCGGTGGACCATATGGGATGCCGGGATTCGAACCACCATCCTTCAGCATGCAAGGCAAATGTCCTGCCTCCATACTATCTCTCCAGCCCCTCAACCATGTATGTTAATGATTCTATAGACAACTTCTTCTGAATCTTATCACAGAGGTATCCCAAAGTGATTTGTATGATTAATGGACCAGTTTCTTTCTCTCCATAAGACTAAGCTGCAGATATTCAGAATTTTGCTCACTAGGCACTCAATAAATATTTGTTGAATGCATGAATACATCTTCACTGCTGACAGTGTAAGAGAGAAAGCATTTAAGCTATGGTAAGAGCTATTAACTCAATACTGATGAGGACCATCTCATTTTAAACCTTACTTCTACAACTCCCTTCCTATGAGGCCTTAGGCAAATGTCTTTATCCTACCTCACTGGCAATGACAGTAGTACCAATGCCATATGGGTGTTTTGAGGAATTGAAATGATAATACATGTGGCATGCTTTGCTCAATCTCTCAGAAATACAAACGCTTGATAAATATTGGCTGACTATAAAGGCTTGCAAATGCTGGTGACTGAGAGAATTTTGATTTTTCCTTTTGCAAGATATGGGGGTTTAGTGGGGGGTGGAGGTGGTACTTGACCTTGCATGAATTCAACAACACAGTTTTGAGAGTTAAGATCAAAAGAGATTTTGTAACAAAAATTGTTCGATGCAGGTATGCTGTATCAAAAGAGAGTGAGCTTGTAATTAGGGACAAGGTAGCCATGTTGGCCATATTTGACTATGGTGCCTAACTCAATTCTAGGTTCTTAAAAGCTCTTAGAACACACTTCCTGAGTCTCTGAGTATTTGTGTTTTTATTTCCAGAGAGGGGGGAGTTTAATCCAGACTCAGAGGCTATTCCTGGCTCTGTGCTCAGGGGTAACTTCTTAGCAGGAAGGAAAAATGCTAGATGGTGCTGGGAATTTTAACCAGAGCCTGAGGGTTACATGGCAAGTGCCTTAACCCCAGTACTATCTCTCTAGCCTATTGTATTTTAATTTTTCATTTCAGTTTATGCCCAGGGCTTACTTTTGGCTCTGTACTTAAGGATCACTCCTGGTGAGAATTGGGGGATTAAATGGGTTGCTAAGAATTGAACCTGTGAATGGGTCATACAAGGTAAATCTGCTGTAATCTCTCTCCAGTGCCCCTCCATTGTACTTTTTAATTAAAAAATACTTTTTAATTAAATAAAATACATTAAGGTCACGAGACCCAAGTCCTGCTTTATACTCTGAAAGGGAAAACCCTTGAGAGCTGCAGTCTTGATGTGAAATCCAAAGCTTTCTCTGCTGAAACTTGCCTAAGAACATCAAGAGCTTGCTAAGGAAACCACTCAGTTGTCAAAACACATCCTGGCTTCTCCTTTTGAGGTTGTCAGCCAACTCCTTGGACCATGGAGCATGGCAGTGAAAGCTCTTGGGAGTTCAGTGCTGATAAATGATTTGTAAATGCCACGTAGACCCAAGGGGTGGATGCCAATGTACATGGAAATCACCTCTATTTCAAAGCAATGGAAAATTGTAAAAGCCTCCAGCCTTTTTATGTGCCATGTTTTGAAAGTTATAAACAGTTAAAATGACTATAAATTGACTAAGTCCTACCACAACACAATAATAAAACCGCCCTTTAACTGAAAACAATTTTTCCACAATTACAAAGTCTTCCCTACATCAAGAACCATTTTCTATTCCTTTTTGTTCTAAATACTATAAATCTTAACAGTTCCTTTACTTCACCATATATACTTCTATTCAGTTGTTATTAATTAAATTAACTATCCAACAATCATCTATTATGCTCTACTCTGTGTCCAGAACTTGGAGAGGGAGAAGAAAGGGATTATAAGAGAAATAACAAAAGAAAACATGGCTTTTGTCCTTAAAAATATTTAATAATCTAGCTGTTTTATTGTGTTTTTTTTTTATCACCCAAGATTTACTGTATTTGCCGGTGTATAAGACAACTGGGTGTATGACAACCTCCTAATTTTGCAGTTAAAACATAGGTTTAGGCCTATATTCGCTGTATCAGACAGAATGTTCCTGTGCTGCAACTGTATGTACCACAGTGAGCCAATCACAACAAGCAAAAGTTCAAAGGTTATACTGTCATAGACTTCCTCACTGACTCTGGCCAATCTGAGCAGGCTTTTTACAGTGTAGATTCGGGTCCAGAACATTGTCTAATTTGCGTGCATAAAAAGCCTGCTTGGATTGGCTGAGTTAGAGAGGCAGTCCGAGCAGCCTTGCAGTGATTGGTGCAGGATCGAGTTGGAAAATTTGTTTTGTGGCAATATTCAGACAATTTTGGTTTAGCGGCATATTGAAATATTTTTCAGGATATACTCGACGTATAAGACGACCCCCGATTTTCGGTTGACTTTTTTTGTTTGTTTGTTTCAAAAGTCGTCTTGTACGCCGGAAAATACGGTATGTTGAGCATCACTCAGTAGGCTGTCAACAACTATTTATTAAATGTGGTATCTTCTGGCATTCAGAGAAAGAACTAGCCAAGAAAGACCTGGTCAGGAAACTTATATTTCCGTGCCAATGGAATAAAATTACTTTGTGAGTAAAAGGACCAGCAACAAGGAGCTAGCATTGAAGGACCTGGGTAGTGGGCAGAGAAATTAATACTAAAGCATTGACATAAGTAGGCAATAAAAGTGCTAAACTTACGTGAGATGTGGTCTGAAGAGGTATAACACAACATATTTTGTGTGTTTTAAAGTCCTGTTTTTGATCACTGATACCATGTGCATAGACCACAAAACAAAACAAACAACAAACCTAAGATATGAAAGAAGAGCCTGCTTTGTAAAACCCCTTATTGGTGATTTATTATTACCCCCCAATAATAAAGTCTGGGGGATGACCGTAAATGCAACAGAGGCAATGTGAATGAATGGCATTCCACTTTATTCATAGCATTAATGCACAAGTAAGTGACATAAGGTTGATGCTAAATGGTAACAACCAGTAAAGTTCTTTACAGTTCACTCATGCCAGAAGTTTGCGATCTATACTTAATTCTCACCGCATTGATATGGGAAAGTTACTCCTATTTTTGTAGAATAATAGACAAATATTAGCGTTTGAGGCCAGCAGAACTGATAGTACAGCAGATACGGATGCTTGCTTTGTATGCAGTTGACCTGGGTTGCCCTCCCTCCCAGCCTTACATGAGTGATGGATGAGTTCAGAGCCAGTAGCAATCACTGAATAATGGTCTGCTGTGGTTCTCAAATAAACAAAAACTCAGAAAATAAGAAATTTGCACAGAAAATAGGCTAAGAGTTTCTTTTTTTTGTTTTTTTTTTTTTTTTTTAGTTTTTGGGTCACACCAGCGGTGCTCAGGGGTTTCCTCCTGGCTGTTGCTCAAGAAAATAGCTCCCTGGCAGGCACGGGGGACCATAATGGGACACTCCGGGATTCGAACCAACCACCTTTGGTCCTGGATCGGCTGCTTGCAAGGCAAACGCCGCTGTAGCTATCTCTCCGGGCCCTAGGCTAGAGTTTTTAAGAAAATTGTTTCCTACTCTCCTGGTCTCAGCCCTGGCACTCTAATGAATGTCCTTCTTCTCCATATCATTCATTTCAAAGAGGGATACAGAATGGGAAGCCCTATGCATCAGGCCTTGGATCTGGGACATTGCTATACCAAAATTTACATTTTCTCCAAAAGGTGTCTGAAATTAGGTGAGATATCAGTATCACAATGATACTGATACTTCTTTTATGTTTGTTTGTTTGTTTGGTGTTTCATTTTGTTTTGTTTTGGTTTTGATTTTGGGGCCACACCCAGTGATGCTCAGGGATTACTCCTGGCTATGTGCTAAGAAATCACACCTGGCTTGGGAAACCATATAGGATGCCAGGGATCAAACCCAGGTCCATTCTGGGTCAGCCGCGTGCAAGGCAAATGCCCTACCACTGTGCCATCACTCTGGCCCTGATACTGATGCTTCTTATGCTTTGTGCTAGGGCACTTTTATTCCCATTATGGAACTCTGATTGGTCCACATAGGATTCTAGGTTGTCCTGCCTCTGTGCCTCTGCTTACACAGAGTTTTGTGGGTAGCCTGCTCATTCCCCACCACCCATGTTGTGAGTGTATCATCCTTCCAAATCCATATCAAACATCTTTCTACATCTCTTTTCATCCTTTAATTTATTTAGAGCAGGGGTGGCGAACAGGATTTTTACCCTCACTCAAAATGGCAAAATGCACAATATGTGTTTATAGATTATTGTTAAAATATATTGTTTTTGTGTAGAGTGTTTGTCTGTTTTGGCAGGTCACTGCGTGGGTGTGGCTCTCTGACTCTCACAGTTTAAAAATTTTGGCTCTTGTGTCGAACTTGCTTCGCCACCCCTGATTTAGAGGTATAGACGGTAGGAAAAAATTCTCTACAGTTTCTCTTTCTATGTCTCTTATATCTATAGAACTTGTGTCGGAAACCTCAGTGCTTAGAAAAATTCTCTGCGAATTTTAATTTAAGATTTAATTTACAGGAAAACTGTTTGGACCAATGAACAAACTAGACCTAGCCTGTACTGAGACCTGCCCTGACTGCCTATATAACATTCTATTTGGCAATTTATTACAATGGAAGTATCATGACAATTCAAGTCTTACTAACTATTCCTAAGTTACAGATGGAAAAAAATATCTTACAGAAAGTAATACTATAAGGATAAAAAATATAGTTTTTTTCCAATTGACACAGAGTCAGATAATAAATAAAACTGGAATTCAAACTCTGGCATTCACCCTATCAAAATGCTAGACTATTTTCATGTAGTGCCCCTGTTTGTACCTCTACTGGTTATCTCCAACTCTAGGCCCTGGCATCTGACCTTTATTATCTGACCTTTGAGCTTCCCTACGGTACAATCCTCTTCCCCAGATGCTCTCAGTAATGGTTTCAAAGCTCTCTACTCCCTAATATTCTTTTTCATTATTTGGTTTTTGAGCCCACACCCATGTAACACTCCAGGGGTTACTCCTGGCTATGAGTTCAGAAATTGCTCCGTGGCTTTGGGGACCATATGGAGACTCTGGGGGATCGAACTGTAGTCTGTCCTGGGTCTATGCCGCATGCAAAGCAAAGTCCTTACTGCTGTGCCATCACTCTCAATTCCCTAATATTCGTTACCCCCTATAATGTATATATTTCATAATACCCCTTTTACCCCTCTGCCTCTCAGCTAATATTCTTATTTTCTTTGAGTTTATTGCCCTTAAGTTGTCTTTGATTTGACACAGGTTGACCACCAAAAGCCTATGAATGACTGCCAGCCTTTTGAAGTCTTTACAGAGCCCAGCTATTTTCTAAAGAAGGAAACTTCTAATTTCCCCAATATTTACTGTGCCTATGCAGAAAAAAAGAAGCAGCACAAAATAATATATTTTTGGTTGTGTTACGGTTGTTGCTATTTGTTGTTTCTCATTTTTTCGTGCTTTGTTTTTGCTTTTATTTCAGGAGCATGGTTGTTGTGTGGTATGTCTGTCTTTATTGCTTTGGTGCTTTTTGGATTTTTTGTTTGATTTTTCTTTTTGTATCTGTTGTGTTTCTCTTCCTTTTCCCCTGTTCTTCTCCCAAATTATTATTTATAGCCTCTAGAAGCGAGTTCGTCCAGTTTTTTGCTTGTTTGATTTTTTACCCCATTTTATTTTTTCTTTTCTTCAAACAGAACCACATAACTTGAACCATTTTGTCTGCCTCTCAAATCAATGTGAGAAATAATAGGGCAACAAGACCCAAACAGTAGGCATGATCACAAAGTAGTAATAAAAATGATCGGAACACTTAAACATCTCCAAACCCAAAGCCAATAACAACAGAATCGACACCCCAATCTACAACAAGCTCAGACCACAAAGTGGACACTTAGACTAGCAGCTCGCAGGGGAAATGGATGCAGGGGGGGAATATGAGATGCATACAGGAACGAGGTGGGGGGTGGTGGGAGGACAACTTTGGTGGTGGGAATTTCCCTGATTCAATGTCAATATGTTACCTAAAATTTTACTGTGAAAGATATGTAATCCACTTTGGTCAAAATAAAAATTATTATTATAATAAAAAAAAGAAGGTAACTCTACACTTGGCAGTGCCCAGAGGTTACTTTCAACTTGCTCAGTAGTCACTTCTGGTGCCAGGGATTAAACCAGAGACTATGGAATGCAAACAAGCACTTTAATCCCTGTTACTGTCCTCTCTGGCCCTATATCTAAGGTCTGTGCACATGCATCATTTGTTTCAATGCACATCTTCTGTATTAATGGCCAGTCCTTAACTGCTTCAACTGAATCAACAGATACTGTTAATTATGATGCCTTCATTATTCCCTGATTTCAGAGGATTTCAAACTTGAAACTTGATTTCACAACTTTAAAATTCAGCAGCCATGCCAGAAATCCCCTGAATTGCCTTTTGCATGAGAGGACACAGTATTAAAAAGTGTTCTTTAATTCTCAGTGCTTAGTAGAGGACTTAATCTTTAGCTTTGCCTTTCATCCCATTTTCCCAGAAAAAAAACCAACAAACCATGATTTGCATGGAGGGAACTTAGTAAATGTGCATCCAAGCAGCAGGGTAAAGATCCTGTGTGACTCTGAGAAATTCCATGACCCTCTCAGTCTCAGATCTGCTTTGATGGCTGCCTGCTGTCAACATCTGGAATTCATTTCCCACTCTGAAAATTTACCCAGAAAGAAATGCTTGTACCCATGATTGGTGTGATGATGTGGTCAAAGGAGCTCGACAAGGAATCCTTGACAACTGGGAGGGGTTTGAGTCTGTGCTGGATTATCCAACGAAAGGAATTCAACTGAACTGAGGGCACCAGCTTCAGAGGTAACAAAGAAATATTGGGTGGGTAGGAGCAGAGTGATACTACCAGAAATAAGGATGTTTTGGATCCTGCTGATCTGTTTGATCTCCAGCACTATAAATGGTTGCTTGAACACCACTAGTGTCACTCCTGAACATACAACCTGGAATAATTCTGTGGCTCCAAACCATAGTCCCTCCAATGTTTTTCCCCAATAACTTGAAACTGACTTCAGACAAAACTTCCAAGGAAATATTCATTTGGTGGACTTTTATTTTTCAAATAGAAATGTTTGGATTGGCATTACTTTTATTTTTCCTGACATTGTAAGGAAGCATAATATAATTTTTAATACTTAGGATTTCTAAAGATTTTACCCGTCTGAGGGCAAGGAGTGAAGAGTCATATATATTGGGGTTAAAAACAAGAGATTAAAGTTAAGGAACTTTCAGGCTTCCTAATGTATTTAATGTGCTTATATCCCATGTATCTCACAGCACAGGTGCACTTGAGCTCAGGAAACTCATGTTAAAAAATGATTGTGAAAGAAGCCTGCATATGAGGAATGAATGGAGCAAAAGAATGAGGATATGTTATTTGAGGAGCAAGTATCTGAGCTGTTCAGTGGAAGATGAGTATGATTTTAACAGATAAATAAGAGCTACTATGCAGCTGGAGAAATAGTAGAGAGGGCAGAGCGCTTGCCTTGTGATCCTTGGTTCGACTGCTGGCATGCCATGTAGTCTCTCAATCCTCATCAGGAGTGATCCAGGAGTAAGTTTTGAGACCATTAGGTGTGTCCCCCAGCTCCCTAATCAATTAAAAACTAAGAGTTAATGCAAACAGGATGGTCACTGGAAAGGCATGAGGATGGGAAGAGTTGGAATCACGATTTTATCCAGGGTAACTACAAAGTGTAAGTGTTTTTAGATATAGATCATGTAGATAAAGGAAATCCTGGGCACAAAAATTTTGCATCACAGTATGAAGTCACTTGAGTCAGTTAAGGTCCTTGTCTCACAAGCCCAGTTCCATCCCTGGTATATGGTCCACCTCAATCACTCTTGGATAGAGGTCACTTGAGCACAGAGTCAGAAGTAACCCTTAGTACTGCTAGATTTGATTCAAAATAAACTAACTAATAAACAAGTGAATAAATTGTCAGGTGAACTGGTCTGGATTTATTCTGTTCAGGAAACCCAAATGGCATTGTGGTTGAAATGTCCTCTGGAGAGATTAATTTGGAAGTGAAGGAATCTGTAAGCTAGAGGCAGACAGTGTCAAGAGAGCAGATGGATTCCCACTGGGTTATTATGGTCCTCCCAAAAGCTCTTCCAAACCTGGAGTTCAAAATATGTAGGATTTCCAGGTGACATTATGACAACCCAAGATTGCTAAATGACAATAACAATTAATGGCAGCATGTACAACAGAGAGGATGATCAAGAACAGGAAACCAAACCAATGTCTATTGTCTAATCTGGCACTACCATGAGAAAAATTATTTTTGCACTTGGATGCATGGCCACCTGTCACAGCTAGAAAAATGACCCTTGATTTTTCAGGTGGAAACTATTAAAACATACAGACTACTGTAGTAGCAGAGTGCTTCATGTGTGAAGAAAGCAAGCCATCCCATATGAGCATCTCTGTATGTTTTCTATAAAACAGATGTGAGCTCCTGAGCATCACCCATCAAGTAGCATTTATCTTGGCTGGGTTTAACACATGCCAGATGAAACACTGTTTGCAATCTTTGGTGACAAAACTGATGTGTAAATCATCAGTGTTAAATTTCTTTTCTAAAATCAGTTATAGGAAAATTCATAATAAAAAAATAACATCGCAATATCTTCTCATCATCAGCACTTAGAAGTATCCAGGGAGAGCTGAAGCCAAGCCCCACAAAAGTTGCAATATCAGCTTCAGGGCTTGAAATTTCTGGAACACACAGCCACATAAGTGGCCACGTGACAACTCCAAATATCTTCATTACTGCCATCCAAGTAGGAACACACTAATTTAGATGTCAACATGAATTTAAAGCCACCTAATATTCAAAAACAAAACAAATAACAGAGAATCAACTAGTTACAAATCATTTAGCAAACCTACCACATGATTTAATGACCTCATTGCAAGATACATTCATTTTTTACAAATGTTCTTATTGTGGCACCCTTTCTTGAAAAAATTTTTATTATCACTTACCTGGAAAGAAGCAATATGAAATGAATTATTGTATGATTTCCAAGGGGTTAGGCTTAAGAATGGGTGGGAGACAATGGTGGAGGGAATACATTGGTGGTTGGATGGTCTTAGAACAAATGTATTATGAATGACTATATAATGCATGGCCTTTAAATAAAATAATTTATATTAAAAAAGAATTGGCAGGAGAGTAAGTCTGTTAAGATAGGAGATTTACAGTATCAGCAAATAAATACATGAAATAAAGACAGTGAATGGATAATTCTGATCAAGCACTATAATATTGGAGTTGAAAGAAAGGTGGTAGGGTGGAGGCTTATTATTTTTATGCAATGCTATATTACATAGAACATGCTGAACATGTAGACATACCAATTAATTTTTGCAATTTTTAATATTTATTTTGGGGTCACCCCCAGACATGTTCAGCAGTTACACCTATTTATATACTCAAAAATAAATCCTGGCATTGCTTGGACCATATGGGATGCCAGCGATTGAACATGGTCAGTTGTATCCAGGGCAAGTACCCTAACCCCTGTACTATTGCTTCTGCCCCTGTGCAGACATATCTCTAAGGTGAGTGTTTGCACTTAATTTGAGTCAAAGGCAGCACCCGATTTGGAGCTGAGCACCAAAGAGAGGTTCAGACACCCTCCACTGTGACCAGGCCTGCTCTGCTTTGAAATCATCAGGGAAACCAATAAATTGTTCGAGGGATACAGTGATGGTGCTGACAGGGCGTGGAAGGATTGCAAAAGCAGTTCATGTGGGCCAGGAGAATGAGAAAGCTAGAATAAAAAACCCTTAGTCTATGTCCTACATCTGGACTATTTCTGCTGCTCACATAACCCCCACTGACTCAGATCCCTCCCCACCAGGGGGAAGTGAAATCCACTTTCAAAGATGCCTTCCCAATCTGCCTCTTGGTTTTCCATTTGGTTGGGCCTATGAGATTCGGCAGCATCTCTTCCACCCGGCAACCTGCCCACATGAGTCATTGCCTTTTCAAGAAGGCAGAATCGGTTTCACAGTTAACCCCATCACAGTTCTCAGGAGTGATGGGCTTGCGAGACAAACACAGGAGACAGAGGACATGACTTCTTGTCACAGAACTATCAGCTATATAAGAGGAAATAGCCAACATCCAGAGTATGGCTGTGAATACTGAGCTAGCTTTTTAGGTGCTACACCGCCCATGCCATGCTGTGATGTGGGTACCACAAGAAAAGAGGAGTTTCCTACCAATGAGCACAGTGAGACAATCAGTGGGTTGAGCCTTTAGTTCCTCCAAGAGCTCTAGAACCACCTGTTTGCCCCATCTAAGGGCACTGGGCAGAGTTGAGCAGAACTCAGAAGATTAGCTTCTCCTAGCATGTTCTCTACTTGAGCCCTCCACATCCTTAGATTGCTTTCTATTCCATTCCTGTTCTTTAAAAGTGTCAAAAAAAAGTCTCGGGATCTTACATCTCCCCTTGTTTTATATATACCCTACTTGCCTGTTGAATAGACACTTGTTGAATGAATGGAGAGCTGCATGAATGCAGGAAAACACTAAGTACACTGAATGATAAATATTTCAGTGCCCCCTCTCCCTGTCGGTTAGAAATGTAGCATGAGTCAATAGGATTTCTCTCACCAGCAATAGCTCCAGAGAGCTCCACATTAGCTGTGCTTGCCACTGGCAATAGATGTGAGCTGACTTGCATCAAATCAAATAAGAGGAGACAGATTTGGCCTTCCCAGGCAGGACTGGATGCCCAGAAGGCATCCTTAGTGCCAGACTAGACACACATCAACTGTGGTGGCAGGAATGTGCCCTGGGAGTAGAGGTAGAGGCAGCTTCTCTTGGGGACTTAATTGCAGAAGGAGCCCAGAGGACTATGGGAAGAAAGCCAATCTGGCTCTCAGAAAAATACATTCTAATTCTCCTATATTTGAACCTGGGGTGTGACCTGGACTTATTGTCACTTCTCACTAGGTCTTGGTTTGGTTCATCTTTCCAAAGAATGGAACATAAGATTCTGCCTGTTAGTAGTAGAGCACAAGCCTGGCACGAAAAAGACCCTGAGTTCTACTCCTAGTACCTCATCTCAAGGGAGCTTCCCATAATAATAGCTAACAACAGCTTTGAGAGTAGCTTCTTTCAAAGTTTCCTTCTAGGTTAAACAGTCATTGGCACAAGGATGGTGCAAAAAATAAAAGACAAGGCACATGCTGATGCTTGGAGGAAAATATTCTGGAGTTCATTGATCCCAGGCTGAGCTATGACCCCCAAAAGACACACATAGGAGACCAGAAAAGAACAGGTAAGGAGGACAGGACTAGGTATCCTTAAGTTTTCATGAAAAAAAACAAGAGCCAGAGGTAGAGTAGGCCACTTACTCCAAGTATGCCCACTCTCCTGACAACAGCTCAGAGGAATCCAATGCTGGGTAGAAATCTCAGTGTAATGTGTTCTTTCTGTTCCCTAGAAATCTCAAAACCTGTTCCATAGTCCCATATAAATACCTTGTGTTTGTGTGGAGGTAAAAAGCAAGCTACATTTTCCCCATAAGACTTTTCCTGAACAAGGCATTCCCCTATAGGCCAGAGAGAGAGAGAGAGAGTAGTAAGTAGGGAGCTTGCCTTGCACATGGTCAACCTATTTCAATAATTGGCAATCGTTATACAGACCCCCAAGTCCAACCCAGGAATGATCTATGAGCACAGAGGCAGAAGTAAGCCCCAAACACTTTAGAGAATGGCCCAAAAACTAAAACAAATTAAAAAATTTCCATAGTAAGAAATTTCCTCAAACTTGAGGTTGGCCTTAGCAGTACATTTAAGGGCTACCTTGTAAATTCAGATGGGAGGAGCCCCATCAGAGCCTCAGAGACAAGTTGAGGGGAGGGCGAGGAGATGGCCACAAAGAACCAGTAGACTGACACAAGAGAAATGGTAAATTCTCCAGCAAAGACTTGTTTGTTTTGGGGGTCATACTGGCAGTGCTTAGGGCCTACACCTGGCACGGTGCACAGGAGTCACGACAGGTAATGCTAGGGGGATCATATATGGAGCTGGCATTGAACCAGGGTTGATAGTAAGACCTTACTCAATGTACTATCTCTCCAGCTCCCTGAAAGACATTTTGACTTTTTCATTCCTTTTTCAATGTTTGGGTTATACCTGGTGTATTTCCAGCTCTCTGCTAAAAGGTCAGTCAGTATTGGTAGTTCTGGCAGTGGGAGGTAGGTGGACAGAAATAGAACCTTATGTTCATACATGCAAAACATGCTCAGTGTATTGAGTTATCTCTCTGGTTCTGACATATTATTTTCTTTTTGGCCACACAGGCAATGCTTAGGGGTTACTCCTGCCTCCACGCACAGCAATTAATACTAGAGGTGGTTGGAGGACTATGTGAAGCCGCGGATCATGTGTGCAAGTAAAGCCCCTTACCCACTAGACTATCTCTTCAGTACCTTAATATTCTTTCATAGAAGCCCTACCAAGAGCCCCACTGAGGCCTCTCCCTGCAATGCTGAGCCCAGCTGACTGAGTCATATGTCAATGCTTTGGCCCAATTTAATAATGTTGCATACTACATAAGGCTTGGCAGTGCTAAGGGTCACCATGGCTATGCCTGCAGTAATGGGGGGGGGGACCATGCAGTGCTGGGGGTTGAACTCAGGACTTTACTCATGCTAGGCATGCACTTTACCACTTGAGCTATCTCCTGAGTCCTGATTCTGACCTTTTTCCTTTGGCAAGGAGGAAATATTTGAGCCATAGCTTCCTGCGTTTGAGACTTACTCCTGGCTCTGAATTTCAGGGAGCATTCCTATTGATACTCTGAGGGTGCTACTAGGGATTGAACCTGTGCTGGATGCAAGCAGAGCAAGGATCTTAATTAATTCCTGTACAATCTTTCTAATCTGGATTTTTGTCATTTAAGTGATTTTTGTACATAGTTATAAAAGAGCCTACAATAATAGCTTTATTATTGCCTCTTGCACTAGCTGCATCCTCTTCAGAACCTTGGCCAACTTGCAGCTGTAAATCAGTGCTCGCTTAGCCTGCCACTGTGGTTTTAGGGAGCAGCATCATTTCAGACTTCCCCCAGTGCTGTGGTGGGACCAGATATCTCATCTTCTTTCACGCAGTAGAATTAGGAGTTAGGTTAGTTAGATGTGCTTTGAATTTTCTTCTTAGCTGTGTGCTTAGTATTCACTCTTGGCATAGGTCAGGGGTTCATATTTGATGGTGGAGATTAAACCAGGGTGAGCCACTACAAGCAATTTTCTAAATCTCCCTTATACTATCTCTCTGTCTCTATCTTTGTCTATCTCTCTCTTTGGCCCAATAAGTCACTCCTATCACTTCAATCTTCATCTCAAATATATAAGTCAATCTTCAGGATTTCTAGTTATTCCTTTCTTCTAATTTAGTATTTCTAAAAGTTTTGGCCACTATGGTTTCTTTCAGACCTTATTTCCTTCTTTTGATACCCCCATCTTATTGGCTGGGTCCCTAATCTCATGTCTTAGTTTCTCACTAATGGGATTTTTCTATCTTATGGCCTCTTTGGAATATCCGATGGACCTATGTGGGAGAGAGACAGAGGACATGAGGGTGGGGTGTTATGGCCCCCTTGGGGAGTTCTGCTCAAATTATTATTAATTTACACCATTCCTGATCCATAATACTTGACTTTAGAGAGTGCACATGCCAGGAAAGCTGTCTCTCTTTTTTCTGGTATGTCAGGGTCTCTGTGCAGACAGCGGGCCATAGGCCTCCTAGACTGAACACTTGGTCCAGGAGACTGAGATCCCCCTACGCCAGACTGGTCTTCATGGCTGGCCCTGGCAACTCGGGCCCTGGGGGGCAGGCTGAGGAGGGAAACCCCTCCCCTATGCAAACTGGACCCCCTGTATTGTTTGTTACTAATACTAATTTTCAAAGCCCGCACAACAAATATATTTTTTAAGCATTATCCAAAAATGTTCCTTATCCGAGACTGTTCCTAGGAATGGAATCAGGATGCCCAAGATTTGGATAAAACACTCAAATAGACCTTTATTCTCTAGTCTTTTTGTGGATGTGACTTTTCATATTGACTCCAAGACTAAATCATAAACAGTCCATCTATATATTGTATATAGTCTCTATCATGTATTGCCTCTCCCCTCACCCCTGTGTCTCTCCTACCCCCTCATCTCCCAAACCTGAATCATTATCTTCCCCTTATTTAACCCTCTTTATCCTCAGATCCTAACTGGGTAGACACCAAAACTGACCTTCTGCCCCAACACACCACCATTCAGCTCCTCATTGAAAGACACCCTCTTGGTCCCCATCTCATGCCTCGATAAAGAACTACAACCAACACGCCTGCTGACCCATGCTTGGTGGCCCCTCTCGCCCCCATCAAACTATGGACTGTTGCATGATACCAGAATCAGCTTCAGCAAAATCCCTAGTTCAAGGACAATATAGAGTTCCGTAATGCCACAAAACATGTCTCAAACTCAACTTTCACCTGTTGTCTTCAAATACCTTTTTCTTTTTTTTCTTTCTTTTTTTTTCCTTTTAAGTACGGGTTTATTTATCTGTTCTATTTAAATATATACATATTTTTGCTATCCTTACCATTTTTGGTGCTGCTTGGTACTAAAGCCTTACCTGGGATAAAATGGCAGATCAAAAATGGACCACAGAAATTGTGAGTATAACCAGTCATCCTTACCCAGAATAGCACCAGCAATCCAATATGAAACCATACATTTTTGTATGAGCACAGTAAATAAGGGGAACCCATAGACACAGAAATAAGATCTTATCTTCTAGGGATAAGACCTCACACTTTTTATAACACTAGGGTGCCTCCCATCCTGGACATGTGTCATGTGGATACAACCCAGTCTCCAGGAGATTGAACAGTGTCAGTTCAACTCCAAACTCCAGATCCCAGATGTAGAACTGATACAGCTCTGGGCAACAATTCCAGGAACCAACTCCATTGGGAGAATTATAGCACAGATCTGGCACTAACTTGTACCAGTTATGATATGACAACAAAGAAATGACAACTTGACCCAAGACCAAGTTGTCTTATCACCTCATCTAACACTGGATGGAAACCAGAAGATGTACTGTCTTTTGAACAGTGAAAAATAAGAGCACCATGTACAGAAAACTGACTTTGACAGCTGCGACTGGGCAGAACTATCCTTGGGACCGATAAGGAAAACCCTGCCCTAGACTGTAGACCAGAACTCTTATTAAATTTAAAAAAAGGATTTCTTATTGCAGAGGCCCAACTTGGACAACAGACACTGATCTGAACCTTTAGATCCATAATATCCCATGCTTCGGCTTGGGGAATGAATGAAAACAGGGAGCATCTGATACAGAAGACTGTCCACAACAATGGTGGAACAGAACCTTTAGAACCGTAAAGACTCTAACCTAGACCCTGTCCTAGGACCTGTACAAATGCCAAGACTGCTGGATACAGTGGCCTCATTGTCTCACCCACAACTGAGAGGAAGGTTTCCTGGCACCACATACAAAGCCCTTGGGATGAGGTAGTGAACACCTATGGAGCCAGGGGTTGATTCCATGATGGTATGCTTCAAGGATGGAGAAGCCCTGAATCTCCTAGGCCACGGGAATTCCCATTCTCCCCCAATGCTTACTGTGCCTATACAAAAAAAAAAAAAAAAAGTGGAGGGAACGCCAAACCCTACCACTGCAGCACCCCTTCTTTTTCTTGTTTTGTTTTGATTCGTTAGTTTTTTTACTTTATTTTCCCTCTTTCCTCCACTTTTCTCTTCCCTTTTCATTCCTGTGGTTATTATTTGGTGATTTTTTTTTCTTTTCTCATTAGCCGGGTGCATTTTTTTTCTTCTTTTTCTCTTTCTTTTTTTGGTAGTTGCGGCCAATTTTTTTCTCTCTTCCTTTTATTTTCTTTTTTACTTTCTTTTTTTTTCTTACCCTTTTTATCGCAAAAGACAACAGAATAGACAATCCACAACAACAAGCTATAAAGTGGAGACCAGTTGCACTAGTATTCTGGGGAGAAAGGGAGGGAAATATGAGATGCATGCTGGAAACGGGTGTGGAGGGAGGACAGCACTGGGGTGGGAGTGTCCCTCATTCGTTGTCACTATGTACCATAAATAATGCTGTGAAAAACAAAATAAAAAAAAATAGGGCCCGGAGAGATAGCACAGCGGCGTTTGCCTTGCAAGCAGCCGATCCAAAACCAAAGGTGGTTGGTTTGAATCCCGGTGTCCCATATGGTCCCCCGTGCCTGCCAGGAGCTATTTCTGAGCAGACAGCCAGGAGTAACCCCTGAGCACCGCCGGGTGTGGCCCAAAAAAAAAAGTCATCTTATATGCCGGAAAATACGGTACATACATACATACATACATACATACATATATATATATATATATATATATATATATATATATATATATATATATATAGAAACAAACAAAAAAAATACTTGACTTTAGAACTTCCTACCATTCACAGATCACATGCTGTCATGCCTGCTTGGCTTGGCTTTGTACTGAGTCCTCAATACACTGTGAAGTTAGGGAGCAGATCCGAATGTTTACATTTATTTTCAGTGTCATTTGGCATATTTGGGAAGCTGGGGAATGATGAGGTAGAGACATGTTCACCTCTGTCCAGAACAGAAAACAACTCTAGACTGTGCCCCAGGGTCATACCCCACAGTACAGGAACCTGCTGTTTTTAAACCAGGAGGTACAGCTCAGAGCACGAGCACCCAGAGAACTTTTTCTACACCCATGCCTGCAAGTGTTCAAGTCATCAACCCTGGAATCACTCAAAGCCAAATTCCCTGGACAGATACCCTAAGGGCTGCTTCTCTGGTTCATTTTCTCTTCTAGGAAGAGTCCCAGGCCAGGAGCTAAGGCTTTGGCAAGCACACAACATGCTATTTTGTTTCTGAGCCTGCCTTTTCTTAAACTTGAGTGAACAAAGCAGATGGCAATAACAGAAGCAAGTAGTACAAAGGGGGCAGATGTTTGTGATGGAGAAACTGGTCTGGCACAGAGGTTCAATTGCGAGGTCCACCCAACCTCACATACCCCAATTCTCTGTGCTAAGATTGCCAATGCTGGTAGCTTACAAACCAGGTATGGGGTATTATAGAACCAACCTGATGCACTCAGGAGCTAAAATGCTTGGTCAAGATCATTTGAGCTCATGTCAGAAGGAAGAGGCTAAGGGAGATAAAGAAGAACAGGGAAAGGACAGGAAAAGACCCCATTACCTTGCACTGCTGACAGAAAAGTCATGCCTTGCAGAGCCTTTTCTGCCAGTCATGAAATTAGCTCTGGCTGCTGGGAAGGAGAGGTGCCTTTCTCCAGAATCGGGCCCAGAGTGATGAAAACACCCAGAGAAGTAAACACTGGCCCAGCTTCATGAAGTAAATACTCCTCCCACTCAGAGTGCCCAGCAGATGCTAGGATGAGACTAAGGTACAGGATTCTGAAAGTCCCTTTTTAAATAGCCTTATTAAATCAACTCAGCTATGAATCTCCCTCCCCAAATGCAATCTACACTCTGGCTCTTCTTCTCCCTCTGCTCTCTCCCCCCTGACTCTTGCACCTTCTTTAGAAAAGGGAACTGGTTTATATGAACCTTCAGCTAACAGATGCCTAGAGGTATCTCTAGCCTAGATGAGGACCCTCTTGGCTGCTTGGGCATGACCTTCAGATCCCAAGTGATCATCACTTTTCACGCCAAGGCAAGGGAGACCCTGTTAGCTCTTTGGGTGCCTGCTAAACACCCACAACATACCCTTAAGCACCAAAGAGGGCTTGGAGGTGAGACTGTGGGGATAGGTTTGGCCAGATGCCCTGCTTTTAACAGATTATAAATTATAAATAAATAAAGTGTCTCTGTTCTTCTTCCTTGGCTTCAGCTGGTGATGTAAAGCAGTAGCAGCCAGCCGGTTCTGCCCTTCTGTTTCCTCCTCGGTTTGGCCACTAACAGCTCCCAATTGGAAGTGACACAGAAGGGGGGTACTCAGAGTCACTGGTTCCTAGCATCTTACTGAAATAGACAGCAGCTTAATCCATCCTCCTCACCCCCTTGGAAGCCTGGATGCACCTTCAGAACCAGCTCATGGCTGTTGAGGGGAGGCATGGTCAAACTCCAGCACACCCCAGTGGGGCTAGATAGGATTATGCAGCCACAAAAACAACTACAAGAACCCTGAATCCCAAGTGGAGAGTGAGTCCCAGAGAGAAACCACAGCCAGTGTGCTACTTTTTGGCATGATCTGCCAGAGTGTTCAATGAGAGGAAGCAAAGGTCTTTATTCTTTGGGTAGCAATTACTAGGAAAAGTCCCCATACAACAATCCATAGAGAGCAGATTTCCATGGGTGCCAGAAAAACAACCCCCTTGGTCTCTCCCTGCCAGTATCCACAATACAGGTGGTGCAGGATCCTGGGTCTGACCTGGGAGGGTTATCTAGTCAATCACAAAACTGAGGCATGATTCCCTCCCCTAGAAATGTGCATACCACGGTTATGTTCCCAAGAACAGGAAAATCAAACTTGTTTCTCTTCCAAAGCTGTCAAGAACCATAATTAATAGGAATTTGAATGTGCAGATAAAGGAGTTCAGAAACTCAGTCCTACAAGACCCTGGTGTGTGTGTGTGTGTGTGTGTGTGTGTGTGTGTGTGTGTGTGTGTGTGTGTGTGTGTGTGTGTGTGAAGAGGGGCATCTGGGTCAGGTGCAGGAACTGATTTTTCTTTGCCCATTTGGCTCCATTCAATCCCCATACAAATAATTATAACTAATATTCCATCATCACAAAACACTGTGCAGAACTTCTGGGTTACACTGAGTGTGGGACGCACAAAATCACTCTCCCTGACCATGAGGTGCAGTTGGGTCATTCAACAAAGATGCTAGTAATTGAATAGTTCATTTGTTTTTAAGGTTTTTTTTTTTTTACCTCAAAGTGAGTTTTGCACCCAAATTAGCAAAGGATAGCTTCAAAAATTACTTTTCAAGAGCCAGAAATAGAGCAGAGTAGGTAAGGCTTTGCCTTACACATACATGGTCAAACAAGTTAGATCCCTAACATCCCATATAGTCCCGGGGCACTTCCACAAATGCTCTCTGCACACAGAAACCAGGAATAAACTTTCAATACAGTGGATGTGGTCCAAATACAGCCCTCCCCCCACCAAAAAAAATTTTCACAAACATATCAATTGTAAAAAATAAAAATAAAAACTAGCATTTGCCTCAGCCAAGTAAATTTTTATTTCCTGGGATAAAAAGAAAGGGTATGAATGTTGAGAAGTCAATTTCCAAGACCATCAAAATGTCCCTTAAAGAAAGTTACAATGACTGTATAAGGCGCATAGAAAAAAAAAATCAAGCTTGCCTTTCTTCCAGAAGATTCCCTGCCCTAGCAAAGCATCTTTATCACATCCCGGAAAAGAGAGAAGCTTGTATACACAGGAACCAGAATGGCCATAATATAGGTCACTGGCTCTAATGTAATTATCAAGGGAAATAGTATAATAGCTCTCTCTTTCATAAATACACCTATGTCTTTGATATATCCAAAATATCTCCATCTGAACTCCAGTACAAAAACAAAAACTCCACTCACTGGTCATAAAAAATAATATTTCCCCCATACATAAAAATAATCATATGTAAAGCAAAGTTAGGATGCGTGGATGGGGACAGACAGGGGTTACAAAATGTCATGGGATCTGGGCTATTTTAAGTCATTTTTGTTTGGGTTATCCCTCTGCTGGGTATAGAAAATTGGCTACAGAAGCATCCATCTCCCAACGCTCACCATCTCAACAGCTCCTGCGTCATGGAATGTGGGACTTTTTAAAAATAGGCGACCCTTAGTGCAATGGAAAGAAGAGGGGAAATGGGGCGCTTGAGAGAGAGAGAGAGAGAGAGAGAGAGAGAGAGAGAGAGAGAGAGAGAGAGAGAGAGAGAGAGAGAGAGAGAGAGAGAGAGAGAGAGAAGGGAAGAGGGAGAAAAAGGTTGGTGACCTCAGTCACGAGGTGGGGCGGAATACTCTGTGGTATTAAGAAGATGCCCAGGTTCAGAAGGCCTCTGTGAACCCCATCCCATCCCACCCCTTGCCCCCAAACTACCTGAATCCACACACACCCTTACAAATCCGTTTCCCGGCTGGTGTCTAAGCAAAGAGAATAAAGAGACCTTCCAAAGTCTGCATTGCTTTTGGCCTTGAGGTTGCACTTCTCCAAGGGACGACTGCCCCTTCGGGCTCCTTCTGCATTCTCTCGGGACCCTCCAGCTTTGCTAAAGGATCCCTTGCTGGCCTTGCGCTGGCCTCCGCTCTCCACCCCTGATTCCTGGTTCTGGCCTCCTGGCACTTCTTTGAGAGCTGCTTGTTCCTCCTGCTCGGTCTCTCGGTGGTAGAAGTAGTTGAAATTGGACACGATGACGGGCACGGGCAGGGCGATGGTGAGGACGCCCGCGATGGCACACAGTGAGCCCACGATCTTGCCTCCCACGGTGATAGGTCTCATGTCCCCGTAGCCCACCGTGGTCATGGTGACCACGGCCCACCAGAAAGCGTCAGGGATGCTGGAAAAATGTGTCTCTGGGTTGTCAGCCTCGGCGAAGTAGACGGCGCTGGAGAAGAGGATGACACCGATGAAGAGGAAGAAGATGAGCAGGCCCAGCTCACGCATGGACGCCTGCAGGGTCTTGCCCAGGATCTGGAGGCCTTTGGAGTGCCTGGAGAGCTTGAAGATGCGGAATACGCGCACCAGGCGGATGACCCTGAGGATGGCCAGCGACATGGCCTGCTGCCCCCCATTCTGGCCACTCCCTGGCTGCTGCTGCTCGGCCAGCTCGGTGCCCAGGGTGATGAAGTAAGGGAAGATGGCCACCACGTCGATGATGTTCATGATGTTGCGGGAGAATTCAGCCTTGCTGGGGCAGGCGAAAAAGCGCACGAGCAGCTCGAAGGTGAACCAGACGACGCATGTGGTCTCCACGATGAAGAAGGGGTCCGCCAGGGTCCTGGGCAGGAGTGGGGCGACTGTGGGGCCAGAAGGAGGTGCCATCACCCCGTTGCTGCTGTCCATGCTGCTGTCATTGCTCCCCCAGGCCGAGCCAGGAGGCTGCTGGGCCGCCACCGTGGCCGAATAACGGTACAGTTCGCGTTCGTCCCTGAACTCGGGCAGCGTCTCCAAACAGAAGGTGATGATGGAGATGAGGATGACCAAGACGGAGACGATGGCGATGGCCCGGGCGGACCCCGAGCTTTCGGGGTACTCGAAGATAAGCCAGACCTGGCGCTGGAAGTCGTTGCGAGGTAACGGTTTCTCCTCCTCCCGGAGGAAGCCCTCGTCCTCCCTGAAGCGCTCCATGGCCTCGTCCCCCAGTTGGTAGAAGCGGATCTCGTCTGCGAACACGTCCAGGGAGACGTTCACGGGGCGCCGCAGCCGGCCCCCCCGATTGGTAATAGTAGAGGATGCCGTCGAAGCTGGGCCGGTGGCGGTCGAAGAAATACTCGTTGCGCAGCGGGTCGAAGTAGCGCAGGCGTTTTTTGGGGTCTCCCAGCAGCGTGTTGGGGAACTGCGCCAGGGTCCCCAGTTGCGTCTCGAAGCGCAGCCCCGAGATGTTGATGTGGACCCGCTGGTGATGGAGAGATCCCAAACCCATCGTCAAGTCCTCCTCGGCTGCGGCCGGGGTCCCCAAGCCGGGGTCCCCTGCTCCTTCCTCCGCCTCCTCCTCCTCCTTGTCTTTGCGTCTGGGCAGCAAGGGTCCCTCTCTGGGTAGCGGCGGTAAAGGGCGCGCCCCCGGATCCGGGCCCCTCCGAGTGCCGCGCCCTGGTGTCTCGGCGGCCTGTTGCGCTCGCTCGCAGCGCCCCAAAGAGCCCTGGAGCGCCCCAGCTCTAGGCTGGGCAGTGTCAGCTCGCGCCCCACCTGCAGCTGTGCCTCGGATGGTCATGGCACTTCCGTTCTCCAGGGGCACCGGGGAGATCTCCATGGTCCGGGGAGAGGGGGCATGCTGCGCCCTTCCCGAGTGGACGACGAGCTGCTCCTGGGCTTGGGGAGCTGGTGAGCTGCGGGGTGGGTACCCCCGACTCGCACAGACTGATAACTCGCCTTGGGTTCTGCAGCTGCGCTCAGATAGCCCCACTGCGGGGAGAGGGCTGGACGCTAGCTTGAACCTCCTCTCTCTCTCTCTCTCTCTCTCTCTCTCTCTCTCTCTCTCTCTCTCTCTCTCTCTCTCTCTCTCTCTCTCTCTCTCTCTCTCTCTCTCTCTCTCTCTCTCTCTCTCTCTCTCTCTCTCTCTCTCTCTCTCTCTCTCTCTCCTCACTCTCTGTCTCCTCTCTCTCTGTCTCTCCTCTGTCTCCTCTCTCTCTGTCTCTCCTCTGTCTCCTCTCTCTCTTTCTCTCTCTCTCTCTCTTCTCTCTCTCTCTCCTCTCTCTCTCTCTTCTCTCTCTCTCTCTGACGTCAAGAAGCCGCGGCCCCGCTCTCCTGCCTTTCTCCGGGTACTGGCAGCCTGTTACCAAGCAGCCAAAAAGCCTCCTTCCAGCAGATGCTACCTTCAGCCGCCCCTCTCCACCCTGCGGCTCCCCCGCCTCCTGCCCGCCCCTTGCAAGCCGCCTCTGAAGGGTTGGGTGGTGGTGGGGAGGATCGCTGCGGTGGGGTGTCTCCCCAAGGAAGCAGCAGCTAGGACCCGGGACCAGAGGAAGGTGGGGTCAGAAGCTGGGCGCAGCCGCGAGGAGGGTGCAGAAGAGGGAGGAGGAAGGCTGGGAGGGGAGAAGGGAGAGGGGAGGCTGGAGGAGGAACAGGTTGTTCTGCGAGCAGCTCTGCAACTCCCCGGGGCAACCGGTTGAGAAGAGCTCCCGGGTTTCTGTTCACCTGGGAACCCCAGAACTGAGAGCCCTCAAGGGGAAAATGAGGAATCGCTTGGGTCAGATCAGAGGCTTTGAACTGGGCCAGAGATGGTGGGTGACAAGCCCCGGCGACAGGTTTGCTTTGGAGAGAATTGCAGACTCACTGGAGAGATGGGGCTGGGCCTATGGGTGGGGAATGTTCCAGATGTCTGCTATGCGACTCCAGTCTAAGGGGGAGAAGTGACTCTCTTCCCTTCTTCCTACAAACCCACCCAAAGGTAAGGGCGTTGTCTTCACACTACTACAACAAAAGCCTTAATTCCCAGTGCAGACAGTAGTGCTGCTGCTCACTGGCCTCCGAACACTCCCCAGGAGCAATGCCCCTCAGCCCTCATCAAAAACCATTTGCAAACTCTCCCTTTCACAGCTGAGGAGAGGAGGGATAAAGAGAGGGCGAGGGAGGGACATGGGGGTGAGGGGCTATGTGCTCTGGGAGAGAAAGACAAACAGAGACAGAGAGACAGAGTGGAGGTGGAGGAGGGGCCCTGCAATCATTGGAGACTGTGGAATCCCAAGGGCTCTAGAGAATTCACCAGAGTAGAATAATAACAATAATACATGTGATGGCCTAGCCCCATTCTCAGTACTCTGAAGAGATCGACTACTACACGTTTTTAATTGCTGTTATTCCCAATACATTAGTGCAGGAAAGGACCCATGGTCATACAGACAGAAAATAGGCAAATGTATTTAAGCTGAATGTGAGGTCTTGCGCCCGACATACCATCCTCCTAGATTAATATGTGATGTTCTTTTTTGAGATGTCAGCTTTGTTCCTCCAATCACATCTGGTATGAAAGCATCAGTTTGCAAATGCCAAGAAGCAAAGGGAAGGGTGAGATAAATGATAAATCAGGACAAGTGGATCTGCCCTCCTGTCTCGAAGGATTTTTGCTGACCATCTGTGGCCAAGAGAAACACTTTTCTTTTTATTTTGGTCATGCCTGGGACATCATATGGAATCCAAGCATGCAAGAACAGCCTGCCACCACTGAGCCACATGCAGTCAGAGAAATATCCTTCAAAGCCTGTGGACAGTTTTGCAGTATCAAGTCACTCTGTTTTTGAATTCCTGGCTATTTTCACTTTTGTGCTGTTGTTTTGATTTTGTTGTTTGTTTTTTTTCCTTTGGAGCTGGAGGGTTGGCCCACATTTTGCAGTTCCTGAGAATTACTTCTGTGTTCAGGGATCACTCCTGGTGGAACTATATGAAACAATAGAGATTGATGCCAGGTTGGCCATGTTCAAGGCAAGCATGTACCTACCCTTTATGCTCTCTCTTTCCTCTGTTTGGCTATTTTTGCTATTGAGGGACATGTATGGGGATGGTTCAGTGGTCCTCAAACTTTTAAAACAGGGGGCCAGTTCACTGTCCCTCAGACCGTTGAAGGACCGGACTATAGTGAAAATAAAAACTATGAACAAATTCCTATGCACACTGCATATATCTTATTTTGAAGTGAAGAAGCAAAACGGGAACAAATACAATATGTGGCCCGCAGGCCGTAGTTTGAAGACCCCTGGGAGAGACGGCCTTGTGTCTGAGAATAGACTACACAGAGGGAACATTTGGGAAGCTTGTATGCATAATGGGTACATGTACCTTGTTGGTTGGATTAGCAAGATGAGGACATATACCCTGGAGAGGGTTGGAGAAGTAGGTGTCTGAGACTCTTTAAATGTGATCTTGAGATAGTACAGCAGTGAGGGCACATACCTGTCTTATACCTGACCTGAGTTCAATTCCTGGCATAACATGGTTCCCTAAGCTAGCCAGGCACTGAGTTTTTAGCCCCCAGGTTAGTACCACCAGGTTGATCCAGAAAATCCCTCACACTACCAAGCATCATCATATCCTTGGTTCATCACTAAAAAACAGGCCCAATTGGTTGAGAATAGATCAGCACTGTTTGAGAGACCCAAGTAAGGAAAATAAAATAAGGAA
This sequence comes from Suncus etruscus, assembly GCF_024139225.1. Classification (NCBI taxonomy): domain Eukaryota; kingdom Metazoa; phylum Chordata; class Mammalia; order Eulipotyphla; family Soricidae; genus Suncus; species Suncus etruscus. The sequence continues at coordinate 12,829,222 of NC_064851.1, read as the reverse complement.
CATGCACATGCAATGGACGTAAACTTGGCAGGTGCAAATGATGCATGGTTGTTTAACTTTGTGCAGCTGGTTGCAGAAAAAGTACACAAGTGTGAATCTAATGTGGTGGTGTACCCTGCCCCAGTCCCAGATCTCTAGCTGCCCTGCTCCACCTCTCCTTGAGTTTGGCATTTCCCTGGGGTTGCCAGTCAGGATCAGGTTGACCTCTAGGGAGCCTGGGCTTACTAAGCAGGTAGAGGATGATCTCAGAGGTCTATGGCCTCCTGGTCTTGTTTACAGGTTGGTTCATGGATATTGTAAATACAGGGTCGCCATTTTGGTTCACAGGAGTTCTCCTGGACTCCCCAAGGAAAAGAACTCTCTGGACTTGTCTTGTAGAGGCCTTTGGGGAATCTGTTCCCTAAAGAACTAGCTTTCAACATAAACAGTCCTAGAAAAGAATCTCAGTGGGGCCTTCTTTAGTGTGAGGTTCTTAAATCTGTTTTCTAAATATTTGCTAACTTTCGTAGGATTTTTTTTTTTCTGGTGAAATGATCTGCAGATGTCTCATGTGGTAGCTTCAGCTTCAAGAACAGCTAGTTAGCTGGCCGTTGCCAACTGTTAGTACTAGCTGGCTCTGCCTTAGACTTCAAGCAGGCATTGGAAGTCAAAACTCACTGCAGCTTCAGGTACCTGGCTATTTCTGCTCAGTGCAATTTGATACTGATCCAATCCATCTTCTTCTTCCTCTCTTCTTTCCTTTTACAACTCAATCATCTGGAGCTGAAAGCATTTTCAGCTGAGTCCTATGGGTTCTTGCTTTCATTTATTCATCTCCCAATACACCTTTTGCACACCTAACTCCATTCCATGATCTTCTGTGGAGAGGACCCAGCACATGAACTAACATCAACTAATTGACACACCAGTGACCCTCTGAGCCTGGGAGATAAGCTCTTTCACAGCAATGCTGTATGCTGCAGATCTTATCAAAACATGGAATCTCATCATAATTGGGGCTCAGACAGACTTTGAACAAGTACCATCCTACGTTGCTGATGTCCCAGTTGAAATATCACAGAGTGAGAATCAACTGTCGCTCAGATAACCCTTTCAAAATTTGTTTCTGCAGGAAGTTCTTGCACCTAGGTATCTGCCCCATAAGAAGGAGCTCTGCAGAGGAGAGTACACACTAGGTCTTCTAGAATTTCTTTTGTTTCATATGACTTACCTTGGCTGCCGACAGAAGACTTGCCAAAAGTCATATAGAACCAGGGAGAAAAGAATATTATCTGTAAAAGAGAACACCAAAGGGAAGGAGAGCTATGCCAGAAAAGAAAGGGAAGCAGAGGAGAAGTAGTAAAACTCTTCAAATTACTTTCATTGGTCCATTTTAAAACATCAATGCATTTTATTATGTGTCAAGCATTGTTCTGGTCCTTGGGATAAGACTGACAAACAAGACAGCCTCAATTCCTGACCTATGTGGGGAGACATTCTGCAGGAGGCAAAAGACTTGGTTCCCTTCTTTTCATATTAGCTGCTTTGTTGTCATTTAAAGGTTGCCATGCAGAGTATAGAGTGCTGGGAGTTGACAGCCAGACTTTAGCTAGGATGCAAGAAAACATGCCTGAGGTGACCAAGGAAGATAAACTATAGGAAATGGAAGACAGAGCCTGACCCAAGGGTTTAGGGAGAGAGGCCCAGGGCTGACTAAAAGAACTGGAAAGAAGAGAAGGTAGGCACAAAGGAAATCCTGTGAGCTAGGATTGAAAAAGGGGAAAGCCAGGTGTGAGGACATGTGGAAGAATCCATTTCTACTTTCTTCCATTATCTATTCTTTATTTGCTTCTCTGTTAAAGATAATGGGGTAATACACTGTTGCAAGTCAGCCCCTGAAGAGGTTGACTGATGGAGGGATGGAGGATGAGGTCTTTCCCCTCTATCTCGGAGCACGCATCTGCCACCCTGTCCAGCCAACGGTTTTGAGGTGAAACGGCGGGTAAAAGGCTAGCAGACAGTCAGGCTTGTGAAAATTCAGCTTTATTCGGAGGACAAGACTAAAGCCCAAATCAGCATCAGTTCCAGCCAAAAGCCTCTGGCCTTCCACAGACCCTTGTTTTTATCCCCCAGAATCAGGTACCACCCAATGGTGGAAGCAGAATCAGGTACTACCCTAGGGTGGGGGTAGAATGCCAGGTCACACCCTAGGGTAGGGCACAATCACTGATCAGGTTAGGGTCAGTAACATAATAATCCCCTAAAATATTTACATACACAACAATACACTTTTATTCTAACTTTCTATCACATAGATTAGTTGTTGATTAAAATATAAAATATGAAGTATAATGCCCATGTATTGGGTGAGGCCTCTCTGGGCATGGCACCTTTAGCTCCTTCAGCCTGTGGGTCTGAATAATGGCAGAGAAATAATTCACAGTCAAAGTTTCATCAGAGTCAGCTTACTTTTATTTCAAGACCCTGTCAGCCACATGCTCTTCTGCTAAGTTTTCTGCTCCCTCTTAGTCTCTCCTCTTAGTGCTCCCTTGCTGCTTCTCTCTCTGCTCCCTTGCTGCCTCTTGCTGCTCCTCTCTCACCCTCCCCCCAGACACCCTTTTTATTCTTTCTTCAAAATAGCCCACCCCATCCTAGGAATGGGCAGGTCTGACCATCCAGGTGGGATTAACATCTCAAAAGGAAGCTTAGGTAAGGCGTTGAGGAAAGGGATACCTTACAGTTAGCTGTTTTTCTTTACCTCTACTTTCATTGGTGTATATATTTCTCTGATTTGGGGTATCTGTCTGGCTAAAGACCTGTCTGTCAATGATACATAGATTAGTAGATAAGTAGTAGACAGGAAGATATGTCTACAGAGATACCTTGTTATCAGACATTATACTTAATTCATCTGTGAATTTCTTGACACCACCAAATGTTCACATCCATACTATGAATTTCATTAAAATGAGCTAAATGCAATTTTACAAAAAAGGAAGGGGAATTTAGTCACAAAGTAGGTAGGGAGGAAAAATTGAAAGGAAACATTGAAGGGTGATTTCTGAGATTAGATAAAAGTGATTGTAGACTTCGTACCTGAGCAAACAATATTAAGATTCATTCGGATTACCTCAGAGGAAAAATGTTGAATTAAATATGCTTGATCTTTTGTTTGGGCTGTATGTGTATGTGTGTGCGTAATTAGTGATTATACAAATTGTCTCAACTTTGTGGATAAAGGTCTTGCTTTGTATAAAATATAATTAAATATATTGAACTGTGGAGTTAATTCCTAAATTGAGATGGTATTTGAGATCTCAAATTACTGAGAATTACAGAAGAGGGGAAAACACCCAAACAAATAGAGAATTGTTGCATTTTTCACCTAGCTGAGGGAAAAAAAGTCCACACTATACTAAATTTAAAAGAATAAAAAGAGGGGGAATTTTTTTTTCTTTTTTGCTGCTTATAAGTTTTTCTATCAAAAATTAAAATTTTGGGGCTGGAATGATAGCACAGTGGGTAGGGGCTTTGCCTTGCACGTGGCCAATCTGGGTTTGATTCCAGGCATCGTGAATGGTCCACCAGGCCTGCCAGGAGTGATTTCTGAGCACAGAGACAGGAGTAATCCCTGAGTCCTGCCACGTGTGGCCTTCAAAAGTTCAAATTTTTAAGTCCATGTCAAGGAGGTTACAGATGGAAACCCATAAGAAAAACCAAGAGAAGAATGGTCTGGACTTAGCAATAGCCTGAATGGGCATTTTCTGACATACATACCAGCAAAACTACAACCAGATGATCAAAGGCCAGGGTTTAGCAACCAGCAACCATCAAGGCTCAAGACTCAGGGATCAGAGATCGGAATCAAGGATCAGAGATCGGAATCAGATCTCAGAGACCTAGGGCTCAGGGCTCAGAACACTGGGATCATGGTTCAGGACTAGAGTTCAGAACTCAAAGCTTATCCTAAAAAGCCAAATAAATTGTAACATGCTTAAAATAAAGCAGAGTTCTTTGCTGCTGCTGCTGCTGCTTCTTTCCTTTCCTTTTTTTTCCCTCTTTTTTTTTTATTTTGTTATTGCTACTTGACCATTTTCTATTTTGAATATATTTATAATGTTGAGCAAACTGCTTCTGTCTCACATCTGGGTAACTGTTTCCATCTTAGCAAATTGGAGCTCAGTGTATTCAATAGTGAACAGCCACCCTCACCCACCACCCGTGTCCATGAATATATACACTCTGTTCCTGACAAGCTCCATTCTGATCTGTCTCTGTGATATTGCAAACTTTGTATTTCTCACCTAAGAGAATCATCCAACACCCTTACTGGGATAATATCTTCAGACTTCATCCATATCAGAACATGTATCAGAATTTCACTCCTCTTGTGTCTAGCCCTATTTCTTTTTATTTTTATTTTGTTTGGGGGACACACCCAATATGGTCAAGGCTTATTCTTGATTCTGCTCTCAGGCATTGATCACTGCTGGCTGGACTTGAGGAATCTGGGGATTGAACCAGTGTCTGCTACATGAAAGGCAAGTGTCCTTTGCACTATACTATCACTCTAGCCCTCTTCTCATATATCTTTCCCATTGTAGCGATTGTGAATAATGCTGCCATTCATAGGTCTATAGGTCTCTCTTTGACACCTGCTGTCTATTCTTTGGGCCATTTCCCCTGAAGTAGAACTGCTGGATCACCAGGTGACTCCACTGTTAAATTTTGAGTCTTTGCTGTGTTATTTTCCATGTTCACAGTTCCTTCCTTAAACAAGTGGCCAAAGTCACCATAACTATAGAACTAAACTTACATGATGGGGGGCTGGGATGGGTCCTTGGAACAAATGGTGGAAGGAAGCAAGTTCTCTGGTATGGGTGTGGCATTGGAACAATGAATGCATGGAAAGTTACCATTAATAGTATCATAAATCCCTATACCTCAATAAGAAATGGTTAAAATAAATAAATAAAAATAAACAAAAAAGCAAAGAAAACTATTCCCTTTTCAAGAGAAAAACTTAATAAACCTTTCATAGGCTGGTTTTTATTGTTGAATGTTACAAAGTGCACGATTCTAAAATATGTTATTTTAAAATAATATACTGCAAGAATATCACTGAGAAACAATTGGTAATACAATATTTTAAATTTTTGTTTTGCTAGGAGTTTTATTTATTTGTGGATTATTTTGGGGGATGTTCAGTAGTGCTTAGAGTCTACCCCAGTTCTATTCTCAGGGTTGAGGGGGCTAGGTGGTGCCAGATATTAAACCTAGCCCTCCTACAGGCAGAGAATGTGCTTTAACCTATTGAGCTATCTTTCTGGTTTCATCCAGTTCAGTATTATTAAAAATCAAATGCATACAGCTCTCTCTCACTTAATCCTTTCTCCCAGATGCACTCTGCTTCCAAATCTAATTTTTCTAAAAATCCATCTTTAATGATGGGAACAAGTGCTCTCTCTTCCCTTCCTTTCCCTTCCCTTCCCTTCTCTCTTGCCCCTTCATCTAGCTCCTTAGGGAGGAAGCGCTGGCAAGGACTTTCCTTTTAGAGAAGCAGAGACAGCAGAGAGAGAGAGAGAGAGAGAGAGAGAGAGAGAGAGAGAGAGAGAGAGAGAGAGAGAGAGAGAAACACACAGACATAACAGACCTACAGGAGCCAGAGCAATAGTACATGGGGAGAGCATTACCCTTGCATATGGCTGAACCAGTTTCAATCCTCAACATTTTATATGGTCCCTGAGCACTACTGGGAGTAATTTCTAAGTACAGTTGGGTGAGGTCCCCAAACAAACAGACCTGGAAACCCATGGTGATAATGAGAGGGATGGATTCTGTGAAATCAGAAATGAATACAAGGGAAGAAAGTGAGAGGATGAAAAGGTGAGGTTATTCACATATCTATCTAGATTCAACATCTGAGCTAAGATATAATTTAGGAATTATCTCCCATCTTCAATATGATCTAGGAAAGAATACATTCACGAATCTTAAGCATTTTCAAAGGCCACACCTAGAAAAGAAAGACAAGGTCTACATCAACAGGAGGATGAGCTGGAAGCAACTGGTTTTCTCTCTCCTGCTTCAATCCAAACCCTGCAGGTGTTAATAGAGGACAATTTTTTTCCATTTGACCATTTCCCAACTCCATTGTTTTCTTCCCTCAACCAATTACAGATAGTATTTCTGGCTTTAGCATTTCAACTTGGGAAGTATGGAACAACAGTTTCATTTACTCTTAGGCTTATAGAGCTGGAATTTGTGTTTGACTCCCTAAGTAGCAACTACAAATGTCTGACTTCCCTAATTTTTTACTTAGGTACCTTGACCAACAAAACCGTTGAGGACTGGAAGTACAGAAGATAAGGCGCTTGCTTTCCAAGTAGCTGGCTTGGGTTTGATTCCTGGGACTCCATCTGGTCCCTTGAGCTGCACTAGGAATGATCCCTGAGCATAGAACCAGGACTAAGACCTGAGAGCACTGCTACATGTGGCCCCAAAATAAAAGCCAAAAAAGCAGGTATTTGATGGGGCTAGAGAGCTAGTATAGGAGTCAAGGCATTTATTTGCCTCGCATGTGGTCAACCTTAGTTTTCTCAATACCCATCTAGAATATGGTCTCATGGCACCCCAGGAGAACCAGGCATAAACTCTGAGCACTGCCAAGTATGGCCCAAAAGCAAAAGAAAGGAAGGAAAGATGAAGGCCATTTTCTGTTTAGTTTTGTTGTTATTGTTGCTGCTGTTTTAATATTTAGTCCCTTTAGCTATTTTCTTTGTCATAAAGTTATACTTTAAAATTTAGGCTGGATATCAGTATAGATGAAAAATTACTATATTTTAAAAATATCAATTGAATATAAGATAGTTTTATTATTGTGCAAAAAAAACCCATCTCTTCACATTTGGGGACATGTCTTCCTGAAACGGTGAAAGAGGGACAGGCAGACAGAAGTCTGAGTATAATGCTAGACATTTGTTCTCATTTTTCTCATTATGTCTGCTAATAAACAAAAAACAAAACAAGCAAACAAAACCTAACAACTTCTTCTTGGGGATGAAGAGATAGTACAGTGAGTAGGGCATTTGTTTCACATGTGTCCAACCCAGATTCATTCATATTGTCCTCCGAGCACCACCAAGGACTGATCTCTGAGTGCAGAGCCAGGAGGAAGCCCTGAGCACCAACAGGTGTGAACCCACCCACCCCCAATTTTTTCTTTTATTATGAATTCACAATAGGATGATTTAGAAAGGGTTCAACCACAGTGCTAATATGAACATTTCCATGAAGTCTAGGGACCAGCAGTTTCAGGATTAATCAGAAGTTTCTGAGGATTTCCTCCTCAGACTTCTCCCCAGACTTTCTGAGTCAGAATATCAGGAGATGGAACCAAGGAAGGTCTCAACCACTTTCTAGAAGCTTCTGCTGCCTACAATAGTCTGATATCCCATAGTTCTGTGTGACCTAGAAACATCCTAATTTTATGGGCCGTGGAGGTGTTTGGGACTTAGGGGATAAAGATAAAGATCTCCAGGACAACATCTTGGAATCAGAATTGAGGGGAACCCAGGAAGCATTGAGTGTCTACCCCAACTCCTATTTATGGTGTCACTCAGCTTTTCTGTGTCTCAGTTTCTTCATCTGTCAAAAAAAAAAAGTCCCCCCAGTGTAGCCAGAGAGGAGGATCGGTTGTAGGTAGAGCAAATGTCTTTCATGTTTGAGGTCCTGGGTTCCATTTCTGGCACTTTAGAAAAAATCAAAACAAAAGTCCACATCATCCTTACTTTATGTCATGGCTCTAGGTTAAATATCTAACAACTCATAAGCAGGCAGTGTTTAGAACTGCTCATGCCAGCAGCCTTTGGAATGTGGCAACTGCCAAATACCATGTAACCCATGCCCTAGCTCATCTGCATGAGCTGTCTTTAACACCCAGTGTGGTTCTTCTACTGATGGCCCAGTGTTGACCAGGAGTGTTGCTGTGAGAACCCAGTTTGGAGGAAAATGAGACAAATTGGCTCTCAGGTGCCTTAAGTGGTGGTAAGAGAGTGAGATTTGTCCACTTTCTGCTCCCACCCCATTATCCAGCTAATAACAATTTCCTCTTGCAGCTCTAACAAACTCCTCCCAAATTTAGTTATTTAATACAATACACATTTCTTCAAACACAATTTCAGGGATTTTTCAAACATAATTTCAGGGAGCCCCAAATAGGTCTTTCAGGGCTAAAAATTATGTTGCTAGCTGGGCTGTTTTTTTTTTTTGTTTGTTTGTTTGTTTTTTGAATTATCTGTGGACCTCAGAGGAAATTCCTTTCCCGCCTATTCCAGTTCCTGGTTGCCACCTGCATTATTTGGCTTGTGACCTCTTTCTTTGTTATCAAAACCAGAGCTTGCATCACCCCCAACTTCTAATTTCTTGGCCCCAGCAACTCCTTCTATTATACTCACAACTCCTTCTTCTGTCAGAGATTCTTTTCTTTACTCTGGTGTCAACCAAAAAATGTTTCCTGATTTGCAGACATTCATTTAATCACATGAATGTCCCTTGTGCTATCTAAGTTTCCATGTTCCATTGTTCCAGGGATAAGGACCTGGACACCTTGGAGAGATAATTCCGTCATCCCTGTGCATGCAGACAGGAAAGAGGCTGAGCATGAGGATACTGAGTTAGAAGAAACCAAAAGGGTAAAACAATCTACAGAGAGTATCTAGAGGTTTGCTCCAGAGAAGGAGCAAAATCTGAGAAACCCAAGGTCCTACTTTCCACTTCTCATCTGCAACATGTATGGCCAGTGGTTTCACTAGTAGAAATATCCCTTCATTTGGGAAAGTGTCAGTAAGTTTTGCCCAGCAATCTTGTGTCTGACTCATTATTCAGACCCTATGTTGCTGGAAGCTTCTGTGGGTCATTCCTTGCATGTCTGAATCCCTCAGGGGGTGGGGGGGGGGAGAACTGATCACTCCTTTTTTTCTTTCCAAAGAACTCTCTCCTGAAAGTCGCCATGCCTGGATGAAATGGTTGTGAATTGAAGGTTTGACCTCATGAATCCCTGCCACTTCTCATGAAGCGCGAGGCAGCGTGATGCCTCATGCACAGCCTTCATTTCTTTCTCGGGTAAAGACAGTAATCTGGGGAAGGGCAATTATCTCTGCAGAAATACCAACCTTGTAGGGTGACATTATCGACTGTTTGAAATTACACAGTATTCATTGGTTGCTATTTTAATGTCTGTCGTCTTCTATTTCCCCGTCCCCCAGCCCAATGCTGAAACCCCCACCTCCCTGCCTCTTCCTGTCTTTTTTTATTCTTATTAATCTCGAGAAATAATGTCCCTTATTTTTAGCAAGCTGATGCCACTGGTAGGAAATTGGAGGCTGAGGATCTCAGAAATGACTTCCATGTAGTCGGCTGAGCTCAGACACCAATGACTGGATTTTCCAACGAGGCTTCCAAGTTGTTGTGTCTGTCAACCACACAATGGCTGACAGAGGCTCCCTTGGCAATTTCCTCAACTACATGGCTACTTTCAGGTCCCTAATGTTATCTTACTAGATTAAGTGAATTAAAAACCAGTTACAAGTTGTACAGTGTCTTGACTGAATCTCAGAAACAAAGCAGTTTTGCTGTTTCTGTGTGTGTGTGTGTGTGTGTGTGTGTGTGTGTGTGTGTATGGTGGCTGACGGTTTGCACGCATGCATTATGATAATCTAGTGAGCATTGTATTTGTGTGTATTCTGACAGCTGAATGGCACACATAGGCATACGTATGTAGTGATTCGGTGTGTGTGTGTAGTAGTGATGGTGGAGTGTGTGTATATAAATGTATGTGTGATGGCGGCTATGAGAAAATGTGCACATTTGTGTCCATATGTATGTGGTTGTGTGGATGAGTGGATGAGTGATTTGTGGCTGAGCATGTACAATACATTCTGTGGTAGTATGGGTTAATGTATGTGTGGTGGTGGTTTAGAGTGTGAGTATGCATTTTATTGGGGCATTGTGTGTTTAAATGCATATGTGGCAGTCGTGGTTGAGTGTCTTGTACATGTGGGTAGGGTAGCCACTGAGTTTATGTGTGAGGGTGCTAGTTGAGTGTGTGTGCACACACGTGTTGTGGTGGTAACTGAATGTGTGTAGTTGTGTGGTAGGGGCTGAGATATATGTTCATGAGTGTGGTGTCTGAATATATGAATGCGAATATATGTGCTAGAAATATATGCAGGTGAATTTAGTTGTGGCTGAGTCTATGTGTAGATGTGTGTAGTGGTAGCTGAGTGACAGAGGTAATTGGTTGTGTGTATATGTGGTGGAAGTAAGTGTGTGGTGATGACTAAATGTATGTACATATATGTTGTGGTGGTAACTGGGTGTGTAAGTGCATAATGATGGCTGAGTGTATTTGTTCAAGTGTGTGGTGTCGGAGTGTGTGAATGCATGTTTGGTGGTGTCTGAGTGTTTGAATGCATGTATATGTGACTTCATGTGTGTATGTTGGCAGTGGCTGAGGTTGAGGGAGATGACAGATACTCCTGATTCTAACCCTGATTTCCTATGCCTCTTTAGTTTACTCCCCTTTTTCCAGAGCAAACTCACAAAGCAATCTTGAGGGCATCTATCTCCTTTAAGTGAACAATTAGAAAGCACCCCAGCTTGTACCAAAGGCTACTCCCACCATCCTATCTCTCTAACTGCCCTCTCCCAACACAGGAGGAGGAGGAGGAGGAGGAGGTGAATCACCCACTTTGGGAAACACTGCTGGACTATATAAAAACATGACCTGGAAGGTACAAGTTTCCAGCTTGATGACTTGGTCAAGAGGAGACAGTGTCTCCTTTTGGTCTCCCTCTCCCACTTACAACAGCAATCTCTGCAGTTTCACAGAAATGACATAGAGTGGGTGAGTAGGGAGCTATGAAGAATGAAAAGACCATCATGACTAGAGACTTAGTTTGCAATCTCTAAAGAAGATGCCTTCTTGGTGGCCCTTAACACTTCGCAGACACTGAGAAGAGACCTGCTTTGGAACAGGAACCTATCATTGTTAGGAGTCACAGCAGGCCATGCCAGCTTTCACCTCATGATGAATATTTGTAAAGATAACTGGGATCTCTCTCTGGGAAACTCTGAGCCCTGGTCCCCATCATCCTAGCAGCTCTTGGTGTAAATAGCTAAAGGACAGGTTAGAACGAGGATTCCAAATCTTTGCAGGAAAGAGTAGAGAGGGGATATGTATACCCAGGATGTGATAACTGGCTCTGTGATTTCCTGGCTGCATGGCTATTAGCCAAGCACTTAAGTTCTCTGTGCTTTAGTTCCTTTCTCTGTAAATGTCAGTAGTAATAATAATAATAATGGTGCTTAACTTCATGAGATTGCTATAGAGTTTAAATGAGTTAGTATTTATAAACTGCCTACACCAATAGCTGGCACACAGCAGACGTTATATAAGTGTTTATTAATAAATGAAATTTTAAAGATGTCCGGCATTCCCAGTGAGGTCAGCCAATGCCAGGAAGGGGGCCCAGCACATTCCTATTTGGAAGGACTATAATTAGAGCCCGCTAAAGGATGCAGGAATTTCCTGCAAATTTAGGAACTCTCTGGTGATCAGACAGTGGGCTCATGTGGGAAAAGCACAGGCTTTGGAAGTAGACAAATCTGGGTTTCCATGCTGCTTCACCATTCACCCTGTTTCCTCGAGCGAGTCAAAGAGACTCTGAGCCTTCCTGCCTTTATGTGTAAAAGGGTGATGATGTTGTCTAGCTAGCAGGGCTGTCAAAGGGGTGGATGATGGATGGAAAGTTCCACCATCATCATTACCGTGTTATAATTATCACCAGATACATAATATGGTAATATATAATATTACATTGATATATATCACCATATTATTGTTATACCAGCATCACTACTATCATTTGTCGCCATTGTCACATCACCATTATTGTTGCGTTGCCATTATTATAATTATTGTCATCATCATTGTTACAATCCTAAATATCACTCTCATTATTATTTACTAGCATCATCCTCACCAGTGTCACTATTATTATTATATCATTAATTATTACACTATTATTATATTAGCATGGTCATTGTCTCTCATCACCATGACTATCATCTTTGTCCTCATCACCATCATTGTTACTACCATTTTTATCCCAAGCATGGCCACTGTCATCACCACCATTACTGCTACCATCATCCCCATAATCAACATTTTTTATTCACCCCATTATTATCACCATTTCTTATTGTTTCATCACATTCGATTGGCTCTGTGGGAAAAAGACAGCCAACAAAGTAACCTTTAAGGCAGTGATATGAAGTGTGAAGAGTCCTAGGGAGTGAGAGGTGAGTATGAAAATGAAATGTCTGTGAAATACAGTAACATCATTTGACATTTGAAAAATAACCTTGTCACTTTGACAATACCAACCAAATAAAGTGAGAAGATTTAATCTCCCTCACTAAAGAACATGGTTCCTCTGGGAAATTGCCAGATAGGAAGTAAGGGTTGGGTGGGGATGTAGAGATTTTATTTTTTAAATGCTATATATCACTCTAGTTGCTTCTTTAAAAAAAAACAAAAAAACAGAAGCGGGGCCGGCAAGGTGGTGCTAGAGGTAAGGTGTCTGCCTTGCAAGCGCTAGCCAAGGAAAGATCGGGACCTTGGACCTCGGTTCGATTCCCCCCCCCCCCCCCCGCGTCAATTTCTGAGCGCTTAGCCAGGAGTAACCCCTGAGCATCAAACGGGTGTGGCCCGAAAAACAAAAACAAAAAACCAAAAAAACAGAAGGTCCTACAAATAATATATATGCATATATACATATATTATACATATCCTTCACAGTAATGTGTGGGTGTCCTTGAAATCACTGTTACTGGGGTACAGGCCTCATGGTTTAGAACTCAAGCTGAGTGCCCAGTAGTGCCATGCAGTGTCAGAAATCAAATGAAGGGCCTTGGGCAAGTGAATCACTCATTTTAACCTGTAGAATAAAAGCCCTTGGATGGGGCTGGATGGAGGTGGATGGAGAGATGGAGGGTGAGAGGTCTTTCTCCTCCAGCTTAGGCCACGTGTCTCCAACTCCCTCCAGCCGGTGGGTCAGCGGGGAGAAAACTCACAGTCAGTCAGGTTCCAGGAGATACCAGCTTTATTCTGGGCCCTAGCCACTACATGTATGGCCTATCATAACCTTTCAAGCCAGATTCATTATTGGCCCTGCATTCTACCACTTTCAGCCATCTCTCCTCATGCTCCTTCCAAATCTCCTTCCAATCCATCCTCCCAATCTTCCCTCTGCCCCTGAGGCAAAACCTTTTGTTACCCACCAAAGCCCTCCCAGAAATGGGCAGGTCTTATTAGCAGGTAAGGCTACACAGGAAGAATGGGGGATGAGCTAACACCAACCCTTATCTTCCTCTTGCAGGTATGAGTTTCTGAAAGCCTCACTAACAAGGAAGTTTTATGTTATTTTTTTTTTAACAGTAAGTTTCCATTCTGATGGTGCAGACAAAGAATCTAGTCCTGTCAAAGCAAATCAGCCTGGTTCAGCACTCAAGATTTTTAAGTTATCATTTGGGGGCAGGGTTGGGGTTACAGACAATCAAGTAGCTCAGAAGCCCCTTCTGGACAGCCCCTGATAGACTGTACATTAATGAGAAGCTGGCAGTGCTGAAGGGGCCTCCAGGGTGACACTTAATATAGTACTTGAAGAAAACCATGTGGTCCTGGGAATTAAACTGAAGTTGGTTGCTTGCAAAGACAAGAACTTAGCCTGTCTCCTATTTCTTCGACCTCATCCTTTTCCATTGTTCACAGTATTCTTCTACCTTTGCTTGCTGGAGGGTCTGCAGAGATAGTGTTGCATCCTTGTGAAGGGTAAACCTCTGCCTGGGCCTACCTGACACCAACCTCTAGTTCTGGAGAGACATCAGTTCTCTCTGAGTTCTTGGACCTGCCTCCCTTTTCCTGGAATTCCACTGGGTTGCAACCACAAATTCCACACACCTCCTGCTGCCCAAGCCCTCACCCCTGTTCAACGGACTGTTCAAGGGAGAATGACCCATGTCAATTTGATTGTGTTTTTCCCTCCTTGTAGCTCTGAATTGTTTTTAGGGTTAGAGTGGTTTGGGATATACCTGGCAGTGCTCAGGAGTTTCTCCTGGCTCGGTGTTCAGAAATCACCCACAGAGAAAATGGAATGTAATGAAAGAATAAAAAATGGTGACATTGATGATGGTAAACAGTGATGGTGGTCATGGATAATAATGATAATAGTATTGATGATGGTGTTTGTGGGACCATATGTGGTTCCAGGAATTGGACTAGGGTTGGCTGCATGCAGGGCAAATGCCTGGGCCTCTCTTCTCTCTCTCTCTCTCTCTCTCTCTCTCTCTCTCTCTCTCTCTTTCTCTCTCTCTTTCTCTTTCTCTCTCATCCTTAGATCTTTGAAATGTCTCTATGATTTTTCTCTCCTTCCTCTCTTAGCAATTTCCACTCATAGGGGTGAGACATGAGAATGCCTCCTGCTTTCCTCCTTGTAGGATTACAGAGATAGCAAATAAAAATGTAGAACTCTCCCAGTTATATTTGAATATCAGACAAACAAGGAATACACCTTTAACAAAAGCATGCTGCAGATGGTCCCTCTATGTTAAAATAACCATTTATTGCTTTTCTCCAATCAGAGATTAACTGGGCATTCTGCATTTCATCAGGACATCCTGATTCCTGGGCCAGAGCCAAGATGTCACCAGTCACCCCACCCCTCACCCCATTTTTGAGCCAGTTACACCATCTGGCCTTAGGGCTGTGCACTGTGCTAGCTCACACAGAGGATTTCTCTACATGTGGGGGTAAAGATCCACAGGTTACAGTGATGGGGGAAAGCAAAGCTCATACCCTCAGATCTTGCTCTAGCAGGAAGTTCATCAAAATCACTTGCATTTTGAGGTTCAAAGCCCAACGAAGTTGGTAAACCCCCAAAGTGACATAAGAGCAGGAAGCCTGGGGCTTAGAAAACTTGTCAAGCCTACACGGTATGAAATACCATGGTCTGACTCTAGAACATGACCGAGCAGACACATACTTCTCACCATTTGCCTGTGGCTCACTGGCCTGTACTGTCTGGCTGGCAAATGATGTTGTAAGTATCTAAGCTTTCCTCTCCCTGCATGGACCAGTGAGAAGCACTGTAGAACTGATTAGTACTGATAACCCACTTTCCCAGCTGAGTTCTAAATTGGAAGCAAGGATAAAAATTAAGGAAGCTGTTTGTTTTGTTTTTAATTTGATTTAAACACAGTGGTGACAAGGCTGTTCATAATATAGATTTTTTTTCCCACAGATAAAGTTATTCATGATTGATTTACAGCCATATAATCTACATACATCTACCTTCACCAGTGCCCAAGTTGTTGTTTTTGAATTTGTGTTAATGTTAGTGCAAATGTGATTTATTCCTGAGCTCATGGGCTCTTTCTTGAGAATTGTATGAAAGATTTTCAGACAAAACTCTGATGTTTCAGATGTTTAAGTTTATGATACAGTTCAGGTAGTTGTTTTCTTCATGTATGAAGTCACCTGAGCTGTCTCCCAATGCCCAGTTCAGTGGACAGCCATGTAAGTCCTGTCCCATTCTGTCTAGTCTCCTCCAGTGTGTTATGATTCTGTCTGTCCCTATGCTGTTCTCTATCCAGTGGGTGCTTTCCTGATCTGGAATGTGCAGCCAGAGTCCTGTCCCTTGTGTCCCCATGCTAGGACTTGGTGCCCTGTAACCCATCACTAGTTTTTTTCTAGGACTGTACCCCAATAGCCCCCTGTTGTCTTGGCTTTCCTTCATCTCCAGTCATGACCATATGTGAGTGGGCAAGATGCCTGCTCTCTGTCTGGATATAGGTGTAGGGGCAAGGAGCTCTGCCTGACTGGGCACTTCTCCTGTCCTCCGCCATCTCATTTTCTATTTTGATTGGATACCTTTTTGGTGGATGAGATTTTAACTGACCAATTGGATTAACTAGTTCACCTCGTGCTCCACCCTCCCACTTCCACTGAATCACAGATATTTGGGGTTATTAGTTGGCTTTCTAGAATAGTTGCTACAATAGTGCTCTGACTGACTTCCCAGTAGCCAGCTGCCTTTCTCAAATTACAGCTCAGCGGATCATTCTGCATTTGGTGGCTGGAACCCAGCAGATCGTTCTGCATTTGGTGGCCAAAGTTCTGTTTTCATATATGATTTACCTGTCATGTATTCCTACATGCATTGTGTCATCTGCAAGATTTTTCATCTCCCTGGGCCTTATGCTAGAGCTCTCAAAGGTGGAATTGCTGGCATGTTTTACACACACACACACACACACACACAAACACACACACACACCCCCCACAACACACATTCTCTCTCTCTCTCTCTCTCTCTCTCTCTCTCTCTCTCTCTCTCTCTCTCTCTCTCTCTCTCTCTCTCTCTCTCAGGACCCCTTTGAAACTTATTCTCTCATCACCTTATCTTGGGGATTGAATCTTCCTATAGTATCAGTTATGCTTATTTGGTTGTTTTATTTAAGTGGATCAATGTTTCGACCAGTGACTAAAAAGGATTAAATAACTTATAAAATTATAAAAGAATAGCTTTCTTATTTTTTATTCTTGCTTCTTCTCTGGATTGAAATTTCTTACTAAGTGAGCTATGATCCCAAAGGTGAGAGAATTTTCCAAGTTCAAAGGAGAAGTGTGGACTGAGCCTGGATGCCATCTAAGACTTCATGGCCAATTACACAAAGTGTATATCAGGGAGCTGAAGGACCAAGACTCTGTGGTCAGGAGTCAATTGACCTTACAAAGCTGTGGAGTCTATCTTCCACTAATGCCGAGGTTCCTGTCACATTGTCCTGGCCTTGCTTTTCTGCTCTGACAGCCTTTCTCATACATAGAAGTCCCCCATCACCTTCCTTCCCTGCCCCTTATGACCAAATATCTCTGCCAGTGTCCCTCATATTCCCAGATATCCACCAATTTCCCTCATACTACTAATTTTTTCTGCTCAACAGTTGGGTCTTGTCTTTCAGGAAAAGAAACCTGCTAGGATATCCTGGAGGGACAGGCATAGGGGTTCCTTTCCCCTTGTGGTTGTTGGAGAGACTTAAGCCTTATGACTTCTACTGGGTCCCAGACTGACTTTGTTTGTTTGTTTGTTTTTGAGTCATACCCAGCAGTGCTCAGGGGTTACTCCTAGCTCCACACTCAGAAATTATTCCTGGCAGGCTTAGGGAACCATATGGGATGCCGGGATTTGAACTACGGTCCTTCTGCATGCAAGGCAAATGCCCTACCTCCATGCTATCTCTCCAGCCCCTCAGACTGGCTTTCTATATCCTGACTTGTGCCTAGACAAGGCTCTGTTCAACAATGGCATGTTATATTTTAGTCTTTGGAATTATGACAGCTCATGATAAATATACATTTTTAAAGTTGTAATGTTGTAAAATTGTAAAGTTTTTCTGTAAGTATTATAGCTATTTGACAATGAATCTAGATTAGAGGAATAAAAACATAGAACATTATTAGGAAAAACAAAACAAAAGGGATTTAACTTTTGATTCTGCTCTTTTCTATATGTCCACATTGAATATTTAGTAATAGTTAATGATGGTTTATCTGAAAGGAAATTTTCATTTCTGTTGATAATTATTATATGATTAGACAATGAAAACCTTGACCCTCAAAGTGGAGGGGTTTTTGATAAACAATACACATCATTGATTAGAGGTGAGCAGCGTGGTGGACAAGTGTGAAAGGTGTCATTCAAATGAAAAATGAAGATTGGGGAGCAAATCAGACACTATCTACTTCTAGGAAAAGAGTAACTTAAGGATCTCGTGTAAATTGATCCCATTACAGCAGTTGACTGAGGAACCAGCAGAGTTGGAGGGTTTCATGCAAACCAGCCAAAATCCATGGAAACCAGTAAAGTCCAATGTGGGGAAAACATTCCAAATTTCATCATCTAGAAAGGATTATTTCTAACATTTTTGTGCCTGTACTATATATGCAATTCTTGCAAAACTAGGAGCTTCCTACTTTGTTAAATAACAATATGAAACACATTCTAAGTGTATGGAATGTCTAACAGAGCCATGGGGAACAGTACTGCATTGTAGTGTAAGTGTAGTTCAGATATTTGACCTTTGATTAAAGATGTATGTGGGGGCACTAGTTCAGTTTACAGTTGAAAAATCAACATGTATGGGGCTGGAGTTATAACATAGCATAGTGAGTAGAGCATTTGCCTTTTATGAGCCCGGCCCAGGACGGACCCGGATTATATCCCTAGCATCCCATGTGGTTCCTTTAGCCTGCCAGGAGTGAATTCTGAGTGTAGAGCCAGGAGTAACCCCTGAGCGCCGCTGCTGGGTGTGACCCAAAACAAACAAAGCAAAAAATAACAATAATGAAATAAAATAAAGGAAATCAACATGTAACTTTTGACTTCCCCTCCAGAACCTAGCTATCATATTGATATTGATATGTTGATATCCCAACATGCAAGCTTGGTTGGATTCAGGAATGCAGAACCTGAGGCTACAGAAGGCCAATAAATAAGTCATTTATTGGGAAATAAAAGTCTGATTATGAATGTAAAGACATAAACAAAGGTTAATGGAATTTTTAGCCTTTTTAAAAAAAAATTGAGGTTATTTGGAGGAGGGAGTTCAGACCCAGTCAGTGATGTTCAGGGGTCAGTCCTGGTGGTACTTAGGGGGACCATATGTGATACCAGGAAGTGACCCAGGTGTGACCATGTCTTAAGTGTAAATAAGTCTTTAAACACTCACAAACAATAACTGCACTTCTGAAGCAGGGAACCAGCTAAAAACAGAAAGGACATTGAGTACAAACCCTTTCTATCACACAGTTCTCTCTCTCCCTAATCAAAATCTTACCACACTCACTCCTGACCTGGCATATCTCCTTTCCGTGCTGCTTAAGCAAGCCAGAGAGCCACAAAAACCTTGACAAACACTCACTTTGAACTCTGAGTGACTCATTTTTCCCTTATCCTGCTCAGTAAATGTACATATTTTAATCCCATGTTTTGTTTTGTTTTTTTAAAAAATGTAGGGAGCGATTGCCTAAAAATAGACACCTACCTCTAAAGGCACTAGCTCTGCATATGGAAAAGTTCTAGGGATGTGTTTACACTCCAGTAACACCGAGGAAATCTTCCAAAGTCCACAACAAGATGCAGCCCTGCCTGGCCTTAAGGTATTAATTAGAGTACCTGATTAATAGATCTCAAATAGTTGTTGTCAACCTTCACAGGGCCTTAATGCTCTTGCCTGTTGAGGTAAAGTCTTACGTTTCTATCTGGAGGAGAGAGATTATAAAGACATTGTGTAAGGTAAAAGACTCATTTTAGGTCAATTCCTCCAGATTTAGTTTTATATTATAATGCTCTCAGTTAAAAATTATTTATTAAGCCACCCTGGTTGACAAAAGTATTCATAGTTGAATCTCAGGCATACAATGTCCCAACACCCATCCCATCCTCAGTGTCACCTATTTCTACCAGTGTCCCTGATTTCCTCCTCTCACTTTTGAGCCTGCCTCCTTGACAGGCACATTTTTAAGGTTGATCATTGGGATTTGGGTCCCATGTTTTCATTTCTCTTGGTTCTGTGGATCAGATACAGAGATATACCACAACTCAGAATCACCAATGTCTTCAAGGTCCTGCCTTCTGCTCCTGTCTTCTTTCAATCACTTCTTACTTCATCACTCTTAGTTTTTTCCTTCCCTCTCCTCAGTTCTCTCATATAAGGCCAAAGAGATAGTACAACTGGTAAGGTCCAACCTGGGTTCCATCCAACCTGGTTCAACCTGAGTTCCATCCCCTACATTATATATGGTTTCCCAAGTCCCACCAAGAGTGATCCCTGGGCACAGAGCCAGGAGGAAGCCTTAAGCATTGCCAGGTGTGTTTCTCCTGCCCCACAAAACAAAAACCCAGCAAACAAACAAAAACCAGGTGTTGCCTGTGTGCTTGGTGTCCAAGCACGTAACACCTGCATCTCCCCTCTTGCGATATGAACTGTCCTTTCATGCATGACTGTATACCAGGGCTCGCCCTGCCTTTGGAGAAGCCCATGTTCTCTCTTAGCATGTTACTTGTTACCCTCAGTGTCTTTCTTGGCCTCTTCCTCTTCTTCCTCTGCACCTTCAAGCAAAATATTTTTACTTAAAAAAAATAAAACCCAACCAACCCAAAACACAAACAAACAAACAAACAAACAACAAACAGCTTTGATTTTAAATGGATCCGCAGATGCTGGATTCTGCCTTTTGATGTGATTTGGGTTGTATATCAGCTCTGGGAAGTCTTGGGTTTCCCTCCCTGTGAAGTGGGGGTGAGAGGTGGGGCTATGTGTTCTTTTGGGGTGTTTTCTTTTTGGTTTTGGGTTTTTGGGTGGCACTCAGTGGCGGTGCTCAGTAGTTTCTCCTGGCTCTGCACTCAGAAGTTGCTCCTGGCAGGCAGGCAGGCTCGGAGGACCATATGGGATACTGGGATTCGAACTTGGGTCCATCCTGTGTTCACAGCTTGCAAGGCAAACATCTTATTGCTGTGCTATCATTCCAGCCAGAGATAGGTGTTTTGGATCCCATTTCTTACCTCCCTTTATCAAGAGGCTTCCCTGTCTCCCACCAGAGACAGAGTCAGAGATTTTAGGGTGGAGCAGTAGCACAGCGGATAGGGCATTTGCTTGCATAAGGCCTAGTTAGGTTTGATTCCCCGGCATCCATATGGTCCTCCAAATCTGCCAGGAATAATTTTGAGAGAGAGAGAGAGAGAGAGAGAGAGAGAAATATTTCATGACTTTCCTCTGCTGCCATCTCTACTTTTCAAGATGGAGAAGAAAAGACTAGCAAAACTGAGAGAAATGCAGCTTAAAACAGTTGTAAATGTTTGCAAACTAGTATTCAGGAATACACAGAGCACCCACTCTGCTACCCAACCACACACTGAGCATGATAGTATTGCATAGAGATACAAAGATGGGCAGTAGTGGAAGATCTGTGGGGACAAAAGGATTCAAAGAGAGGCACATGCACGCTAGACATTTTTAGTCACAGCTTCCTCTACACAGCTAGAGATTTAAATAGCTTCCATGCACCAGCACTCTGGGGTTGGTGCGGAGTTGGGTCAAGATTATGGTCCACAGGGCTGGAATGATAGTACAGCAGGTAGGGTGTTTGTGTTGCAAGCTTCTGACCCAAGCACCACCAGGAATAAATCTTGAGTGCTGAGCCAGGAGTAACCTACTGAATTACTGAGTTGCTGAGTGTGATCTCCAAACAAAAACAGAAGACTGAAGGACCAAATGCAAGTTTATTGAGCCCCTATAGCAGGAACAAGGATATACAAAGAGAGCCACACATCTAGTGTGAAGGTCTTTCATCTTCAAGAAGAGGATGGACAAACAGATATGATCTAGGGGACAAAGGCATTCATAGGGAAGTGAACATGGGAGGAGAAGTCCATGCTTGGCTCCTGCATTTAGGAAGCAGAATCATTCTTTTTCTTCTCAGGAAGAAACATAGGCCTAGTGGTGCCTATTAGGTCCAGGTAGGCCTTGGGGAACCATGTCAGAGTCTGATCATGGCATCCTGGCTTCTAAAGCAGCTTCTTCCTCCTGCCCCGCAGGTAGGTTTGGCGGTAGAAGTTGAGGAAAAGGACAATGAGACTGAGAGAGTACAGGAGCACAGCGAGGTTGAATCCATCAGGGAAGGAGCACTCAGCGAAGAGATTGTAGGAGGAATGAGCAGCAATGGCAGCAAACTGGCCCTGGGGGGATATGGAAGAGATGGAAGCATCATGGTGGGATGTTCCTTCTGGACCCTTCACTTTAGAGGAGCTGAGGGGGACTTTCCAAGCAGTGCTCAAAGAACTGGAGAAGGGGGTACTTTCAGAGATTCTGGGTGCTAGGGTTCAAGGAGGTGGTGAAGCTCAGGCTCTGTGATGCCACAGACCACCAGGGCCTAACTGGTGAGTTTAGACTTCATGACCATGGCTTCATGACCTCAACAAGGTGTCATTACAACTGGGGATCAAACCCAGACAGGCTACCCTACATAATACTGGGCTATTTCCCGGCCACCCTTGGCTTAACTACTGTTTACCAGCAGGGGGCATCCATCCTACACTTTGGAAATGGAAAATAAAGTCCATGGCAGACTCATGGCTCCTATCAGAGTGACAAACTCCATCCATCCTGTGCCCCCTGCAGGACACTTAAGATTGGACTAGGAGGTACTCCCTTCCCCAAAGAATAAACAAAACAGACAGAGCAGGCTTGACCCCTGGTCACAGACTTGCAGAAGAAAGTGTTTCTGGGTCATGGCACCCAGCACTCCCATTTCTCAACTGGGGGATGAGGAGGGGCAAGGACATCCAGGCTCCAGGCCCAACCACCAGGGAAGATTCCAGGAGAAAATGAGCCTCTGTCCAGGTGGGAAATGGAGCAGTGAGAAGGGTTTGCTCAGATCCAATTGCAAGTCCTCGCTGTCAAGGGCAGAGGATGGGATTGAGCCTTGGACCCAAGGCCCCAGGGGTATTCTCACCAGCTGCAGGACAGTGAGATACCGTTTCCACCACAGGTAGGGCCGCACTTGGGGCCCCAGACTGGCCAATCCATAGTACAGGTACATGAAGATGTGAACCAGAGAGTTCAGCATACCCACGAAGAAGGCTGCAGAGAGGGGAGGCAAGAGGAGAACAAAAGAGTGGGGTGTCACTGGGCTCTGTGTCCCCCCCCCCCCACTTTTCCCTTTCCATCCTCCAGAATTCCAGACTGCACATCAGCAAATCAGCAGAAAATCCTCAAGAAGATTCCATTACCAGGGGTCAGGCCTTGCCTATCTCTCTCGTGGCTCTCTGATGGAAGGTTCTGTGTGTCTCTAGCAGCTTCTGGAGAAGGAAGGAGTTGGGAGCCCCAAGGAACAAAGGACCTGAGATGGGAATTGAGACTGGTCTGGATGCTCACCAGGAAGAGAAATTGGCAGATGCCTGCCTTGTACCTACCTGCCTAATAGTCTGGTACCTACCTTGACCCCCTGGCACATACTTGACCCCAGCCCACCAGTTCAAAAGCATGGTGCCATGGTGGTAGACATGCAGGAATGTGAGTTGCTTCTGCTTCTTCCGTAGGACAAGAAAAACCTGGAGAAAAGAAAGAAAAATGGGGATGCGAGACACACTGTTCTTCACCATGTCTGATCTCCTGAAGGGCAGGCTGAAATTCCAGGGAAATAATAAAGGGTCAGTTCCTCTGAGGTGCCTGGTGCTTTGTGGGTGCAAACATCTTTACAACATGCTTAGGAGAACAGGGAAGATAGTTTGAAGGGGCACAACACATGCTCAGTCAGGTAACACCCTAGTCCCACCCCTGGCACCATGTGCCCCCTCCTCAGCCCTGCTAGCTATGGCCCCCACACATTTCAATAGCAAAAGAGAAAGAAAAGTAAATGCATATGGATGATGAAAACCAAGCTGCTAGTTCTGGTTCATTTTACAGGTGTGAAAACTGAGGCAAAGAGCATCAAGCAATGTGCATAGAGCCACACAGCCACAGGGGAGGCCCACTGGGCAGTGAACCCAGTCTGGTTTCTGAGGCCCAGCTCTTTCTCATGTCTTAGCCCCACCCCCTGGGCTCCAGCCAAGGCTTCAGACAATCAAGAGTTCACTTCCCCGAGGGACCCTGCCCAGACTCCATGCAAGTGACTGTCTCCCTCTTCTGTTAGCTTCTGCACCCCTTACAATGGCTCCACTCCCTTCTAATCTAGAAGATTTCTGGATTTCCAAGCAGGCTCTTAAGCCTGTTTCTGTGCATAGCCTGGCAGGATAAGTTTCTATATCAGTAGTGAACACACACACACACACACACACACACACACACACACACACACACACACACACCCTTGGGTGGTGGTGACTTCCCCTAGTGCAGAGTCTGGAGTAATTCTTGAGCACCTTTGGATGAATAAACACAAAAATAAATAGTATAAAATTGCTCCTCACCGTGTCCAGAAGCTCAATGGCCTTCGAGAAGAAACACCACCAGCACACGCACGCCATCTGCTGGGCAAAAAGGGGAACCAGAGTCAGGTGGTTAGGTGGGCCCTAAGTTCACTGTTCCTCTGTGTCCTCTTTCTTAGGGGCCCACCTGGCTTCAGGAAGGTGTGTGTTAACAAGGAATGCAGGGTAAGGATCTTGGGAGTGATTGAAAAACCATAGCAGTTGTCCCCCTCTTTGACTATTGCTCATGTCAAGGGTGCATCAGATGGGGATAAGGCAGTTCCTGTTTGCTGCCCAGCTGACCTTAAATGCACCAGAAGGACCATGAATTTTGCTACTCTCATGAACTTCCGGGTCATGTTGGTACATCCCTAAAGGATGGGACTTTAAGTGGCAAGATTATATCTAAATCGCTCTTGGTTGACTTGCCAGGCTCAACTAAGATTTGTCTATTTGGGGGGCCTCCCCTGTGGTTTTCAAGAGGTCTTGGAGGGCCCTCCTGATGAGTCCCTGCCAACTTGGTTCAATGCAAAACCCCAAAGATGTGGCACTAGTGGTAAGGCCTGTGGGAACAGAGATTACTGGTATACTTCACCATTAGTGATGGCTGGGAGGCCTTTAGGACTGACCATGATGCTCAGGGACCTGGTGGTGTAGGTGATCCACCCAGGTTTGGCTGCATGAAAGGCATGATCCTCAGTCCTTGGGCTAACACTCTAGTTTTAGCCCTTGATGTTTGTTTGCAAAGAAATCCTTTGTTCTTTCAGTTGAAACAATTGACAGCTGGAAAGAACATCATATCCACCCCCCCCCCAAGAGTGCCAGGCTCAAGGCTAAAGGCCTTGGATGAATTATCTGACTTGATATTTCGCAGCTGCATCTTTGTTTATAAATAATTATGAGGGTACCCATTTGACAGATAAGAACACAGAGACTCATCCAAAAGACAATAAGCCACACGGCAGAATCATACTCATATAGGTTTTCTTTGTTTTTCTGTTTCTTGGAATCATATAGGATGCTAGGGATTGAAACGAGGCCTGCCATGTGCAAGGCAATTGCTTTACCCACTATACTATTGCTCCAACCCCTTGGAGCCTACATCTGGCCAACTTCTTGGTAGCCTCAGTGGTGTTTCCTGCATCAAGCTTTGCTGGTTCTGGGAATGCATCTTATCGAGTGTCTCTGTGCAGACTGAATATTCCGGGTTCCGGCCATACCCTCATGCTGAGCTCACTCTGGCTGGAGTCCACAGGCTGGCAGAAATAACTGTAGTTGGCCAGGAGGGAGGTGGTCAAGAACTGGGAGGAAGAGACAAGGAAAACAGAAATTTAGCCCCCTGCTCCTACTACAGAGATACCCCCTTTTCTGGCCCCATTCTGCACTCTGATACTTGGTCTTGATAATCTCAGAGGACCCCAAATAGGGCCCTATCCAAGAGGAAATTTGCTCTTGTCTCTCTGAGCTCCAGCAATGTGGAAATTGTAGGCCACTCTGTGTGTTCACTATGTATGAGACTCTATCTTGGGGGCTGGAGGGTTGACAAACTATGCAGCCTGTCACCCCCTTCCCAAGGAGTTCTGAGAGATATAAAACACATAATTAAAGAACAAAAAATAGCTTCATCTGAAAAGGGGAGAGAAGAATTAAATAGACAGTTCTTCAATAACATGCATTCAGATGGCCATTAGGCACATGAAAAAGTGTTCATCTGATTATAGGGCAAATGCATTCCAAAGAATGGAATATCACATTACATCTATGAGAATGGTATATATCAAAAAGACAGATGTTGGGGCTGGAGCGATAGCATGGAGGTAGGGTGATTGCCGTGCATGCAGAAGGATGGTGGTTCGAATCCCAGCATCCCCGATGGTCCTCCCGAGCCTGCCAGGAGCAATTTCTGAGTGTAGAGCCAGAAAGAACACTTGAGTGCTGCCAGGTATGACTACAAAAACCAAAACCAAAACAAAACAAAAAGACAGATGTTGTGAAAAAGGACCCTTATTCACTGTCAGTGGGAAAGTTGTCTGGCTTAGTCTGTATGGAGAACAGTATGGAGGTGCCTATAAAAAATAAAAAATAAAAAAAAAACAAGATGAGGGGTTGAGGAGATAGTACAGCCGGGTTCAATCCTAGCATCTCATCTGGTCCTCTGTGCACCGCCAGAATGATTCCTGAGTGCAGTCAGGAGTAATCCCTAAATACTGCTGGGCATTTTCCCCAAAACAAAACAAAAATAAAGTCTAGAACTACTATATAATTCAGAGACTCCACTCATCCTAATCAAAAGTGCAATAACAGGGGCCAGAGCAGGTAAGACATTTGCCTTGCAGGTGGCAGAGCCGAGTTCAATCCCCAGCATTCCACATCATCCCCTGAGTCTATCAGAAGTGATTTCTGAATGCAGAACCAGGAGCAACCCCTGAATACTGCCAGGTGTGACCCCCTCAAAAAAAAAAAAAGAATACAATAACATTTGTTAAAAAAATAAAAAAAAAAGTGGGGTCGGCGAGATGGCACTACAGGTAAGGTGTCTGCCTTGCAAGTGCTAGCCAAGGAAAGGACCACGGTTCAAACCCCCCCAGTGTCCCATATGGTCCCCCCAAGTCAGGGGCAATTTCTGAGCATCAAACAGGTGTGGCCCGAAAAACAAATAAATAAATAAATAAATAATAAATAAATAAAATATACACATCCAAATCCATTTCAGCCTTTTGATAGCTAAGATCTACAAAAGATGTCCAACTACAGGTGAGCAGATTAAAACAATAGGGTGAAAAATACTACTCAGGTATGAAAAAAGATGAGCCTTGACATTTTACTACAATTTGGATAAAGTTAGATGTTGTATTAAGTGAAATGAGTCAGAAAGAGAAGTGGAGGATGAATTCACTCACATGTGGTATAGAAATGAACAGAATGGGGAGCTGGAGAGACTGCACTGGGGTTAAAGTGTTTGTCTTGCACACTTTCAATCTAAATTCAATCCCTGGCATCACATATGGTGTCCGAGGTCCTCCAGGATTGATGCCTAAGTATAAAATCTAAGCACAGAGCCTGAAAAGCATCAGAAGGCAGCCCCATCATTTTTTAAAAGAAGGGAGTAGGTAATGCTAATTGAAAACAAACTCCTGTACTCTGATATGTTATGGGAGAGAAATTGGTAGAGAGGGATGGGTTGACACATCAGGCAATAGAGTAAATGAGTATCAAGGTAATTAATGACATTAAATGATTGAGAATGTAAGGGAGCAAGTTTTCCAGCCATCAAAGGGGATGATGCTCAGATACAACTGGTGCAAAGCTGATTTCGAGCATCTGAGTGAAAGTCACTGAGCACAGAGACAGGAGGACATTGGGAGGGGCATATGGAGTGCCCAGTGGCTGCTGCCAGCTAGGGAGCCCCTGAGCCTGCAGCTTCCAGGCCATGCACATTTGATCATGTCTGTGATCAGGACTGTCCCAATCCTTAGAGTCTCTCCTGGACATTTTTTCCAGCTGCCCCTAGAGTCCAGGCACAGTCTCTGTCCCTTGCCTGTCCCTGGCGCAGTGTTGCTGCTGAGTGGGAGGCTCCGTGGTCTACAAATGCCCCTGAAGAGGGTCTCTTGGGACTGAAGAGAGGCTGGAATGGCTTCTGGGGCCCAGCTAGGAAGCACTTGTAAAGTGACCATGTGCTGATAGCTGGTGCCTAGATAGTATCATAGGTTGGGGCCTGGGGAAAAGGGGCAGAGGCTAAGAGAAACAGAGAGAGAGAGAGAGAGAGAGAGAGAGAGAGAGAGAGAGAGAAACAGAGAGAGAGAAACAGAGAGAGAGAAACAGAGAGAGAGAAACAGAGAGAGAGAAACAGAGAGAGAGAAACAGAGAGAGAGAAACAGAGAGAGAGAAACAGAGAGAGAGAGAAACAGAGAGAGAGAGAAACAGAGAGAGAGAGAGAAATAGTCAGGTATGTACATGTATGTGTGTAAATGAATGACATTCAAGGTGTATTGTGTAGATAAACATCATTCAAAGGAGCTGTGAGTATGCACACACGTGGGTAGGAATGAATAAGGTCCAAGGCTGTGTATGTAAATAAATGCCATTCAAAGGCTATGTGTGAATGAATGTTTTAAAAAGGTGTGTATAGCGTCCAGAGCTACACAGTGGGTAGGCTGTTTGACTTACCCATGGCCAACCTGGGTTCAATCCCCAGCATCCCATGTGCTCCCCAACGTACCAGGAGTAATTTCTGAGCTCAGAGCTAAGAGTAACCCCTAAGCACAGCCAGCTATGGCTCCCAAATCCAAAAACAAGTGAACAATAAAGGACGTGTGTGTATCAAGGAATGATATTTAAAGGTGTGTGTGTAAATGAATGACTTTTCATGGTGTGTATAAATAAATGTGGTTCAGTGTGTCTGTCTGTCTGTCTGTCTGCTGCCAAACTCTCCTTTTCCTTTTCTTTAAGAACTGGGCTTGCAGCTAGCCTCTTTTGTTTCCTCTGTAAAACAATCCAGCATAGTGCCCCATCCCTGAGGGATCCTTCCCTCCTCTCTGTGGGGATCCCCAGCTCACCTCATAGAACATGTATCCGGAGAGAAGCACCAGCCCCAGGTTGTAGGTCACCAGGGGTCCGGTCAGCCCCAGTGGTGGCCGCAGGCTCATGGCTCGTGGGCCGACCAGCACCAAGAAGAGGTAGAGGAGCAGCAGCAAGATGACAGGAACGGGTGAGTGCACCAGGGGCCAGGGGTCCGTCCGTGGGTCTGGACAGGCAGTGACAGGATGAGATAGTCCATGGTCCCCTAGCTCCCCCAAACCCCAGACTCGCAAAATCAGATCCAGGGGTCTTACTCATTGGGTTGGGAGGGGCATGACCATCATACCAGTGCCCCACAGAGCTCTGTTTCCTACCTCCATTCTCCAGGGCCAGGTTGTAGTTTGTCCAGAGCTCTGCCAATGCACCAGGCATGGCACCCTTCTGCAGGAGAAGCAAATTAGTGTCTCACCCCTCCACCCCACCTTCTCCCCACCCCAACACTCCCAGAGTCCTTTGTGCCTGTCTATGGACTATCCCTGCTCTCACTTGGGACAGTTGCCCCTTAAGCACCTTTCCCAGCTAGAATTTGGCTCCATTCCTCACCCACATTGTTTTTCGACTTGGGGTGACCAGTCTCTGCAGTAACCCCCAGACTGCGGGACCCTGCAGTGAGATGGGAGGTTCAGGCTCTCCCTTTGCACCCCTGTGCTCTCTATAAGCAGCCCTTTCTGGCTTCTCAGCCTCCCAGAGATAACACCCCCCCTTTCTCTATTCTTCTCCCCTCTCCTCCCTTATAGCACCCTTCACCCCTCCAGACCTTAACTCACGGCTGCTCCTCTGGGCTCCTCTGGGCTCCTTTGCTGACGCTGTTGCAATAGCATTGAGCTGATCCACAGATCCTCTGTCTCTAAGGGGGGGGGGGTGTAGGTTGCCCCCCAAAAATAGGGGGTTGCCCTTTAGATGCTCTGGCGTTGGAGGTGAGTCTCAGTTTCTGCACACACGCACCCACTCACACGCACTGAGCACAGGGCCACAGGCCACTGTCCACACACCAGCTGGTCACCTGCAGTTCCCAAGGACTAAGAGAAGAGGCAGCCCCAGGGTAGGGTGGGCAGTCCTGGAGTTCAGGGGCGGAGTTTGGGAGGTGGGAAGCTGTCTGGCAGCAACTCTGGGAGGAACAAGAGCTCCAGGAAAGGGTAGCACCTCCCCCAAGTTTTATTCTGGTCCTGGTAGATCCAATCAGAACAGCCGTAATCCATGGCAGCCTGGGGCAGACTAAGCCACTCCCCTGAGACTTGAATTTCTCAGGTTCAAGTCCTTCCCACCCTTGGTGCCTCTTGGGTTGAGGATTAAAAGTATATTTTTCAGGACCTGCTAACCTTCACCTTCCTTCCTGCTTTCCACTTGCTAACTGGCTACTGGCCAATGAGGGCGAAAGAACCCCAGACCTGAACAATCTTCTCTCTCCTCTCCTTCCACGACTTTTACCTATGCCAGGTATAAAAAATACAATTCACAAACTGACCCTCTAACTAGCCCAGTGGTTCCCAACTGGTATGGCCCACTGCTCCTTTTCATAGACAGAATAATCACTCAGGAACCTTTAGAAATCTACCTCCTCTTTTATATAAGCAGGAAGCACCCCCAAAGGTCACCTCAGACGAGATCCTGCAACCAGTGCCTAGGGCTGGCATCCCCAACTTTAGAAATTGGACTAACCTCTCCAGGGACACCCTTTACGCTCTTGGAAGGAGACACCAAGAGCACCAAGCTTAGAGGCTAGATGAAGGGTCAGAGAGATAGCACAGCTGTGGGGGCATTTGCCTTGCATGCTTGCCCACCAGGGAAGGACCCTGTTCAATTCCCAGCATCCCATATGGTCCCCCAGCCTGTCAGGGGTGATTTTTGAGTGCAGAGCCAGGAGTGACCCCTGAGCACCACTGAATTTGACACACAAATCAATCAATTAATCAATCAACAAAAGTTAAAAAAAAAAAACTGGATGAAGGGGTGTACTGCCCAACTCCAAAAATCTCAATCCCACCCCCTCAATACACCCATGACAGCAGCATCTCCAACTTGTGAAGGCTGGTGAAAATCTGCCTTAAACCCTGCCTTAAACCCTGAGTTAACTGAGCCAAGAGGTTGTACACAGCATGAAGACACAGGCAGAGCAGCAGAGCCACAAGCAGTTACCATAGTTCTTCTGCACAAAGCCTGAACTCCTAAGCCTTTCCTTCCCAATAGCTCTCAGCAACTGGCTTCACACCCAAAAATACCTCACTTCTGGACAGAACAGTCCTAAAGACAAGATGGGTTGAGGCTCTGTGTGTGTGTATATGTGTGTGTGTGTGTGTGTGTGTGTTTCTGTGCATGACCGTATTCTTATGAGTAAAGGATGCAAATTTTCCCAGTACTTTCATCATTTTGTCTCCTGTGTCCAGCTCCTCTTAACTTCATACACCCCGTTTCTCCCCCATGTTTCTTTTCCTTTTTTAATTTTACTGATTGATTGATTCGTTTCTGGGTCACACCCAGCAATGCTCAGGGGTTACTCTTGGCTTTAAAATCAGAAATCATCCCTGGCAGGCTGGGGGACCATATGAGATGCCAGGAATCAAACCTGGTCCCTCCCAGGAATCAATGCCCTACCACATGCCCTACCTACATACCCTACCACTGTGTTTTCTCTTTGGCCCCTTCCCCATGTTTCTTTTTCTGATTCACCTCTTTCTTTTGAACAGCAAAGGTGAACAGAGGAAGGGAACAGGAGCACCATGCTGAATAGAGATTAGTGGGGGACTGGGAGGCGGGGCTGGAGTAAGACTGACTTTATAGCCAAGAAAGCCGGGACATTGCTCAGTAGGTGATGTGCTGAGCAGAAGCTCAGAATGCCACAATGGCATGGAGGTGCTTCTGTGCCATCTAAAGCCCGGAAGCCCTTTATTCTGGACCTACCACAAGTCACCGTGTCAGTGTCATCACCACCACAAGTCCTCACACCCTGATGTTAAGTACCACCACCAGGAAAAGCTTCACTAAATCTAGTCTATTTGATTGAACTGTAAGAAATGGCTAATTGTTTTGTAAGCTTTGACCTGTCAGGACAGCAATTCCACAGGACTTGTAATCATTTTGCAATCAAGACATTTTACACCTTGTCTCTACTAGAAAATCATACTAATGAGAATTGAGTTCAAGGAAGAGATGACGAGCTAGAGAAGATGACCCTTGGAGGTTCCCTTACCCCACAGTCCCAAACCCAATAAATGGCTGAATATGAGCCTTGAGAGAGAGACAGAGACAGAGACAGAGACAGAGAGACAGAGACAGAATGTTAGCCAGAGTCTCCATGGAGTAGGAAGAGAAAAGGAGATAGGGGGCATTGCTACTTTCTCTGAGGTTTTCTTGGTACAGGTTGGGGTGATAGTAATGTTCTGGAATGAGATCACAATGCTGATCATATGACTCTAAGAATGTCCTTCAAATGACCCCTTGATGTATTACAGGGGTGAATTGTATCGTAAGGGAATTCAAAATCTCAGACACCTCCCCTGAGCAGAGAAAGAGGCCACCAATTGTAACACTCTCCTGGGAATCAAAGCCACGCTCACAGATGCTTTGTCCTGTCCCCTTCCAAGGGGTCTTAGGCTGCCCTGGCCATAGTAGTAGTACTCGGTGCCAGTTAGGATGACAAAGAAAGCTCTCTTTCTTCCCAGCCCCATTTCTCCTCATAGCAGTATAATCCAATTAGCACAGTACTGGAAAGGACTTTTCTCCCCCTAGATTGTTCTAATTGGTCAAAGAAAGTTCTGAAACATTCTGGAATGTTCTGAAGCAGAATTAGAAATGCCTCCTCTCCCCGAAAAAGGACCTCAAACATTTCTAAAGAGATATTTGATTCCAGAGCCTTTTCTTTCCACCTCACCACCAGCAATTGTCAAAAAATGTCAGTCTACCCGATTTCTCACTTCTTAGGAATTAAAACATCCTCCAGTGTGGACAGCTACTGTCCATTGGCAGAGATTTACCATATCTATAACAAGTGTTATTACATTACTCTTATTTTTCTTCTCAGGAAATTCTGGATAATAGAATAAAGACAACTAAAAGACTGTGTAGAAGTTGCTGCTGGCACTCACTCTATTGAGTTTTATTATTAATTGGTGTCTTAGTTTTATGCTTGGATTTTAGACTACATCACACAGTAATTGGGAGTTGCTTCTGATGGTGCTTGGGACTGAATCTTTGCCTCTTGCATATAAACTCTCCATTCCAAACCTTTGAGTTATTTCTCTGGGTCCTTTCATTGGATGCTAAATCTTCTTAAATGCATGCAAGTGTATTTTTTTTTGTGTGTGTGTGTTTTTGGGTCACACCCGGCATTGCTCAGGGGTTACTCCTGGCTCCATGCTCAGAAATTGCTCCTGGCAGGCACGGGGGACCATATGGGACGCCAGGATTCGAACCGATGACCTCCTGCATGAAAGGCAAACACCTTACCTCCATGCTATCTCTCCGGCCCCACAAGTGTATTAATTTATTGGCCTATGTGCTGTCCTTCTATATAAAAGAACCATGAGGCATGATCCATTTCATGTGTTGTTGGACTTTGTTCAGTAATGTTTTGTTGACTATTTTGGTACCTATATTCATCAAAATATGGGCCTGCAGTTTTTGTTGGTTACTATGAGTATCATCGAAGCTTCTGTTTCTAAAAGAGACTTCTTGCGTTGACATTTGAACTAGACTGATTCCATCCCATTCTTCTCCCCCTGTGATGTTTTGTGGTTGAATTACATTTTGATTTTTCTGCAACTGTCTTGCTATTATTAGACTGAAGGTTTGCTATTGTTTTACTCATTCTTTCCTGTACAAGGACTTCTAACATAGCTCAGAGTACACATGTAGTGGCAGTAACCTCCGTTAACTTTGTATTATTGTATTTATTCTTTAAATGTTTAAAAATTAAATCATGGTGAATTATATAGTTACAAAGTTAACCACAATTGAGGTCCAGGCACCCTTCCATGAAGTACACAACACCATTTCCCACCACCAGAGTTCCCAGTCCAGCCTGCCTCTAGGATGAGCACTTTTTTCTTGTTCTTTTTTCTTTCAGACTCCATAGCTTGCAACACTGTTCCTGAGAGGGTATAATGCATATCACATATCAGTTTGCCTCCTTTCAGCATCCAGGTCTGTCCAGAGTGATCATTTCCTTTTATTACTGTCATAGTGGTCTCTGCCCTAAATTCTCTTCTTCCCATTCCCCACTGCCAATCATCCCTCTAAAGAGCATTTCTCCTGCTCTTTGTTTCTATCAACTTTTGGCATTGGTTATTCTCTTCTTGCTCTCTTTGACTGTCCAGTTCTGAGCCAGAAGGGAAGGGAAGGCAGCTATCCAGACTGTGTTTCCCTCAAAACTGAGCAGGCAAAGGTGGTTCAAATGCATGGCACAAGATTGGAGTTGTCTTTAGGTTTGGGGTTCTGCAGCAGAACAGGACCCAGATTAATGGTGTGAGAGAAGACCAGGCCATTGTGTACTGGACCAGTTTTGTCTCTTTTTTGTCAGGGGGAGCTCCCAAGTGGTCCTTGGGGTGCCCAGTGGTCACTCTCAGAGGTACACGGTGCTACTCAGGCCCTGCAGTGTGGGGGAACTGGCAGAAATTGAGGGGAATATAAATCAGATACCTAATACATGCATATACAGTATGTACCTCTTTATCTCTCTCTTTCTCATAAACATATATTCCTAATATAGTCTATTCTCTCACTCTCTCTCACACACATTTTTGTCCAAATATCAACTCTCTGGGTCTCTCTCACACACATTCCTAATCTGAACAAAATAGTCTCTCTTCTTCACTCTTCTCTCTCTCTCTTTCTCTCTCTCCCCATCCATCCACACAGAGACTTACACAACCAAGCAGCTGGCCATGCATCTCTTTGCTGAAGAAGAATAATAACCATGATCCAAGAGCTGCCCTGGGAAAGGCTGTGACCTGTACAGAACCCTGTGACCTCAGAGACCTGTGCCCGCACTAACCCAACCCTCAAGCCAGATGTTTGCTTTGAGTGATGACCCTAGCCCCTACTTCAAGGCACAGAGAAAGAAAGAAGTAGAACATTGTCATACTTCATTGCTGGGACCCGGACAACCCTCTGCACGGACCCTCTCACACAGAGGCATGAAAAGCACTGTGTGCTGGTATATGGGGTTGGGACTTTTCCCTTATGCTTCTACCCATCCAGATATCCCCTTATACTCCCAATCCATTTGTCTTAGATATCTCATGACATGGGAACATGGAAACTCAATTAAAAGTCATACCTGGGGAGGGGGGAAATCTGTCATATCCTGATTGTCAAATATACTGGGGATAGCCACACTGCTCTAAGACGGGGCCCCCACATCATCCTGCTGCCTGGTTATGGGAGACTGTCCCTTTGTAATCTCCACCAGCCTGGAGATCATATTGAGTGCTCCCAGTGCTCTCAGTGCTTCCAGCCATGGTTTCAAGTGCTCCCAGGCTTGGTCATGCACTATTATAGGATCAGGCCATACAATAAAAGAATACTGGCTCCATAGCACTATAGAGTCTCTTTTGACAAGCTATTGGAAAGGTACAGATGTGCCAGTGAAGATGTCAGGGAAAGTCAGGTTCAGTCACTCACCAGCTTTATGAGCCCTGAGCATGGAGGAACCGTGGGGAGATCAACCCAGCCCCAGCAAAGCTGCCTCAGGCATCCCATTCAATCCACAAAAAGAGAGAGAGAGACATTGTCTCAGATCAGTGAGTGGTGGGTGGGTTGCCTCTAGATACAGAGAACTAGGAAATGGCCAAAGAAATCAGATCCAGTTTTTTTTATTAGGGCAGCTCTCCTCTGAGGGATGATAAAGCAAAGAGTCAATGATGGTTCCTTCTAAATGCCGATAAAAGGTCCTGCTGCATCAGCTTCCACAGCTATGATGTCCTTGGATCCTAGAGTGCCAAAGCACCAGGAAGCATAGACAAGGAAGGAAGTCCAGCACTGGTAAGAGGCAGAACAGGACTTCAGGGAACCCTGGATTTCCTGTGACATCCTGACATTGCATTGCCCAGACCCCTTTGGAGCAGCTCAGAGAAGCTGCTGGCATGATGCAAGTGCCAGATTGGGGTTTGCTGGTTTCTTTGTTGATAGGAAGGGAGTGGGCTGAAGAGACACAGCCCCCCCCCCCACAACACACACGCCCAAACCCCACAAATACTATACTTAGAAGAACAAAAATTTGCGATTCTTGCCCTTCCAGATCATAATGGATTCCTTTCTACCTAGTACCAGCCCCCATCTGCCAACCTCTGCAGAGATATTTGTTCAACCAAGGAACCCCAAAATAGGCAGCTGAAACCCCAAATCTGGGGCCCCAGAGTATTGCAGGGCATTGCTTCCATGCATTCACCTATCCTTGACTTGGAGTTGCACAGCTGATGCTAAGTGTCCAGGTAAACCCTCCATCCTCACTCACCCCCCACCTCCCCATAATCCACCACCACCCACCATCCTGTGACCCCATAACCCTAGGTTTGGCAAGGTCAGCTTCCCGTTATCCAAACACTTCCCTCTCTCGCCACTAGAGGGCAGGCGTGACCTATAGCTGCAGCCAAAGCCCCGCCAGCCAGCTCTGCGCCCAGGTTCAAAGGCACCTTGGCTTCCTACAGATTCAAATACTGTTGGGTTTTTGCCTCGTCCCCAACATCGCTTAGAAGTCGCTGCAGGGTGCAGGATAGAGATGAGCATGAAATGCAGATCCTATAGTCTCCTCCTGGGTATGGGGGAGGGAATGGCGTGACACTGCAGTTGGTTCCCTTCCTGCCCCTCCCCTGGCCTTCTCCAAGAGTTCTGAGCTCCTGTTCAGGGGAGTCAAGGCCATGGATTGAGGGAAGCAGGGACACAGGCTTGGAATCAGTTTCCTGCACCGGGCTGTTCCCCAAAGTAGAGAAGGTCAAGTCAGTTCACACCGGAAAATTCAAATGGAGCAAACTTGAGTCTGTTTTTAGGGTTCTGAGTTTGCAGAAGAGAGACTGAGGGGATCAGAGCTGTGATTTTGCCTAGGGTCATAGCGCAGATATAGACAGAGGTGAGACTCACTCACACAGGAAAGGTGGGGTGGAGAGGTCTCCAGAACCATTGCCCCTTTCTCCAGGAGGAGGTCAAGGTTTGGAGGATTAAAAGCAGGAGTAGACGTGGGCAGTGTGAAGGGAGAAACTGAATGTGGAACCCTCAGAAAAGCACAATAAAGTGCTGAACTCCCACCCCAGAGCCTAGGCTGGCTGTTGAGGCCACCATACCGACACACCCCGGTCTCCCCCAAAGAGAGAAGGGTGACCACAGGGATGACAGCTCCCATCCAATCCTTGACTCCTGACGATCTGTTTCCTGTTTCTAAAGTGGGTGGCAAGGACTCTTACAGTGCTCCAGAGCCCCCCACCTTGGACTTGCATGCAAAGGGGAGGAAGAGGAAAAAATGGAAGAAAAGGAGGAAGAAGAGGAAGAAAAGAAGGAAGAAGAGAAGAAAGGTTGGGGCACGAATGATAGCACAGTGGTAGGGCATTTGTCTTGCATGCAACTGACTTGTGAGTGACTTGAGTTGTATCCCTGGCATCCCATATGGTTCCCAAGCCTGCCAGGAGTAATTTCTAAGCGCAGAGCCAGAAGTAACCCCTGAGCTGGAGAGATAACAGAGCGGTGTTTGCCTTGCAAGCAGCCAACCCAGGACCTAAGGTGGTTGGTTCAAATCCCAGCATCCCATATGGTCCCCCGTGCCTGCCAGGAGCTATTTCTGACCAGATAGCCAGGAATAATCCCTGAACGTTGCCAGGTGTGGCCCAAAAACAAAACAAAAAAAATTACCCCCTGAGCACTGCCAGGTGTGACCCCCCCCAAAAAAAACAGAAGTAACCCCTGAGCACAGCTGAGTGTGGCTCTCAAACTCCCCCAAAAGAAGAAAGAAGAGAAGAAAGTAGAAAGGAAGAGGGGGAGGAGTAAGAAAAAGAAGGAAGAAGGAGGAGGAGGACAAAGTGGAGGAGGGAGGAGGAAGAAAATGAAGGAAGAAGGAGGATGAAGTGGAGGAGGAAGTAAAAAGGGAAAAAGGAAGTGGAAGAAGGAGGAGGTAGAGGAAGAAAGGGGTGAAGGAAGAAGGAAGAAGTGGAGGACGAAGGAGGAAGAGGAAATGGAGGAGGAAGGAGAAGGGGGAGGAAGTAGAGGAGGAAGGAGGAAGAGATTATTGAGGTCTGGACACTCCCTCACTTCAGTTCTGTCAGTGGCTTTGGGTAGTCGTCAGTCAAGTTTCTACTCCATAAAGCCCAGGCTTCTTCCCTTACACATCATTCCTCAGCCTTTTTGGGCTCATTTTTCAGGGGGATCACATCTGGTGATGTAATCTCTGCAACCAGGCAGTGTTGACACCACATTCAAGGGCTCACATATTAGGCACCTGAGCCCCTCTCAACCCCTCTCATTCATTTTGCAAGGGGAGAGTCCACACCCAGCAGTGACTAAGAATATCTCCTGGTTGTACTTGGATAGGGGACAATATTCAGTACTGGGGATGAAATTGAGGTTGCCTGTTTGCACGCAAGTGTCCTCCCCACCGTACCATCATCTCTCTGGCAGGGAACTGTGCGTACTACATTGAGTGAAGCCAGAGGAAGAATAGCAGGTTTATTTCTGTTAAGATTAGGGGCTCAGGAGAAAATTAAAAGAGCTGGAACATGTCTTGCATGCATGAGGACTGAGTTTTATTCTGGCCCTGGGCAGTTCCCTAAGCACCCTGAGTGTGAGCCTGGAGCCTTCCTCTGAGCACTATTTGGAATATTAAGCCAATAAAGAGTTTTCATTTAGCTTAATTAGTCAAAAAAAGCTGGCCCCTCCATGATGTTCACCTATCATTCTAGGACAGTGGCTCTCAAATAGTGGGGCACACTTCCCAGTGGGGGGCTCGAGGTTCTGTAAAGGGGGGGCACGTTTGGCCTCAGCAAATACTGTCATAACAAGCTAAGCCCCATGTTTATGTCTCTGTATGTCTCTGGGGCTGAGAGCTGCTGTGTCCTGCTTCATACCCTGCTTCGAAAAGCTATGCACTGCAAAATGTGCTCATTATAGCCATTAATCCAGACATCACCTCAGATTTAAAAAGTCAGCTCAAATTATTATTTTTATTTTTTGTTTTTTTGGGCCACAGCTGTTTGATGCTCAGGGGTTACTCCTGGCTAAGCACTCAGAAATCGCCCCTGGCTTGGGGGAACCATATGGGATGCTGGGAGATCAAACCGCAGTCCTTCCTTGGCTAGCACTTGCAAGGCAGACACCTTACCTCTAGCTCCACCTCTCCGGCCCCAGATCAAATTATTTTATATATTTTTGTTTTGCAGGTTTTTGGTTTTTGGGTCACACCCGGCAGCACTCAGGGGTTACACCTGGCTCTGTGCCCAGAAATTGCTGCTGGCAGGCTAGGAGGACCATATGGGAAACTGAGAATTGAACCCTGATCTGTCCCCGGTGGGCCAAATGCAAAGCAAACACCCTACTTCTGTGTTATCTCTCTGCCCCAGATGTTTTTTTTTTAAGCATATTAGGGCCAGAGTTATGGGTAAAAGGGTTGCAGTGCAGACTTTGTAAATGGGAAAACTGAGTTTAAGCTCTGGTGCTGCACGATTTTACACACACACACACACACACACACACACACACACACACACAAACCACTGCTGAGAGAGGCCCCAGTCATTGAGCTAAGAGCAGTCCTTGACCCCAAAACAAACATCGCTGCCACCACCACCCCAAAAAAAGCCTGGACACAGAAAGAACCATGAAAGGAGTCTATACCAGGAACAAATATTTATCGCAGAGCACAGATTTCAGAGCCATATGAACACTGATAATTCACATGAAGAGCTGTAGTGACTAGAGGACCTCCAATAGGAAGGTACAAATGAAGGTTGGTGCACCCCTAAACCTAACCTGACCCTGGCCCTAACCTTAACAATGGCTTCACCTTCGTAACTGTGCACCTCCATGAACAAGACACCAGGGGGCGCCTGCTCTTCTGTCCAGATAGAGTGCCAGGAACTAAGTCCTATTTGGCCTCCAGGGTCCTGACCGGGAAGCTCCTGCCCCAGTGGGCTTGAGAAGTGAGGCCCAGAAGATAAAGACACAAAGTCACAGATATGAGTTCCAACCCTTAGATGGCATTCAGCAGTCCAGGCAGCTCCAAGGCAGCTTGGACTTATGTTTTAGTGTGGCTTAGTTCAGGGGTTTTCAAATTGCAGACCAAGACACAGAGAAGGTGATGAAAGCATTTTGGTTACATATATATATATGTTTGGTTTTTGGGTCACACTCGGCAGTGCTCAGGAGTTACTCCTGGCTCTATGCTCAGAAATTGCTCCTGCCAGGCTCAGGGAACCATATGGGATGCCGGGATTTGAACCACCGACCTTCTACATGCAAGGCAAACGCCTTACCTCCATGCTATCTCTCCGGCCCCTAGTTTTTAAACAAAATTAGAGCAGAGCAGAAAGATATGGTCCTCTGAGCACCACCAGGAGTAATTTCTGAGCACAGAAGCAAAAGAAATCCCTGAGCATCTCTGGATGGGGCATCAAAACTAAAACAAAACAAAACAAAAAAGGTCTTGGGCAGGAGAGAAAAACATTAGGAGGCCTTGCAGGAAGCCTTGTTTTGGTCTTGAATGTGTGTGTTTGTGTGTATGTGTGTGTGTGTGTGTGTGTGTGTGTGTGTGTGTGTGTGCGCGCGCGTATGCGCTTGCTGTTCTTTCTAAGTCTTCCCGTTGTTGCTATCAGAAAACCTTTGCAAGTGACTGCCTTAGTTACTTAGAGACAAAGGATAAAGTACACGTTTAAATCCAGGTTCTGGAGAAATAGCACAGTAGGTAATGCACTTGCCTTGCACAAAGCAACCCCCATCACCCCATATGGTCCCTCCCAAGCCCTGGCAGGAGTGATCTTTGAATGCAGAGCCAAAAGTAAGTCCTAACCACTACCAGGTGTGGCCTTAAAACCAAAACCAAAAGCAAACAGTCCAGGGTCTACAGCTGGTCCATGAGAATTTGAGGCATATATTTGTTTTTTACTTTCTGAACTTGAAAAGTGAATGCAAAATAATGAGGTCTCCATCACAAAAGATTAACTGAAGTGATTCATGCATGATATTAATTATAGTATCTGATGCAAAGTAAATGCCAATTATTTCCTTAGGCTGTTATAATATATGTTCTGGGGAGCATATATGCCCATGGACTATGAAACACAAACTATAGACAGTGTTCTTTATTTTATGCTTCATAATTCTAGATGCGTTCTGCTATTAGATAAGATCTGATTCAGGACTCTCCTACCAATGCCATGACTTTAATATATACATCATATCTGCATAAAGGCAATGACCACAGGCTACATGTGTCCCTATGTAGAATACATATGATACAGTTATACAGAAGAACATAAGGAGTTGCCTTGCACACGACTGACCCACGTTTGATTTCCAGTGCTGTATGCAATTCCTCAGCACCATTTGGGATGGATTCCTGAGCACAGAGCCAGGAGTAGCCCCTGAGCACTGCAGGGTGTACACCTAGAAGAAAAATCAAAGCAATAAAGGCACCAGGATGTCTGGAGAACCAAGTGCTGAGCTTTCTACTAGAGGCTTCTAGAATTACTCTTAGGACTAACTCTTCTAAACCTAGTATCACAAGGACACCTATTCCAAGCATGATCAGAGCCCTAGCACTCGGGACAGGTGGCAGCCATCCGTGTGGACACTCAGGTAAGGCAATTGTACCCCGAGAACCCTGTATTGGAGCCTGTGCCACATGTTTTAGATGCTGCCAGAAAATTCCAGTCTGGGCTTTACCTTTGCAAGAGGAGGGGTAGTTTGGAGGTCTTGCGAGTGAAAGGATGAGAGGTTGTTTCTGGAGGACTTGGCTACTTTCGTCATCTCAGGGAGTATCTCCCTGGTACTCCCTTCCTCAGAGGATGGCCAGGGACTAGGGCCACATGCATCCCCAAGCTCCTATTGGCTACACAGAGGTGCTCGTCTCTTTGCTACTCACCCATAGGCTTGTGGC
The DNA here is from genome assembly GCF_024139225.1 of Suncus etruscus. NCBI lineage: Eukaryota > Metazoa > Chordata > Mammalia > Eulipotyphla > Soricidae > Suncus > Suncus etruscus. Next base: position 12,787,510 of record NC_064851.1, on the reverse strand, counting down.
AGTGGGGCGGGGAGGAAGGGAACTACAGGAACCCCCAGGAAGGATAGATTTGGTAGGGAGGACGCAGAGCCTCTCGGACTCCTTTGTATCCAGGGAGTGAGGGGGTTTTATATTTAGCAGATGACTCACCTTCCCTAGCATGAGTCATAGCTCGAAACTCAGATCTGGCAGGCAGGATGCTGAGGGGGACTCTGGGAGGGAAGATGTGATAGGAAGGGGCACACCAAACCTGACTTGCTACACGGGGACACCATTTTTTGGAGCAGGGGAGGCAGAGAGCCCCCCAAAGCAGGAGGTCTCTCAGGAAGCAGAGAGGTGGGTCAGAGCCAGGGTGCAAAACATCTAGGCTGGAAGCTGTCCCTGAGCAAAGGGTTGACTCAGCAGGGACACCAGGTCTGTGACAGGAGGGTGTAGACACCTGGGCCATAAGCAGGCTGGCTGTGGAGTGACAGACGGTGGGGTAGGGGGCCAAAGGTGCTATTCCCATGGAGTGCCCAGGGCCAGAGCATCAGCAGACTGAGAAACAGGCAGTACATATGAAGGCTGTGTTGTACAGACTGACAACACAGTAGAGAAGGCATTTGCCTTGCAGGTGACTGACCTGACTTGGATTCATAGCACCCTATGTGGTCTCCTGAGCCTGCCAGAAGTGATCCCTGAGCACAGAGCCTGGAATAAGCTCTGAGTACTTTCAACCAAACCAAAAATAATTTTTTTCTACTGGTTCCAGAGAACATTTAGGGGTCAGGCACACAGATCCAGGATCATATTCAAATCCAAAATTCTGGGCTGGAGCAATAGTCCAGCAGGGAGGTCACTTGCCTTGTACGTAGCTGACCTGAGTTTGATCCTCAGCATCCCAAGCCCACTGACCCCTGCCAGAAGTAATTCATGAACACAGAGCCAGGAGTAACCCATGAGCAATGCCAGGTGTGCCCCCCCCCCAAAAGCAAAAAGAAAATATGATTTCTGTGTCATGAGAGAAGGGACAGAAAACGGGGATCTCTGATGGTGGTCCTGGGTCATCCTGAGCAGACTACCCAGGAGCATGGAATGGGGTTGCTGAGCTCCATCCCAGTCTCCTTTCTGATTCTCATGTGTGGGTCTAGAGACTGGCTGGCACATAGCCCAGAGATTCACAGGGATGAGAATGAAGGTTCCCAAACCTCACAGGGAACAGTCTCGTGCCCAGATCTTGTTTATAGTGGGTTACAGACAAGTGTTTTCTCTGCTCCAGCCTCAGTTTACCATCTGAAAATTGACAAATCTACTTTAAAGGATAGTAGTAAGACAGTAGCAGGGTTAAGGCACTTGCCTTGCAAGGAAACAGCCAAGGATTCATTCCCAGTACCATACCTGGTCCCACAAGTACCATCAGGAGTGACCCCAGAGCACAGAAAGGAGAATAAGCTTTGAGCAGTTCTGCATGTAGTCTCCCTCAGCCCCCAGTGGACTGTGTTACCCTTTTTCTTTTCTTATAAAAAGGAAAATCAACTTGGCTGCTTTCCTTGCCCAGGAGAAATCTGTTTGTTGTTGTTGTTGTTGTTGTTGTTGTGTTGGTTTTCCTTCTCCAATTTTCTCTTAATTTTTGAAATTAAATCTGTGAGATACTGAGTTATAAAATTGTTGATAGTTGAGTTCTGGTCATATTTTGTTCCAACACCCATTCCTTCACCATCATAAATATCCCCAGTTTCCTTCCTGTCCTCAACCCATAACTCAGCATCCCTCTATAGCAGATACATACATTCTTTCTCTCTCTCTCTCTCTCTCTCTCTCTCTCTCTCTCTCTCTCTCTTTCTTTCTCTCTCTCTCTCTCTCCCCTTTCAGACACCTTGGTTTGCAATAGTTTCTGAAGGTATCATACCTAAGAAGTGGGACAGGCACAGACAATCATACTCATTTATTTGGAGTTATAAAAAAGAGAAATTTAATTTCAAATCAGAGCTTGGCAAACCCATAGCCTCAGATGCTGCACCTGGCTGGACCCCAGGCTCCAGAAGTGGCAAAAACCCTCAACACAAATGCCACTAAAGGTCTGTGGTGCTCAGTTGAGGGTAACTGGTTTGGACTGTGTGTGGAAAAAGAGTGCAGACCCAGCTAGTGAGGAGCAGGTGTTTCACCAAGGGAGATATAACAATGGGGCTTCAACCTTCAACCTAGATTTGCTCCCTTAAACCTCTCATCGGTAAGAGAAGAAATGTGAGACTAGCAGGGAGGTGGGAAGAAGACCTGGGGAACTTATAGAGCGGGATAGGGGGTTGGAGCTAATCAAGCCTCTAAGTGGGTGCTTTCATATGTCCACTGGGTCCTCAGACTGAACTACTAGGTTTGCCCCAAGATTGCCTGTTTCTATTTCTCACTGTTTTCTTCCATTCATCAATCTAAGGGCTAGTTTTTAAACTGGCATTTTTGGAGCAACAGTATAACAGATAGGGAGCTTGTTTACACACACAACTGGGGTTCAATTTTTAGCATCCCATAGGATCCCCTGAATCAGTCTGGAGGGATTCGTGAGTGTAGAGCTAGGAGTAATACCTGAGCCCCACTGGGTAGGACCCCCAACCTAAATAAATAAATAAATAAATAAATAAATAAATAAATAAACAAACAGGCCCTTTCTGCGGTTGGAGCGATAGTACCGATAGTATGGTAGGTACAGCCCTTGCTTTGCATTTGATCAACCAATGGAAGTTTGATTCTCAGCATCCCATGTGGTCCTCTGAGCCCCAACAGAAGTGATCCAAAATAAGCACAGATCCAAAATAAGCACAGATCCAAAATAAGCCTTGCTCACTATTGGATGTTGTCCCCCCCCCCCCAAATTTTTTTCTCCAAGAACCTTTATTAATTTTGGTTGCCTCTGGTTAAGCAGAGCATGCACTTTGCATTTGCATAGCCCTAGGTTCAATCCTCAGTACTGCATAGACTTCCTCAACACTGAGCTGGAAATAGCCCCCAGGATCCACCAGGTGGAATTCTCTTCAAAATGCAAAGAAAAAAATGGGGTTTCATCTCACCTTGATTCTTAGGTCATCTCTTCTATCTCAGTGACTACATTTTTTCTAAAACCACACCCAGCTCCCACCAAACACCAGCCCCCTACATTATCTCTCTGAGCAGACCCTGTTTCCCCATGATGCTATCTGCTTTCCTAGATCTGAGCTCCCTCAGGGCTGAGCTGTTCTGCTCCATCTTTGTGCCACTAGAGTAACGTAACTGGAAGTTCAGTTCCTAGAGAACCATGCCTGTAGGAAAGGCAGTCATGCAAAATAACTTTCTAAAAGAGCCCTCATCATTGGGACCTGTTCTCATCCCTTCGAGGGGCAGAAGCCAAGCAAAGCCACCAAGATCCACAGGTTCCCTTCTGCCTTCCCATTCAGTAGCCAAAGTCTGCCAACAGGATCCAAGGAAAAGTATTGAGAGGGGATACAGCATGTGTATGATGCTTCCAGCCCAGTTCACTTGGATCAAGGTTCGTCTCTATGGTTAGCTGCTGTTATTCATCTTTACTTTACTGTGCCCCTTTGATTAACTTCATTTCATCAACACTTGTACGTCTAGACAAAACCTAATAAATAAAGAAGATAAGGCTGCTGCTTCCTGGGATTTCTGGAAATCTCTGAGGTTTTTGGAATGAGTTTTGTAAAGATTAGGAGGGGACATTGGATATTGGAAATGGCTACTCTTCTTCCCTTATCCTCCTTCTGTCTCTCTCTCTCCCTCCTTTACTTCTTCCACTGTCTCCTTCCTGCTGTCTCTCCTTTCTTTCTCTCTTTTATCCCCTTCTTCTCTCTCTCTTTCTGTCTCTTGACCACCCCACCTTCTTCTCTGTGACTCAATCTCTGTTTATGATCTCTGTGGTGAAAATAGATCACTTGGGCTCTGGTCCTGTAGCCTCTTGTAACCAGCCAGCTAGCTTGGAATGGCCAACAGCCTTTGACAACTGATTGTCTTTCACACAGCCCCACTCCCCTAGTGGCATCAGGCAACATGGCACTTCTCTGGGATTTCCCACATGCCCGATCATGCACTTGGCATACAGCAGGTCTTTCATTACATTTCTCAAGAGTCTATTATGGGACTTGCTAGGGAGCATTTCTAACTCATTGAAAGACGTCGCAACACATTCCTATCACTGATGGTTTGTTACTGCCTCACCCACAATTCATTAATCATTGAAATTCCAGCCTAAGGAAATGGAAGTGGCCCAGGAAACTGGGAGTGCTCCCCAAGGAGGAGACTGGGGGTGCTCCCTTCTCTGTCGCACAAGTCTTGTCCCCTCTATGTCCCAATAGAGGCTTGGTTTTCCTGATTCTTGGAACAGGAGAAGGCAGCAAAGGCCCTGACGTGACCTCAGTTCTTTTCTAACAAGTGGACGCTTTGAGGTTTGGGGTGTTCCACTGTGGCTTGGCAAACACCGAGCTGAGTGAATGCAATTTTGTTCTTAGAAATGCGGTAGGGCCGGGATTCTTGGAAGCCACGGGCGTCTTTCACAGTTTTGCAACCATCCTGTGGCTCTTCTTCTGGGTTTCCAAGGCCTGTGGTTGGGAAGGCAGCTTCCCAGTGGTGCATTCTGCCAACACTCCCCTTGCCCTGGCACTTGCATGGGAATATCTCGGAGGCCAAGAACCACCATCATATGTTTATGATTTTCTGCTCTTCCATCCAAATGCCCCTTGCCTTACAGATGAGGGCCAGAAGGCCTGGTCCATGGTTAGGAAGCTTTCCACAAAAGAGGGGAAATGAAGTGAGGGCAGAGAAGGGAGCACGATGACAATGAGGGTTGGAAATGATTACTAGTCTAGACAAGGACTGGTTTCTGAAAGGAGATAAAGTGATATGTATGATACTCCTTCAGTAAGAATATTGCAAACCACAGTGCGTAAAAGGAAAAGAGAGAGAGAGAGAGACAGAGAGGATAAGAGAGAAGAGTAATATTTGTCATAGAGGCAGGCAGGGGAGAGAGCAGGAGGGAAACTGGGGACATTAGTGGCGGGAAATATGAATTAGTGAAGGGATGGGTTTTGGACCTTGTATGACTGCAACTCAATCATAAACAACTTTGTAACTGCATCTCACAGTGATTCAATTAAAACGGTTATTAAAAATAAATAAAAATAAAAGCCACTGGAGGCTGAAGCTGCCCCAAGGGGGTATTCTTGTTTGCTCAGCCAAGGTTCTCACTGCCCAGCAAGGGATTCTAGAAGAGAGCTTTGTCAGGACACACTAGTAGAAAACAACCAGTGTGGCTTGGGAATCTGAGGTGAGAGGTCCCTTCTGCACCCCCAACCTCCCTGTGTGCTGGGACTGAAGTGCCCAGTTCCTCTGAGCTTGAATTTGCTCTAGAACCCAGACAGACCAAGGCAATGCTAGGTAAACCCAGGGGCTCCTAAACACTACTTATTCCAGTAGTCCCTTAGAGAACAGCAGACGATGTGTGTCAGGTGTGGTCCTTTTGCAGCTCTGGTCTGATTAATACAAACATGACTTCAGTTACCAGACTTTAGCCACTCGGAAGGACTCTTCTCAGTTCACATTGCACAGCAATGTCAGTTTTTGAGTTTGTTTGTTTTTGCTTATTTGTTTCGGTTTACTTTTTGCTTGCTGGCTTTCTTCTCTCTTTCCTTTCTTCCCTCCTTTCCCTCCCTTCCACTCTTGCTCCCTCCCTCCTCCTTCCTTCTTTCCTTCTTACTTTCCTTTCTTCTTACCTTCCTTCCTTCTTACCGACTTTCCTTCCTTCCTTCCTTCCTTCCTTCCTTCCTTCCTTCCTTCCTTCCTTCCTTCCTTCCTTCCTTCCTTCCTTTCTTCTTACCTACCTTCTTTCCTTCCTTCCTTTCTTCCATCCTTTCTTCTTTTTTACTTTCTTTTCTTCATACCTTCCTTCCTTCTTACCCCTTTCCTTCTTTTCATTGTTTCCTTCCTTGATTTCTCCCTCCCTCCCTCCCTCCCTTCCTCCCTCCCTCCCTCCCTCCCTTCCTTCCTTCCTTCCTTCCTTCCTTCCTTCCTTCCTTCCTTCCTTCCTTTTTTCTTTCCTTCCTTCCTATCCTAGAATCCAACTCAGTGCCTCACACATTCAAGGAAAGTGCCCTACCACTGAACCCCATCACCAGTGTCACCCTTTTAAACTTATACCCACTCTGGGACTCCTAGGAATAACGAACCAAAACAAAAATATGTAAACAGGATGGCACTAAATTGCAGGAAATCTACCCCAAACATTTTTAGCTCTCATACTAGCCCCAACAGAAATGATTATCTATATTTGTGCAGACCAGCAAATAAAACTGAGTTAGTAAACTTTAAGTCTTGTGTTTAAAAACTTCATAACATAGGAGTGGCGATCAAAGCTGACACCCAACTTCAGACTTCTCTCCTTCCCACATCCAGGCCCTTTATGCTCTCACGATCCTCTCTCTTCAACAATAACAAGCCTTAATTCATCAATTATTAGTACTCATAATCAAAGTTGGAAAGGTACTACTGCATTATATGAATATTTTTAATGACCTGACCTAGTCCTCCCAAAGGAGAAACTCTGGTTCACATTCAGGAGAGTTCTTTTGGTCAATGAATGCAACTCTACAGGAACTTTATTATGGGGCAGAGAAATCATATAGCAGGTAAGGTATTGGTTTTGCATGCAGCCAATTTTAGTTTGATCTTTAGAGCCAAATATATGATCCCCATGCTATATTAGGAGTGATTCCTGAGTGTAGATCCAGTAATTAGCTCTCTGCACTTCCAGATGTGACCCAGAAACAAACACAATCAAGAATTCAGTTGCCCTGTGACAGGTCAGAAATGCAGAATTTCATGGGAGCAAGGAGGAGGAAGCATTGAGATGGTTGGAAAATGGTTACACCTGCTCAAAGCTAATTTCTTACTAAATCCTTCGGCCCTCTAAGGTACACATGGGTATGTGTGCACCTGCATAGATGATGGAGGGTGGAAATGATAAAAAAAGAATTTCAGGCACAATCTAGTCACATGGTTGCTTTAATTAAGAACAAAGAAACTGATAATACTGCAAAGGACCAACAAGATGATCAACCATTAAACAATGCAGCTGTGACTTGGCTACTGAACAAATCAAAATATAATGGACCTGTATCCATAGGGTTGATTGTACAAAACATGGCGCCAATGAAAAATACATCACGAAGAGCAGAACAAGCAGTAGGTTGTTTTCTCTTTAAAAAAGGGTCATCACAAAGTCTATTCTTACAAACCGATGGTGAATTTATTTAAGTTTGTAGGCACTTAATGGATAGCCTTTCAGATTTTTCTCCAACAGCCTGTCCTGTCCATAGATTTTCAATAATTTTCCTGCTGTGCTATCAGCTAGAAGAATCTGTCCAGGGCATTTTCAGAGACCCAGGTGAGGACTAAAGTATGTGTGGGTGCTTGGAGGATGGCAGCCTTCATGTCAAAAACATCTAATCTCATCTACAAGTCAACCATCATACCCCTGTTCTGTTTCCTAGAATTTATGGGGTGTGGATGTTTGGAAATATGGGTGTATGAATGTAGATAAAGTTGGTAGGAGATGAATGAATGAGTGGATGGATGTGTGGATGGATGGATAATAATTGATGGAGAGGTGAATTGGGTATACCAATGGATGGTGACTTAGATAAGTGGATAGATGAAGAGATAGGTCCATAGGAAAATGATGAAGACAATACCGATATGAATATTGAATGCCTATATGATTTTAGAAACAGGGGTGAACACTTTTACTTAAGTGACTTCTTATAATACAGAAGCCTCCTGGTACTCAAAGAAAGTAACATTGCTCAACTATCTTTGAACAATTAGTAAAGAAGCACAGGCAGAGAAATTATATTTAGGGACACAAATATGAGGAAGGATGATGACCTTTTACTCCACTGTGTTCTAAGTTCAGTCCTGGTGTTGTTAAACCCTACAAATATTGTCTTAGAGCTTTGGAGATACCACATCACTAACTGTAGCTTAATGTTATGCCCTCAGCTTTCATTGAAATTTATTGTGAAAAGCAAGTCTGTGCTTGTTGGAAAATTATAGTTAGGGGCTAGGGAGAGAATACAGGGGTACTGATGTCAAGCCCAGTTGTATTACCCAGAACCACGTGGCCTTTAAGCATCACCAGATGTCATCCATGATGAATTTGATAGTACCCTATCATTGAACACACACCCGATTGGCCTAGGATTGTCAGGAATATTTCCCAGTTTCCTGAGTACCACTTAAGAGGCACTTTCATTTCCACGCAAAAAACTTGCAGTTGGGAAATATGACCACCATAAAAATGTTACTGAGTTTTAAGCTGGAGTAGTAGCATAGTGGTAGGGCATTTTGCCTTGCACTCAGCTGACCCAGGATAGATGTGGTTCAATCCCTGGCATCCCATATGGTCCCCCAAGCCAGGAGCAATTTCGAGTGCAGAGCCAGGAGTAACCGCTGAGCACCGCCAGTGTGGCCCAAATACAAAAAAAAAAAAAATGTTACTGAGTTTTATCTTTCCCTTTTCACATTGGTTGGCAAGAAGCTCAGAAAAAAACATAGAACTTGAGCATAGTCTATTAGTCTAACTTGTAGAATGAGAACAGTTTTCTATTTTGACCTACAAATATACCTGTTTTCATGAAATGGCTAAACTTATATTTAACTGTTTCCTTTGTCCTCATCTATATGCCTAGATGTGCACCAGCTTAGAAGGGAGAAGGAAGCACACAGGTATGTGAAAAATAATGACTGGCAGTCTAGTATGTGGAAGGCCAGCAACATTCACCCCTAGCAAAAGCACAAACCACACAAAAGAACACCCACTCCGGATACACTTAGGCATATCTTGGGAATAAAATCCATGTGATGCTACAAAGTCCAGCACATTCAATCACAAAGATATGTGCCCATCATGATCTCTTCAAAGTAGCCGCATACCACAAATCCACAAGTCTTTACTCCCTGGTCCTTTTTCCTATACTCTCTGTCCCAGAACTGAGGGTTGAACCAATTTGTAGACTCTGCCTAACTGTGTGATAAGCAGGTACAGCATCCTGAGGTCACTGTATGTGCTTTGCACAGACCATCTGTCTTGTCACTACCATCGCCAACTTCTGGCAATCACTTCTGGCTGGAGGGAAACAGGTTTACCTTCCTGGCCATCTAGCATTAGATGGAAGAAACAAGCACACATGACTTCAAAACATTGGGTGCTCTCTAACTCTGCCAGCTTTTGTTTCTTGCAGACCCATAATGGCTAACTCTGGCACAATGAGTTGCCTGCTCACATGCATCCTGACAAGGGAACACTGAAGCCAGAGAAGCTCACTCACTTCTGAATGACATCATCTGGTCTAGATCCTGCCTCAACCTTTGGGGCTTGGTTGACGATTTTACAATGGGATATAACTCAAGGGAAGAAAGACCCTGGCTTCTTGTACCTCATTCTCCTGCCCCAGCAGTCAATGCAGGCCCCAAGGAAACCTGAAGAGAATGTCAAAGAGATCATGCACTGTTGAAGAGGTTGACTGATGGAGGGATGGAGGGATGGAGGATGAGGCCTTTCTCTTTCAGCTTGGAGCATGCATCTGCCACCCTGTCTAGCCGACAGTTCCAAGGTAAAATGGCGGGTAAACAGCTCACAGACAGTCAGGCTTGTGGAAATATTAGCTTTATTCAATGTACAAGACTGAAGTCCAAAGACTCAGCCTCAGTTCCAGCAAAAAAGCCCCTCGCCTTCCACAGACCCTTGTTTTTATCCCCCAGAATCAGGTACCACCCAATGGTGGGATCAGATACCAACCAATGGTGGAAGCAGAATCAGGTACTACCTAGGGTGGAGGCAGAAGGCCAGGTCACACCCTAGGGTAGGGCACAATCACCAATCAGGTTAGGGTGAGTAACATAGTAATCCCCTAAAATATTTACATACACAAAATGCACCCCTGATCTCTGAGCTGTCTCCCTGGCTCACAATATCTATCCTCTTCAGACTTGGAGACAATGGGGCCCAGAGAGACTGGAAGGCAGGTCTTCTGGATGGAATCTTCTGGAATCACTCATCTTCTTGCCTAGTCAGAGATAATCCCTTCCACCTTCAGGAAGTGAGGCCTGGCCACAGCCAAGATACCTCAGGATATGTGGGATTTGACTCCTGGGCTTACCAGCTAACATGGTCCCTTCAGTAGCCATAGCCACTCATTCCTAACAAATAGAGTGTTGTCGATACCTGCAAGCCCAGAGAGACAACCCAGCACTTTCCAATAAGGACATAAACTTGGAAAAGTCACACAGTGAAACCCACTTGTATTAAACCTAGTCTTACTGAGAGACAAACAGAAAGACAGAGAGAAAGAGAGAGATGAGAGAGAGAGAGAGAGAGAGAGAGAGAGAGAGAGAGAGAGAGAGAGAGAGAGAGAGAGGAAAAGTGTCTGCTCTAGGCGTAGGGAGTAGAGCAACAGGAGGGAACTAGGGACATTGGTGGTGAGAAATGAATACTGGTGATGGACTGGGTGTTGGAACATTGTATGACAGAAACTCAACCATTAACAACTTTTTAACTCTGTATCTCACATTATTATTACTATTATTATTATTGTTATTATTATTAAAATAAATTAGTATGCCAAGTTCTACTAGTTGGTTCTCTGTACACACACACAAACACACACACACTATATGAACCTCAACTTCCCTGTTACCCCTGCAGCCAACCACAGTTGGAGCTGTTTAGAAATGCAGACTCCTAGGCCTCCTCTAGATCCTTCGATTCCTACACAGCAACTGAGTAGCAACAGGATCAGTAGCTGGAGGAGCCTCAGGGAAACCCTTCCCCAGGGGTGGAGCAATATTCTCCCTAGCAGCTTTCCTCCTCCATCCTCCAAGTCCCTTCTCCAGGGCGGATTCTGCCAGAAAGTTGCCATGCTGGGCTTTTAAATGCCCCCTCTTTGGGTCTGGTTCCTGCCTCCCTTCTTCTTGCCTCTTCTCTCAGCCTACTTCCATTCCATTTTATTTGCTTAATGACAGTGACTCACTGGCTCTTTGGGGCCTCCTTTCCAGCTTTTCTGAAAAGAGCAGAGTCCTTCAGAGGGGCCACCTGGAGTCAGAGCTGGATGGAGCAAGTAGGAAAGAAAAGACTGGGAACCGCCTTAGACACCTCAGACCACAGACACCCCACCTTGTAGCCTCTGGTGCCTGAGAAAAGGCCTGGAAATCTGCAGGAAGGAGGGTTGAAGCTAGACCTGGATGAGAACACAGGGAAGACACACTGCAGAGGGAACATTAACCTTGAAGGTGGAGGAAAAGTCTCAGCTCCTTTCTGAGAGCAGCTGTCAAGCTCCCCATCTCCCTAGAGGGAGTTGTAGACCACAGTAGTGCCAACTCACTGCAGACAGCTGGCCTGGTGTTTCTGCAGCTTCAGACCAGAAGCTTTTCTATGCTGGTCATTTTCAGCAAAGCTTTGGGGACAGGAGGGACCCTGCAAAAATAGGAAGGAAGACCCCTGATCTTTGAGTTAAGCGAGTCATTTGGGGAAACAAAGATATGGTATGAAGTAAGGCTGTTGCCTTGCATATGGTGGGACCTGGTTCATATTCCTAGCACCACTAAAGGTTCCCGAAGCATTGCCAGGGGTCACTCCTGAGCATGGAGTTAGGAATAGTTCCTTAGCATTGCTGCTTCCCCCTCAACACTGATCATAGTTTTTAAAAATCTCATCGATATTGCAAAAATAAAATCATATCTTCGAAATCGGGGTGATTCAGGGAGAAAAGCTTGAGTTGATTTTTCTCCAGTGTGGGGAGGAGAAGGTCTGAGATACCTGATCCAAGCAGAAATTCAACCTCTATCTTGGATTTATCACTTCCCAGATCTTCTCCCAGGGTACTGCCCTGCTAAGTAAGGTCTGGGGAACAGATCCAAATTCTGACTAACAGGTCCCCTCCCAAAGCAGCCAAGGAGATGAATGAATCCCTCCCCTTTCTTGAGCCCTTCAAACACTCACTACTCTGGTCCCGCCCCTTGTGTGACTCCAGCTTTGTGAGGCCTTGCGGGTTTATAAACTCAGCACTGGCTTCTAGAGTGAGCCAGACATGGGTTAAAGCCCTTCAGTCTGACCTGCCAGCTCAGTGCCCAAAACTCAGTACTCAGCTCTCAGATACTCGACTAACCTGGCTGGAAATTGGATCTAAGTATAATGTCAATTTCTCAGGAATGAGGAGAGGAATAAATGAAGAGTGTGTGTCGCATCTCTGCTGCTCAGCATTTGATGGGAGCTCACTTATTCCCTGGAATCTGTCCCCATGTTCCAGCTGAAGGTAGTAACAAGTGGTGACAGGCCATCTGGTCACCAGACATTGCCTCTGGAAGTGAGAGGTCAATAAACAATCTTTCCTATGGCCTGGAAGATAGTGCCAGGGTTAGGGCAGCTGTCTTGAATGCATGTAATTCAGGTTCCATCCTGGGCCTCACTGTGGTGCCTAAGGCATGCTGTGTGTGACCATGGAAGCGTGCAGTGACCTTGTGGTCCCTAAAACTACATCCTCAGTCTCTAGCATTGGCCAGTTGGCCAAAGATCTAGAGTGACCCCACAGGCTCCCTGAGCACCATTTGGGACACCCCCATGTCACCACCCTGCTCAAATCACCTAACTCTTGCTGGATCTAATCACGTCTTTCACAGAGTGGCTGATCACAGCTGATGTTGAGGTTAAAATGAGATAAGATGGTTCATGAAAGCAATTTGCACCTTGTTGAAAAAGAGCTGAAGGAATATTAATATCCCTACCCTCAATATAAAATCTTGAACTGAAATTACAAGAGCTGAAAATTGCAGATGCTAACAAAAAGATAGAGAGGTGGGAACCTGCTAACTGATTTCTAAAGAGCCCTGAACTTGGTCTTTTTGAAACAGTGTTTCTCAAACTTTCTTGACCTTGGTTCCCCTCTGACCTTGGTTTTTCCATGTTCCTTGCCCTGTCCTAGTGACTGTTGCTTCTCTTACATGATTTTCACCTGAGACTCCCCTAGGAATATCCTGGGATCACACAAGGGCCCTATGGCCAGGTTGAAAATAGCTGCTCTTGCTATGTATTGGTGGAGACATCACTTGTGTGCTTTCAGAATGAAGCCCAAACCAATCTGTAATATCCTAGCCTTGCCCTTGAAAGGCCCACAGGATGACAAAGGGAGATGGATGAGAAGGCTGGCCTTCTAGAGAGAAGGTTGGAATGAGAAGGCATGTGTGCAGAGTGCCAAGACACAGCTCATGGCCCCGGAGAAAGGGGAGTTGAATTCAATTCAAGGGCTGCCAGGGATAAAGAGAACCTGTAAGTCCAGGCTCTCTCCATCTGGAAGCTTCTGCCATATTGTCTACCTGCCTGAGGTGCTCTTTGCAGGGCCAACCGGGCAGATGGTAAGAAAACAGTATCTTAATCCTGGGCCCAGAAAGCTGAGTACCAAGGAAAGTTGCTCTGAGTGTCAGAGCCAACACATACATCCCAGTCCCTGTCAGCCCTGCTCTCTCCTGTAGAGAAATAGGCGAATATTCCAAGCTGTCAAGAAAAATAAACAAAGCCCTGACAGAGTAAAAGGCTATTATGGCTGGCAGACAGGGGCTTTGAAAGAAAACAGCCCTTTTTCTTTTCCCTCTTCTCTCCCTCCCAGGGCCCTCTCTACACAACACCTTTCCTCTAGAAGAAGGGACACTGCCCTGAGCATAGTTCTTCCAGAGAAGGACCCTAAAAAACCAGCAGGTACAGTTTCAACTTTGGGAAATCCACAGAGGGAGAAGACCCCAAGGCAGACAACTTCTATCTCTTGGTTAGGTTCCACCTTGCAGAACTTGGGGAGAGGAACATAAGAAGGTGGGGGAGGAGATTTGCTCTGGGGAAGGCAGATAACCAGCCACATTCCCCATTCCTGTGTCACTACCATTAGGGCTACCAATTAGGACAGTCTCTACATGCTAACTGAACTGTGGCAAATGTTAGCCATGTGCTCCAGACCCATTTTATGTTCCTGGAACATAGCTAACCTGCATTTCCCAACTAACTCCCTTGCAGTCAGAAATTGTCCTCACCAATAGTTTAAATGCTGCCCCCACCCCACCCCACAGCAGCTAAGAGCTGCTGTGTTTTTCCATTCTTTCCAATGATTCTCTCATTACTTGGCCACTCAGACTTCATGGATTATCTATGGGAAAAATTGGGTCTACCAACTTTTGTGGGGTTTTGTTTTTTGTTGTGTTATTGGTTTTGATGTTTATTTTTCTTATTTTTTACTTTTTGTGTCATACTCAATAGTGCTCAGAACTTTCTCTTGGCTCTGTGTTCAGGGGATCCATATACAGTACTGAGGTGAAACCCATATCAGAAGCATGCAACACTTTATCTATACCAGGGGTCTCAAACTCAATTTACCTGGGGGGCACAGGAGGCAAAGTCGGGGTGATCCTTGAGTGCAAAGTCAGTAGTAAGCCTTGAACATTGGGGAGTGTGACCCAAACAACTGAAACAAAACAAAACAAAAAAAGATTCCTTTATAGGCAGGGCCACAAAATGTCGTACGGAGGGCCGCAAACGGCTTTCAGGCCGTGAGTTTGAGACCCCTGCTATACTATTGTTCTATCCCTGGTTCTCCACTCTTAACTGGTCATTCAAGGAAAGCAAAATAAATGGTACTTAGTTCTGGGTCTTGAGCCATCTGGTAGAAATATTAATAAGATTTTAAATTAGCCAGCTTAACTTCTAAAATCATTAAGCTCCAAAATCAGCTAAAACTGGCTCTAACCGCAGCTAAAATCAGCTCTAAAACCATCAAGTTGTATGATTCTGAAGAAAATCCTTTAGCCCTAGGTCCTCATTTATATGATGACAGTGCTGAACTTTTCTGCTTCAAGAAGTTTGATTCTATCAACACTCAGCCCCATTGAGTATCAACCACCCGACACTCCATATTAGATTGAAAATAGTCTTGCATAAAATTGGGATCTGCAGGATTCTCAGAAGGTGGTCTTTAAACTCCCCAGCTGAGGAAGTAAATAGGAGTGACAGGAATATGCATGTCCCAAGCACTCCTGAGTTCCTTGGCCAATGCTTGATAAACAAATGGCTTCACTTAATTGATTTAGGCAACCAATGAAACTGACAACTACCATGGATCCTTGCTTCCCTGCCCTCTCCTCCCATGAGCTTTTGATCCAGTAGCCATATTGCACAGCTCTCATTCACATAAACCTGGCCTCTTTGGAGCTGTGCACTGCAGGGCTGCAGCAGTCACAGGAAGTGACCTTGAATTTTCTGTGTCCCAGAGAACACCCCATGTGTCCACTCACTACCTTAGTTCTGTATCAAGCCACTCTTGGCTTGAGACAGAAGGTGGCTTGGCTGGCTCCTTTCTCCTAGAGCTATTTCCCTCTCTTTTCCATCTGGGGAATTCTAGCATCCTCTCAAGGACAAATCAAAATGCTTCCTCCACTGGGAATTTGGCTCTCATGGTCACTTCTGGCAGAAGAGTTAATTGATTATCTTCTCTTTGACAGTCACTTTACTGCTAGGTTTGTTATTTATACTCCTGTCTTCATTCACTGGACTGTGTATTCCTTAAGTACCATGCCCTTTCTTTGCCATTTTTTAAAAAATCCCCATTCCCCCAAAGGTTTATGGTAATTTTTAGTGAATATTGCAAATCAGATGATCCAGATTTCCCTTGACTTATTGACACAGGATCACATAGAACGATGCTATTTTGTCAGGTATTTTTTGAAGGGGGGAGGAGAAAGCATCATCAATTACTGAGAGAAAAAAAACATAGCTTAAATCAATGCTTTTGAACAAGGCAAGCAATGTGTTACCCAGCTGCCATAAAAGAGGCCAAATTAAATTCCAGGGTAAAACTTTAAACAAGAGATTGAAGCATCCAACTACAGAAAGCCACATCAGATGTGATTTTAGGGTCTCTATGGACACTTCACAGTTTCTCTCTGCAGACTGATAGGTGTGACAATCCCTCTGAATTGACCTGATGGAACAGCTGATCCCCAGTGACCGAGAGAATGAATGTGAAGGCCAGAAATAGAACACAAGGTGTCTCTGGGTGAAAGGAAAAGGAACAGTTAGTTAACTTTCATCAGGATGCTGACAGTGAGGTAAGAGAAGCAAATTTCTGAGAGTGTAATAGGACTCCATGCCTTAGCCAGAAAACCAATAATATTCAATGTGTTCTTCTATACCACACAAGGGAAGTCCAGGACAACCACTGAAAAGATTGGGGTGAAGGAAAGTCTCATTGATCTCAGGAAATCTCAGGTGGTAGCTATCATGACTAGACAGAGCAGTGAGGTGGCACTGAAGGGTAGCTTGGAACATTGAGAGTTTTAAACTCAGAGCTGCACTCTTTAGTCCATTGTCAATCCCTCATTCACTTCTGCCCAGCATGGCAGTTTTCTCAACAAGATGCTGAACTCCCCATTTGTTCCCTTCAGCCTTTAGCATCATTCAGTGAATAGGGTAGACTGAATATGGCAGTTTTCTGGCCCAGTGGAACTGATCATCACATTTAATTAATCCACAATTTCTTATATATACCTTAAAAATTACAGAAATTGGTGCAGAGTTGCACCATCAGATCCTAGAACTGGTACCATTAATCCCTGAGGTATCCTGAATACTGCTTAGAACTTCTATCCCTCTCTACAAATTTTTTTTTGGGGGGGCACATCCATTTGATGCTCAGGGGTTACTCATGGCTAAGCGCTCAGAAATTGCCCCTGGCTTGGGGGTACTATATGGGACGCTGGGGGATCGAACCGCTGTCCTTCCTTGGTTAGCGCTTGCAAGGCAGACACCTTACATCTAGTGTCACCTCTCCGGACCCCCTCTACACATTTTTGTATCTAGAAACACTTTATGAGTCTTCCCACCTTTGACCATGATTCATCACACTAATCTCATTTTCTTTATGAAGCTGTAGTTCCCTCTACAGCAGGGGTCTCAAACTCGCGGCCCGCTGGCCGTTTGCGGCCCTCCATACAACATTTTGTGGCTCACGGCAGGCCTTCCAATATCACAGTATTCGCGATTATTTGCTTACCGAATAATCGCAATAAAAATCGCATTAGTAAAAAAATTT
This sequence comes from Suncus etruscus, assembly GCF_024139225.1. NCBI lineage: Eukaryota > Metazoa > Chordata > Mammalia > Eulipotyphla > Soricidae > Suncus > Suncus etruscus. Next base: position 12,770,393 of record NC_064851.1, on the reverse strand, counting down.
GCATTAAACATTTGCATACCCCGAGCAGTTCCGTTCGGGGTATGCAAATGTTTAATGCGATTTTTTTCTTACTAAAGCTATTTTTTATTGCAAATATTCGGTAAGCGAATAATCTTGAATACTTTGCGTCTAGCACAGACGTCATTTCTGCTGCTCCTGCCTGCTGTCCCTTGCATTATCGGAGGCCTATGGGAGAGAAGGGAGAGAAGTTTATTACAGAATTAGATTTTGTCATGCCTTCATCATGACTTCATCAAAGCCTGCAGTGAAGAGAAAGATTGATGACGAGCACAGACAATTTCAGGAAAAGTGGGAGACACAGTATTTCTTTGTTGAGCACAGGGGCATCTCCACATGTCTTATTTGCTCAGAGAAAGTTGCAGTGCACAAGGAATACAACTTGAAACGCCATTATTCAACTAAACGTGCTGAGGAATGTGCAAAATATCAAGGAAATGAGAGAGCCAAGCAGGTTTCTAGTCTTAAAGCATGTCTAATGAGGCAATAAGATTTCTTCAAGAAAGCAACCAAAGAGAATGTTGCATCAGTCGAAGCTAGTTACATGGTTAGTGAGATGATTGCTAAGGCAGGGAAACCATTCACAGAAGGAGAGTTTGTTAAAAAATGCATGTTACAGGCTGCAAGTATTATCTGTCTGGGAAATAAAGGTCAGTTTAGTAAAATCAGTCTTTCTGTCAACACTGTGGCAGAGCGCATTTCTGACATGTCAAGTGACATTTATCATCAACTGTGTCAGAAAGCCAAATGTTTTGATGCATACTCAGTTGCTCTTGATGAGGGCACAGATATAACAGACACTGCACAGCTCATAATTTATGTCCATGGTGTTGATTGCAATTTTGAATTGACAGAGGAGCTGCTCACAATAATTCCAATGCATGCCCAGACCACCGCTATTGAGATATTTCGGCATTTGTGTGATGCCATTGAGAATGCATGTTTGCCATGGAAGAGGTTTGTTGGAATAATAACCGATGGAGTGCCATCGATGACAGGGAGGAAAAATGGACTGGTGGCACTTGTTCAAAAAAACTTGAAGAGGAGGGTGTAGAGAAGGCCATTGCTTTTCACTGCATTATCCCTCAGCAGGCTCTTTGCAGTAAATGCCTGCTGTGTGACAATGTGATTTTTGTAAAATGCATCAACCAAATCAGATCCAGGGGCTTAAAGCACAGGAGGTTCCATGATTTTTTAGAGGAAATGGAGTCAAAATATGGAGATGTGCTCTATTTCACCGAGGTACATTGTCTCAGCAGGAGAAATGTCCTGAAAAGATTTTTTGAGTTGAGAGAAGAAGTGAAAGCCTTCGTGGAGAAGAATGGGAATGCTGTTTCTGAGTTGAGTGGTCACAAATGGCTCATGGACTTAGCTTTTCTTGTTGACATCACACATAAGCTGAATGTACTAAACAAGATGTTCCAAGGCCCAGGGCAGCTTATCAGTGCTGCCTATGACAACGTGAGAGCATTCTTCACAAAACTTGTGTTATGGAAATCCCAGCTCTCCCAGACAAACCTTTGCCATTTCCCAGCATGCAAGGAATTTGTGGATGAAGGTATACCATTCAGTGGTGAGAAATATGTTGATGCTATTTTTAAGCTAGAGAAGGAATTTGATCACAGATTTGCAGACTTCAAAAAGCAAGAGCCACTTTCCAATTCTTTGTGGACCCCTTTTCCTTTGATGTGTAAGATGCCCCTCTTGTGCTTCAAATGGAGCTCATTGACCTGCAATGCAACACTGATCTCAAAGCCAAGTTCAAGGAGATTAGTGGAGAAGCAGACATGCATGGGCAATTTTTGAGAGAATTGCCCTCCAGCTTCCCTGAGCTTTCCCGAATGTTCAAGCACACCATGTGCCTTTTGGGGAACACATATTTGTTTGAAAAGTTATTCTCCACATTGAACTTCAATAAGTCAAAGTTCAGGTCTAGACTTAATGATGATCCTCTTCAAGCCATACTGAGGCTCTCAACTGCTTCCTCTCTAAAGCCAAATGTGGTTCAGATTTGTGAGAAGAAGCACTGTCAAGTCTCTGGCAGCAAGGAATAGGCAAAAGATGCCATGTTCAGAAGAACTGTTCATGATCTTCACTCAATGTTATACTCATGTTCAGGAGAAATAATTAAAATGGTTAATAATGACGTTTGAGGAATTTTTTTTGTGTGTGAAATCCCTTATGCGGCCCTGCCTCACCCTGACTTTGCCTCCTGCAGTCCCCAGGTAAATTGAGTTTGAGACCTCTGCTCTACAGGAATGATCAGGAAAGAATGTCCATACATCAGCTGATCTGTATTGATTACTTATTCCCTTCTCTTTCAGTTGCCTAGAAGCGCCCTAGGATTAAGGCAAGGTATCACTAACTCAATGTCCCAAATCTGAACTAAACATTGTGGTAAGAAATTCAACCTTGCCTCAAAGAGGTCCGTCTTTTTTCCCTGCTTCTAATCCCTTAAAAAATTGTAGCTCTTTCAGAGGGTTTCTGTTGGTTTTGTTGGTAAAGGTAGTGACCAGGTTCCAGCCATGTAGAAACAACATTATTCAGGGGATAGGTTTAGCACCACTGCAATAATACCATGTAAATGGAGGCTCTGGGCCAAATAATCACGATTTATTTCTGTAGAGGTACAGTTACACATTCATATAATTCATATATTGTATAAAAATCAAGAAAGTCATGTATCCTGACTCCCTGGTAGGAGACAACCAGAAGGTACACATTAGGTAAATTCCTGAACTCTGCCCCACATCCTTCTTATCTTGCATGATTCCACATGTAACTTTTCCCTCTGATCCATCCCACCATGAATGTGTAGAGTTCTGTGAAACTCGTTAATACATTCTCCAATCCTCAACCTAATCTTGGGAATCTCTGAGCTTGCAGTTGATTGAGGATGGCCCTATGCACCCAATGTTTGTTCCCTCTCAAGGTACAGAGACCCTGCTCTAAACAAAGAGAATTAAGTCTATCCATCAACTCCCAGAGCCAGCTAAACCCCAGAAGTCATATCACAGATTCCCTGAGTCATAAGCTGGCTTCTACTCCTCTAGATTCTTCTTAGGATCTCAACCATAGAGAGAAGAAATCTAATGAGAAGGAACCTCACTGAATGGAAGTTAAGAGATCACAAATAAATGAGATTTTCAGTAGCAGCATCTGTCATCCTAGTGTTTCTCCCAATTCAAGGGTAAGGAGAACTATGAAAGTGGTAGAACAACTGGAGTTGGCTACACACTTTGAGCATGACACAGGCAATTTTTAAATCTTTGTATTTGTAGTTTTGCTTAATTAAACTCAGAGAGGAGGGTGTTGATCATTGCTGTTCTGTGAATGAGAACACACCACCAGGAAGATTCCAGACTGGGGTCTAAACATTGATTCCAGAATGGCTAAGTAAGAACCATCTTTGTCAGCCTATCAGACTTGTGAGGTTCATTGAGAGACAGTTACCCAAGAGTGATCAAAGGGGTTGAGTGGGGGTTAGCATTCAAGGAAGTGTTTCTGAATAAGGTCTGGTAACTCCTCCAACAACCTACTGATTAACATTTTCACCCTGATGTAGGCTCAGAAGGCAAAGTCTGCTTTGAAAGCAGGAGTCTCAATATATATGCCAGAGTCTCTCAGATCTAGGAATATGGTGGTCCCCCTGAGATTGTTAGGTTGCATGTATGGCTGTTGAAAGTGGCCTTTTTATCTGGCTTAATGTACTATAAAATGTCATGTGAAGCACGAATAGAAATAGCAGCTAATAAATAGTAAAAAAAAATACAAAACATCCAGGATGTTTTGATTAATAAGTGACAAATTATTCAATCATGAAAAAGGGCAGTGAAAGACATCCCCTTCCTCCTCAGATTTTTTCAGCTGCATTTTTTTTCTCTTTGAAAGTGTTGATGGCCCTGAAACATGAGTGGTGAGTTTGTCCTATGAGCCTATAATTTTCCAAAGAAGGGTTAAACCCAAATACTCATGTTTCATAGCTATCAAAGAAAATCCCGGTATTATGTGGGTTATTCAAATATCTATAACCAAAGAAGAACCAGGATAGAGTTCTCAACTCTGTCTTGCAACACCTTGATGCCTTTGTACAGGATACTTAACTCTTTAAATTTTTCTAAAAACCTTCGCATTGAAAGAGTCTCAAGACAGGATGAATCCTTTGCTTGCACTTGGTGAAGACAGCGACAGAAATAACTACGCTAACAAGTACTATGACAATGTTAATGAGTGAGAGAAGTAGAATGCCTGTCTCGAAAACAGGCAGGGGCTGGGGGAGGAGGGAGATAGGGGGGGGTATTGGTGGTGGGAATATTGCACTGGTGAAGGGGGGTATTCTTTTTATGACTGAAACTCAACTACAAACATGTTTGTAATCAACGGTGCTTAAATAAAAATATTATTTAAAAAAATAAAAGGACATGGAGAAAAGCTGCAGGCAGGACAGACCATGCAAGCCTTCGGTACTGTACCACCTGGAGTGCCACCATCTTTGCTTCTAAATAGTCAGGGCTGCTGCCCTGTCAGCATGTGACCACCTGACCTGGTGTCCAATGCTGACTTTTCAGGAAGTCTTCCCTCAAGGGCAGTATCGCCTGTTCCTCTGACCCCATGTGGCTGAGCTCTTAAGCTACTGCAGGGAATGATCCCAGAGCCAACTCCCAATCTCTACTGGCTTCTGCCCCAACTGAGGAGCAGGAGCGGGTGGGAATACAGACACCAGCACCCATCCTCCTTGGCCTCCTTCCGAGGGGAGAAGGGAGCGCCAGCAGAGGCTGGACGAGCCAAAGAAACAGCTTGTGCTGCTGGGAGCCTCCTGGTTCCAGGAGGGACTGTGAGTCACTCCAACAACAGACAGGAGCATGAAGTTTCTCTGGGTGGTCTCTTGCCCCCACCCATACGCCCAGACTTTGACACCATCTCTCTACAAGCCAACTTCATAGCTCCAAGAAGGGGGCTTTCACACTGCTTCTGGGGGGCCTTTGGGGACATATAAGGTCAAAATTTCTCATTCTCCTAAAGGTGCAGAAGGCCTACTCTCAGTCTGAAACATTATCAGTGGTGGCCCAAGTGACCTCCTCCTCCCACTGGGCCTACAAACAAGCTTTTGGCACAGCTCTTCTCTCCTCTCTGAGCACCCCTGTGTGCAAACCATCTGACAGAGTCCCCATCTTTGTCTCTCCCCTTGCTTCAAGGCCTTGCCTCTCCACTTCATGACAAGTTTCCTACTCTGCTGTTTACTCGACCCTGGTCATGCAGTAACTACTGCCATGGAGACTCCTTCTGGGTGCTGGACTTTGGCAGGGATGGATAAAGACCCCATGGGTGGAGGGCCCTAAGAGAAAACACCACAGACTAGTGCATTTGCCTTACTGCACCATGTGGTGCCCAGCTTTGATCTCAGCACCACATGGTCCCCAAGCACTGAGCCAAGAAATTGGCCCTCAGCACTGCCAGGCATAGTCCCAAACAAGAAACTAAAAAAAATCTTTAGATTTTCTAAAACTCCAACTTGTGAAATTGTTAAGGATCGTGGCAAATCTCTACATCTACACTATATAATCTATCCATATCTATGTAATTTATATCTGCATCTATATATCTATATCTCATATATAATCTATATACATATATATCTGCTTCTATAAAACTATATAATCTATATATATATATGTTGATATGATATCTATATAAAGAGGGGCTGAGAGCTAGTACAGTGGGTAAGGTAAACTTGCCTTGCCCGTGGTCAGCCAGGTTCAATCCCTGGCACCACAAATGGTCCCCTGAGCATTGTCAGGAGTAATAAGCCCTAAGAACAGGTAGGTGTGCCCCTCCCTGCAGCCTCCAAATTACAAAAACAAAAGTAGGAAATAGGGCCAGAGAGATAGTACAAAGGTTAAGGCTCATTCCTTGCATGTGGATGAACCTGGATCAATCCCCAGTACTACATGATTCCTGAGCATTGCCAGATGCAGTCTGCTGTGCCCTTCAAATCTTCACATTGAACTGCTGTCCTGATTAGCTGAGAATCACTAGAAGGGGCTCTCAGACATCCTAAACACTACTTAAGAACTCTCCCACATCCATTCCACCATCCAAGAAAAAATAAACCTAAGGGGCCCAAAGGATAATCGCTCAGTGGCATGAAACATTGGCCTAACTAATGTGAGGCTACAAGTTCAAACCTTAGGCCCACCTGCCTGTGGTAAGGTAACTCCCAAAGGTCTAATCCTGGGATTCCAAGGAGAATGAGCTGGAAGATGTCCCAGAAGCATCAAAGGTACTGGTGAGGTTGATGGAAACTGGAATGATATTACAGCAGGTAGGACACTTGCCTTGCCAGCAACTGTCCCAGGTTCGATCCCTCACACTTCATATGGTTCTAGCCAGAGCTAGGAAATAAGTATGTGAACAAAGAAACAAAGGTCAAGTCAGAAATGCATAGTAAAGTGACCTTATGACATACAAGAGTGAATGTTGAAGCAGGAGAGACAGTACAGGGCACATGCCTTGCATGAGGCCAACTGGGTTCAATTCCTTGGCATCTCATGTAGTCCTCCGAGTACCACCAGGAAGGATTCCTGAGTGCAAAACCAGGAGTAATCCCTGAACATTACCAGGAAAAAAAATCAAAAACAAAAGTGACTCTACTGGTGAAAGAGAACTCCAAAGTCCATGATTAGACTCAAGAAGGCAAAGCATCTGTCATGGCGAGAGGGAGCAGAGGAGCATTAGGCAGAGGGAGCAGAGATTCTGTGACTGCCGGGCTGGGATCCTGCCTTATCTCTCTTCATACGTATCATGGGTGTTACCTATAAATAGCAACACCCTGTGCTGTAGGCTGTGCTAGTCAAACAGGCAAATAACACTAGTAATTTCACCACAATGCACTTCTCACAGGGCTCTTATTGTTCTCATATTATCCATATCCTCTTTTCCAACAGACAGTCTGCGTCAAGCTCCTGCAGACAAAATAATATATCCTGTCCTTTCCTCCATGTCTGGAATGTGCCCAAGCACAGAAAACCTCACTGAATTCTGCACTACTGATCTTTGCTTAAAACCCCACAACCCTTCTCTTTCCCTGGATGGCTTTCAGACTACATCAGGTCAGAGGTCCTGCTGTCCTAACTGCAAAGTAACCACCTATGAAGACTAAAAGAAAAATCTCAGGGCCTGAAATATGGTTCAGAGGACTTTTTTTATTTTTTATTTCTGGTTTTTGAGCCACACCCAGTGACGCTCAGGGGTTACTCCTAGCTATGCGCTCAGAAATTGCTCCTGGCTTGGGGGACTATATGGGACATGGAGGGATCAAATTGCGGTCCGTCCTAGGCTAGTGTGGGCAAGGCAGACCTGCCTTACCACTTGGGCCACTGCTCTGACCCCAAAGCATTTGTTTATTTTGTATACAAGAGTCCCCGTTTCCATCCTCAATTCCCTGAGCATGGAGAGAGAACTCCTGAGCACAGAACCAGGTGGAACATCCAGACAGCACTGGTTGTGACCAAGACAAGCAAAACCCTGCATAGACTAAATGCTCAGACTCCCAGGAGTAGCAGGGGTGCAGAACCTGTGGAGTTGATCTCATATCATCTAAAGAAAATAGAAGAGACAACCCAACCATGGCACATGCAAATCTAGGTTCTGATCCAGGTATTATTTAGGGGAGTTTCTATACAGAAGGCCCAGTTTCTCCATCTGCAAAATGACGTGCTCCCACCAAAGGTCCATACCCTGACCTGCCATTCTGTACTCACTTGATCCCAGAGGCTGGCCACTGTCCCAGGGTGCTTGCTCAGTTATGAATGCTCTCTAGCCTGTTCCAGTTTCCCTAGAAATTTTGGCCAACAGACCTTATTCCTTCGGGCCTCCTTTATTTGGGGCCCACACCTGTCTCTGAGGGTGTCATCCACCCTCACACCATCACACAAAGTAGCACACTGTCCCTCCCCGTCTGCTGCTATGGAAGCTGCAAATGTGATCTTGCCTAGAAGCAGTGCAAGATGAGTCATCTGTTCCCAGGCAATTGGCAAAGGTGAGTTGCATGAACACAAAGCCCAAAGCTCCCCTATGCTTTAAATCTCAATCACAAAGATCCCTTCTGATGCTTCCTCTGGAGCATGGAGTGATCCCTACTAGATTTTGCCTGGGAGAACAAGAAGTCATTCCCTAACACCCCAAAGATGCTGCCAAATTACACACAAGATTCAAGATGGGAGGGGCCAGTGAGGTGGCACTAGAGGTAAGGTGTCTGCCTTGCAAGCGCTAGCCAAGGAAGGACCGTGGTTCGATCTCCCGGCGTCCCACATGTCCCCCCCAAGCCAGGGCCAATTTCTGAGCGCTTAGCCAGGAGTAACCCCTGAGCATCAAACGGGTGTGGTCCGAAAAACAAAACAAAAAAAAATTCAAGGTAGGGGGTGAAGACTGGCATCCACTGGCAACTAAGGAAGGGCCCATCCTCTCTCTTGCTCTCTATCCTGGAAACTTATGTCTTGAGCTTATCTCAAGTTGAAAATCTCTGCAGTTTTCTCCCACAGTCCTGTCTCAGTAGGTGGATCTCCAAGGTAGGGACATCGACTCTATGTGGCCTGGAACACTTGGCAGTGGTGCTGAGCCTCAAATTAGCAATAGGTGAGATGTCCAGAAAAGTTACTATCCAGAAAAATTTCCAGAAAATTAGAAGCATGACTTAGTGAAGGGAAGGACTTGCCATCTGCCATTTACCTGTCAAATCATAATTCTTTCTGGGCTAAATAATAGCAGGCTGGAGTTATGGATACTTATGAGAACTGAAGAGCATGATCTTGAAACTTTCGGCTTGGCTTAAGAGTAGGACAGAATAGTATAAAGGACATGAGGCAGATACAGCTCAGATTCTAGCTCATTTAAGAGTGCCTAAAACATCATCATCATTTCAACTGTGTGATCCCCATAATCCGTAACTCCAGTTTACAGATGCATAGTCATTAAGAGGCCAGGGAAGAGAGTAGACCCAGAAAGCAATAGTAATGCCAGGGATAAATTCCAAACACTCACATATGGAAGACGAATGCTCTCTCACTAATTGACATCCCCAAACAGGACAACACAATTTAACTCATCTGAATTCATTCATTTATGGAGGAAAATGGAGCTGGTAGCATTGGGGTGATGGAGTTGGGGAGGAGTGGCAGGGGTCTTGATTTTCTCAAGTTTCTTGAGATTTCTCTTTTTTTTTTGGTGTTTTGGGCCACACCCATTTGATGCTCAAGGGTTACTCCTGGCTAAGCACTCAGAAATTGCCCCTGGCTTGGGGATCATATGGGATGCTGGGGGATCGAACTGTGGTCCTTCCTTGGCTAGCGCTTGTAAGGCAGACACCTTACCTCTAGCACCACCTCTCTGGCCCCTCTTGAGAATTTTCAAGCTTACCTAAAAACAAAATGTCTGGAGCTCTGCATTTACCTAGAGAAATTTACCAAGTCTTTTTCACATGTCATTTTCTATATGATATGGCAGAGAAAAAGTTTTCCAAGTCTTGACATAGTATTTTGAAGGGAGAGGTGGCTAGGTGGCAGCATAAATGCCTGGTAAGTTTGAGGCCCTGAGTTTGGTCTTTGACTCCACAGGGCTGCCTGAGCACTAACAGGTGTGACCTTTGGCCCTTGAGCATAGCTGAGTTTGGGTGTCAAATACTTGGGCTGCACCATTGATTCAAGAATTGCCCACACTCCAGGGAACCTAAGCAAGGTGAGGAAATAGTGGAGAATGTCAACTTCTGTGATCTTCCATTGGCCACCATTTTCCAAGACTGATACCAGACTTAACACTCAACTAGCTTCATCTCACCCATCCTAAGATACACTTAGATTCTTGATACCTGGCAAATTCTAATACCCTACATGGCAGTATCACCAATAGAAAAACTTTCTTTAAGAACAAAGTAGTGATCCCAGTAGATACCTACTGCCTGTCTTGACTTTCTATTAAAAAATCTCAACATATCTATGTATTTCATCAAAAGACTTAACAGATCTATGTATTAAGACATTTTGAAAGATTCAGTTAACTTTTTCTTTCACCTAGCTTCAGAGCATCCCCCAAATTCCAAATTTCATTGAGGAATAAGAAATTCTGAGCCTGACTCACTAAATCACATTGCTTTCCAGTTTCCACATCCAGACATCACTGCCTTGGAATTCGTGTCTAATCGGTGTTTTTTATCTGAACATAGGTGTTCATGTTTAGTTTATTTCCTGGATCAGGATTCTTCTGTGGGGAATTCACTTTCCTATGTTGACCTGGTTTTGAATGTTCTCTGAAGGAAATCCATAACACTGTGGTTTTTGTTGTTTTCTTTTTCTTTTTTTTTTAACACCACAGTACAAGCAGCAAAAACCCTAGGCATTAGCTGAGAGGCACCATTGTGATGCTCTGTAGATGCTTCCAGTTTTTTAAAAATAATATCTTTATTTAAGCACCGTGATTTCAAATATGTTTGTAGTTGGGTTTCAGTCATTTAAAAACCCACCCCCCCTTCACCAGTGAACATTCCCACCACCAATGCCCCCCATCTTTCTCCTTTTCCACCTCCTACCTGTATTCGAGACAGGCATTCTACTTCTCTCACTTATTAACATTGTCACGATAGTTGTTAGTGTAGTTATTTCTCTAACAATGCTTCTGTTGGGGCTCAAGAAACTCTAGAATGTTCAAAATAACGGGAAATGAAGAAGCGAATGTTCAGCAAAGGAGGCTTTGAGTCCTTTGTGATGAAAACTTCAAGTTGGGTCATGATAGTAGCTGTATTCAATATTATGTAGAGGACATTGGAGATTCCTCACAGAATCCCTCTAGACAGTTGAGTTTTATTAATTCTGCATCTCAATTTGTGTCTATTAATTTCTATTTATTAAGACCCTAAAACATATCATGGCAAGTGCTAGGTTCTGTAGTGTGTAGTGTGTAGTGGTGGGTTTATCAAGGTTCTCTCCCTCAAAACTCTCACTATTAGCAAGGAGGAGAGGGTAGGCAGGTAGGAGTTGACCTACAATCCAAGGCCATGTGGATGATTAACATGAGAGATGCAAACTGATCCCAGTGGCACAATGGAAAGAGAAGGTTTTATTTGATAAAGTTGAGATTTTGGCTGTTTGATATGACACCCCCTTTTGCAAGAAGAAAGGGACAAAGGAATGGGGACAACCTTTATGCCTATGAATAAGCTAGAAAAATGGATCCAAAGTAAATTGTGTGCAGAGATACAGTTTCTTGGTGTTTCTTTGGAGGAACTATGAGAAAGGAATGAATCCCTGAGGTAATTAATATTGAATTGAGGTTCATATTGACTCTCATGTAATGGAACAACCCCAAAGTGGAGAGATTAATAAATGAAAGTATCCTATTTTAATAGGATAAAACTGAAGTCCAATATTGTTTGACTATAAGTAGAACTAATATTTGCCTTATATGCAGCTATACTGGATTTGATTCCTGGCATTTCATATGGTTTGGTCCCTGGTACTCCATATGGCTTTTTGAGAATGATCTCTGAGTACAGTACAGTTCTAGGAATAAGCCCTGAGCAGTCTGGGTATGGCCCCAAACCAACACACACACACACACACACACACACACACACAAACACACACACACATATATTCAACCAACAGTTGACTGACCAATTTCCTCTTTTATCTGCCTGCTATTTCAGACAATTAAAAGAATTATATAATTCCATGTCTGACTCTGGATCCTCACTACCTCATCAAATGCTAGGAGCACATTAGATATGCAGGAAATATTTAATAAATGAGTAAATGAATGTAAACAGAAATGTACAAGCCAAGGTGTGACTCCACATCAGAGCATAAAATGATTTCTAATGACCAAAAATTCCTTCCTAGAGTGACTCCTTTAACTTCTGGTCAAGAAGACATTGACTGTCTCTAAGTTCCACTGTTTCCTCCTCTGCAAAACGGACATGATGATAGCAGACATCTTCCAGGGCTTTTATGAAAATTAAATGACATGAGAAAATACTTTCTTCACTCGGAAAGCACTTAACATGAAAAGAAGTCCTTTCAAAATTGGTGTCTCATTTACAAAGTGAAGAAGCACATTTTGTGGGAAAACCCGAGAGTTCCCTCCAAGCCATTTATCTCTGTCTTGTCTGAGAACTCCTACCAAATCCAGTACAGGAAGGAAAGGATCACTTACTTTTCATTACTCCCCAGGAGCTCAAACAGAAAAGACCTCCCCTTCCTTCTTGTCACATGGAGCCAAGGAGTTTCTTAGTCAGCTACTTAGAAGCAGGAAGTTTCCTTATCCCTGCTCTGGGTTTTCTGAGTCTAGAATTAAGATGTCAGCTGGAGATGCTGTCTTTGTTCACATGGCAAAGCTGCTGATTTATCAACAACTTTTTATACACGTGTGCACCCAAGCATGCACTGCTGACACTTGCCTGCTCTTGACAAGATAACTGGGTCATGTAGTGACAATATTAATTAGACAATTGCTTCTGAAGGAGGAATCTGGAAAATTCTCCACCTGCTTTTCCCTGATACTACTCTGTTTGCATACAAGAGAAAACCACAAGGTCAAAATGGTAGCTTTCTCTAAAGAAAGTCGTTCCAGAAGAAATACTGGTGATGTGGAAAGACCTGAGATAGAACCTGACTTCTAGACTCTTCTTCATCAGGCACCTATTGTTCAGGGACTGGACAATAGCCCTAAATTCAATAGTCTGGACTTTTGGACAGGTTTACTAAGATCTGAGCACCTCGGACATAAGTGGTACATTCACATGGGCTAGGTTAAAAACTCAGGTCTTTTGTGTGCTACTTGTGTGATCTTAAACTATTCCATGACTTTGGTAAGTTTTTGGTATATTTTCTTGTTTAGTACATTGCTTATTTGATGTTTTTTGTTGTTGTATTTTTTGTTTTTGCTTTTGAAATACTGACAAATAAATCTCAATTCTTCTTAGGTAAGGCAAACACTTGACCACTGAATCTTATCTCAAATCTCAATTACTCTTCTAATCTTCTTCCTATAGAACAGGGACATTATTATCTTCTCCAGAGCTCAGATATGAGGCTAATAAAATAGTGAGAACATCTACAAATATCTCTAACCATTGCCCACCCACTGCCCCCATTTTAGGGCTCAATATGCCTATCCATTCACTATTGTTAGCTTTTCACAGAAGCATTCTTCACTGTGCAAATCCCAGCACCTGAAAACTACCCTCCTAGGTCATCAGTCTGAATGAGAACCATGCCATCTGGCTCAGCTCTTCACCTCACCCTTGCCAAGTCTTCTTAGTACCTCCTTCTTGCCACGCACACATCCACCACCCTCAATGTGACCACTCCTATTTTGAAGATGTTTTAGCAACAGGTCTGGTGATCTTTCCAATGCTAATTCAGGCCCTGAATTCCAGAGGCAGATGGCCCAAAAACAGCCTCTTGGTCTCATCTGTATTTATTTTCAGGACTGGTGTCTGCCACCTTCAGTCTAAGAAGCCCCTTCCTGAGAGTCAGGCACATTAAAGTTTAAGGACCAGGCTATAAACCTGAGAGGTGGCAGTGGTGACTGAACTTTACCGTTACATATACCTGAGTCCATTCACTTAGGCTTGGGGGAAGTGAAATGACATGAGCTGCATGTGAGTGGTTACCATGAGGATGATCTGGGATCAGGAAACCTGGAGATCAAGTGGTTCTAGCGGTTCTGACTAAGCCTCTGCAAAGTTTAGAAGTTCCTTAAGGGACTAAGATATCCACTTTTGTTAGTTCTGAGGGTGACCCTGAAGGTCTCTGCAAATGGTTGCTATGCAGGGTCATTAAATAGGAAAGTCAATTATAGAAGAAAACATGGCTTTCATCCATCTGAAGTTGACTAACGGCCAAACTACACAGGGAATGTAGGTCCATTCCCCTCCAGGACATCAATATCTTTAAACAAAGGTGCTGTACAAAGACCATAAGTCCTTCAAAGAAAAAAACATGGTTCCAAAGAAATTAAATAAGAAAATGGGTCATGAGAAGAGTGATTGCTGAGGTTCTTGGCCATTCATGATCCCAATAGAGAATGCTTTTCTACAACATGGGAGGCAGCTTGGAAAAGTCTCCAGTACCCAAGAAGAGCTAAGATAACTAGCTTTTCTACTTATAAAGGTAAATATTGGAAAACCCTTTATCCTTCCAGTTTTAGTCTTCTCATTTAAAATGTAAAGTTATGATTTTTTTGTCTGAGGGCCATCCCTAATATTTTCCAGGGCTCTGAGCTTGGGAATCACTCCTGATGGTCTTGATTGACCATATGAGGGACTGGGTATTGAATCCAGATCAGCCACATGCATGGTAAACACCTGATTCATTGTAGTTCTAAAATTATAATTTTTGCAACATAAAAATTGCACTAATAATATCTGCCTTATTTATTACAGAATTTCTATTAAAAGAGTTATAAAACCATGATGAAAGTTTTTATTCATCCATTGGCATTGAAATAGATTTTTGGTAGTCAGTGATAAATGCAATTCCACAGGCTTTCCATCCAGGCTATTTTTCTTTCCTTAATTACAGGAGTCCCCCTTTTATCTCTGGTATTGCTTTCCAAGATTTCACTAATTCATAGTCAACAAAACAGTCCAAAATACTAATATTGTGTACAATAAGATATTTTGAGAGACCACATTCACAGAACTTTTATTATTATATATTGTCATAATTGTTCTACTTCATTATTAGTTATTTTTGTTTTACTCTGACTGTGCCTATTACAACATTAAACTCTATCAAAGGCATGTTTGTAGAAGAAAAACATAGTCTCTATATAATTTGGTACTAGCTACTATTTCAGGCATGATGAGAAAGGATTATAATCCCTGCAAATAATTTGAGGGAACTTCAAAAAAAGAAGTCAGGCTCTATAAGGAGAGCAAGTTTTCTTTCCATCTTTTATCAAGTTTATTTATGAGAAACTTTGGTTAAAAGAGGGTAAGACAGTGGTAGGGCATTTGCCTTGCATGTGGCTGACCTGGGACAAACCCAGGTTCTATCTCCAGCATCCCATATGGTCCCCTGAGCCTGCCAGGAGCAATTTCTGAGCATATGAGCCAGAAATTACCCCTGAGTGCCTCTGGGTGTGGACCACCCCCCCAAAAAAAAGTCAAGTTGGAGAGAAGGGAGAGGCACATGTGTGTTGCCAACTCATACATGTGGTGTCTGCACACACCTGTTGCCTGTATCTCTTCTCTTAAGATGTGGATTTTTATACTTTAACTCTGGGATATGTACTGGAATTTCCTTTATCTTGGAGTAGATAAAGCACTCCCTTGGGCACTTCTCTCTTTCTTATTCTCTCCCAACCCTTCCTTATTACCTCCAAATAAAATCTATTTTTCACTCAAAAAAAAAAAAAAAAAAGAGAGAGAGAGAGAGAAGGTGAAGAAGCTTCAGCGCATATCTTAGATCTTGGAGAAGTTGGTCCCAAGATTCCCTTTTCCTTCCAGGCCATTGGCCCAAATCAGAAAGGCACATGAGTAGCTAAAGAGAAGACATCTTGGTGGCCAGGTGATAGAAAGTGAGCCTTGGAGTCAACAGACTCTCTGGCTCCTGGGTTGAGCAAAGTCCAGGTCACTTTGTTTGAAGAAGTCCCTGAGACTTTTGCTCCACTGATTATTTTGTCCAATATTGATTCCAGATGTTCTAAATATTACTAGAGAAATAATTTCTTTCTCAATTGTGCTACAGCCTCATTACACTTATGTGCCAGATCAGAGAACAAGTAAACACATTCTCCTCCTCCCCCTAGCAAAAGCAAGGGAAAATTTATAGACCTTTACCCAATGCCCAAGTGTTGGTAGAGGCCTTTGGACTGGTCTTCATATTGCATTCTAGTTAGATGTCTCTCAATTGGTTCCTTTGGTCTTCTTGTTCAAAAGATGTTTCCCCATTGTCTCTTCATCTGGCTTTCTCCGCCTTCCCTTGGGGGTGGGCTTTGTTTATCCTAACAAAGGTTACCCAGACAGCTTGGAGGAGTGGCTGACACTTTGACTTGTGGTTGAACAGCTTATAGTGTTAGTTTCTGGCCTGCTATACCTTTCCAACTGTGTGGATTATTTACTGTATCAGAATTGCTGCCGGACCTGCATTTCTTGTCCTACCTTGACAGAGGGCATAGGAATCCCTCTCCCTCTCTGGGGACTGTGGAACAACAATCCACCATTGAACACCGAGGCAAAGGTATCAGACTCACATCTCAAGACCAGGCACAATGGGACCAGAGAGATAGCATAGCAAGAAGGGTGCTTGCCTTGCACATGGCTGACCTGAGTTCTATCCCTGAAGTCCATTTGATTCTCCAAGTTCACCAGGAGTGATTCCTGAGTGCAGAGCCAGGAGTAAACCCTGAGCACCACCACCATGGCCCCAAAACAAAAAACAGTAAAGACCAAGCCACACAAAGTTGAGAGGAACAGTGTCTTCTAAGAGTCATTTTTCTTCTTGTGACCAGAAGTCTCGGTTTTCCAAAGTTCAACATCAGAACTAAGCACTTTTTATTGTAACCTCAAAGTCAACTGCTCTGAGTCAAACTTTTTATTGTAACCTCAAAGTCAAATGCTCATTATATGTTATTGTTTCTATAGCCCTTCTCATTACTATTATAATTATTAGTGTAGCTATTTTATTGCAATACTGTACTATGTGCCAGGCAGGATAATTTCATCATTACATTTTATTCCATCTTGAAAACAATTTGACTAGGGACTTTCATAATTTCCTTATTAGAGATGAAGAAATAATTCAGTGGTTAAGGTGCTTACTTTGCAGCCCAATTCAGTTTGATTCTTGATACTTCGTTACAGCCCCCAAGCATTGCTTTAATAATAATTCCCTTGCTTTAAGGATAAGTGGAACTTGGAGAAGTGAAGCAGCAGCTGGTAGAAATTTAATAGCCCAAATATGGAAACAGCCTAAGTGCCCCTTGATAGATGAATGGATCGGAAAACTATGGCACATATGCTCAGTGGAGGACTACTTAATAACTTTTAAAAAGTCATGAAATTTTATCATCTGCAATAACACAAGTTTATTCAGAAAGGGATAATGCTAAGTGCAACCAATTAGAAAGGGAAAGACAACTAATATAGGTTCATTCTTAAGAGAAATAGGAAGGAGCTGGAAAATAAAAAAAAGTAATCAGAACAAAACAAAACAAAAAACAACATTGGATTCTGACAACTGAAAGAGGGTCACAGGGATATGTGAGTAAGGGAACAAGTGTATGCTGGAGGTGTGGTGTGAATGCTGGTAAATGGTCACTGGGCTTTGGGTCATGTCGCACATTTGTTATTTGTAGGGATGTGCAGTTGTAGTCCTAAAATTTATACAGGGGGTAACCCTCCATCAATAAAGCATCTGGACTGGAACTCATATCTGAACCTACTGTATATCTATCTATCTATTCTAACTGCTAAACCTTTTCCTTCATATAGACTATGAAACCAAGTTTCTATTAAGGAGAACAAGCTCATTCTTTCCAGAAATGCATAATACTATATATTTGCATTTCTTCTTCTCCTTAACTAGGGATAGAGTCATGGGGGAACAGTAGAACGTCGCTTCCTGCTAGTCTCAGTGGTAGGGTCAAAGAGGGGTATGCATTTTCCACCATGTCGCCCTCCTACTTTCCCCAAGGTAGGCTTTATAACGTGGGTTTAAAGAAAGTTCCCTCTAAGATAAGGAAATCAACAATTTAGCCAAATGTTGGATGTTATTATTCTAGATGCTTCTATTTAATACTGTATTCTCTCAATGATAAAGTTTATGGGTGTTTGATTTGTTAAGGAAAACAAACAGTATCATGTTCACACCTGTAAATAGCTTGTTGCACACCATCTTTCCAAAGGGTTGGCTGTTAGGATATAGTTTATCCACACAACCTTGCTCATGAACACTTGAAAAGAAGAGGTAGTTGGTCCCATTGTCCCATTCGGAGAATAGTCAAGAATCTGCTGCATGCAAGAACAATTTGGAAATGTCGCTGTCTTTCAGCTTCTTCTCTTGCTTCTCTTCTATTGGTGTTCCAGAGTCCCTATAGGTTCAGAAAGTCAAGGGGACAATGGTGGATCTGACAAAGCTGTCATGATGGTGTCAATGTATATTGAAGGAGGTGGGCCAGAATTAATGGGCAAGAGTGGTAGCAGGCAGGAGGGGGGAATCTCTTGAGAATCAGAGCTGCAACTTAGTTTGCTGCCCCAGGAGCAGCACTGTGGTGGCTGCCATGTGCCCTAACACTGATGAAAAAGGAGGTGAAACCAACCTTCTGTAATGGGCCCAAGGGTCAAAGGAGATGACCCAGCTTGAAGGATGCCTTTGTGCTGCATCCATTGACTCAGACCATCCAGGTAGCATTACTAAGTGTGA
The DNA here is from genome assembly GCF_024139225.1 of Suncus etruscus. Lineage (NCBI taxonomy): Eukaryota > Metazoa > Chordata > Mammalia > Eulipotyphla > Soricidae > Suncus > Suncus etruscus. The sequence goes on along the minus strand of NC_064851.1, from coordinate 12,751,956 downwards.
CTGTTCTGCTGGCATTTCCACATAGCTCTATCCTATTCTTAAGCATCTCCCCATAGTCACCATCTTAATTCTGGTCTCAGCTATGGACCTATCCCTGGTAGGTGTTTTCATCTCCTTTCAGCCCTTTCTTTACTTTTCTATCTACAATACCTCCCATTGCTGGTAAGACATGGGCCCGGCTCTTTCCCTGGCCTCTCATAGGTCTCCAAGACAGAATTTCTTGCCTTCTTCTCTAGTCTTATTAGCCCCAAGCCTTACTCCACACCCAAATGCAAGGAATTCATGGAGTCCTCAGAAAAGACTGCTGTGAACACAGGCCCATCCTCCATCCCTCCCTTCCTCTCTAGCTATAACCTACTCACCTTCTGGATGGCCAGGTAGAGCCCCCTCTGCCAGCCTTCCTTGACCCTCTGAGACCAGAAGCTATGTCCCCTCTGAATGCTGCGCCACACATCAGAGCACACACTTCTGGGGCCGAAACAGAGTTGTGATTCACTCTTCTGCTGCCCTTTCTGAGTCAATATGCCTGAAGACAGGCACACCGCCATCTTTATCCTGGTCTCCCCAGAAACCATCCTCATTCCAACCTGCAGCAGGTACCCCTTAATTGACTCCAGATCACTCAGGGCCTGCACGAAGAGCTAAATGCATGTTCAGCAACAGATCTTCCAGAAAGCAGAGGACATGGCCCTTAACACTCTTTGATGTCTTTGCTCCACACACCCCAGGAGTCATGGTGTGGGGTGTGGGGCAAGGGAGGAGCTAATTCTGTTCTGCCTCTTCCAGCTAAATAACACTGGTCCCTTTTCTACCCACCCCCAAATGCCTTTCTCCTATGTTCCAGGGGCACCTTTAGGGACTATGATTATCAGAAGGGAAAACCAGGTGGAAAATACAGGAGTGAAACTTTAGGCAAAAGATAAGCATTGATGAGAATAAGGTACGACCTGTAGGAATGGGAGCTTTGCTATTTCATAGTAGTGCTGCCTTGGGGAAGACATTTTGGCTATACCCCAGATTCCTTATTTTGTGTGGCTAGACACAGCATCAATACCCATGAGGCAGAATTTGATGTAGGTTGAGGAGCTTCCTGTTTGTATTCCAGGCTAAACCCACCACAAGTGACCGGAGAGAAGGACCTAAGTGGGTGGGATTCTGCTTCAGCTAGATTTCCTGCCCAGAAAACCCAGTACCTGGTGACAAGACTCAATTCCTCTGTGTGCATCTACTTATCACCTCATGCTATATGTCAGACCCTGTGCTGGACACTGGGAAAGCAGCCAGAGAAAATTAAGTTAGAAACAAGCCTTTAAACATTCATAATAGAATATCGAGTTAGGGAAGATAAGAGGAAAAAGTAAGGTATTTGTTTTGTAGACACCCACTCTTGGTTTAGTTATCTGGCACCACACTTTATCCCACAAGCACCATCAGGCATGACTCCTGAGAAAAAAAAGTAGGAATAATTCCTGAACAACACCAGGTGGGAAGGAAGGAAGAAAGGAAGGAAGGAAGGAAGGAAGGAAGGAAGGAAGGAAGGAAGGAAGGAAGGAAGGAAGGAAGGAAGGAAGGAAGGAAGGAAGGAAGGAAGGAAGGAAGGAAGGAAGGAGAGGAGGGAGGGAGGGAAGGAAGGAAGGAAGGGAGGGAGGAAGGAAGGGAGGGAGGGAGGGAAGGAGGAGGGAAGGAAGGGAGGGAGGGAGGAGGGAGGGAGAGAAGAGGGAGGGAGGGAGGAAGGGAGGGAGGGATGAAGAAAGAAAGGAAGGAAGAGAGGGCGGGAAGAAAGGGAGGGTGGAAGGTATAGGAGGCAATAGTACGTGTTTTTTTGTTTGTTTTATTTTTAAAGAAAGCTAAAGGAAACTAGATTAAAAATAGAGGTAGCTGGTTGTAGAGGGGAGTGGTGGTCTTTGATAATAGTTAATAATCAACCAATAATCTGAGTAAAATTATGAGCAAAGAGCAGGCCGAAGAATGCACCAGAGAGGGAGCTACAGGAGCAAGCAAAGATCCTGCAGCAAGAGCCAGTGTAGCTGTTCACATAATCCCAATAAAGCTCTCTGGCTAAGCTATTTGAACCCAGGGCAGAGGGAGGAGGTAGGGTCAAGAAGTCTCAGGGCCTTACAGGCCCATTTAAGGAGTTTCAATTTTTCTTTGAATGAAGTGAAAACATGATTGATTCTGTTGTTGTTGTTGTTGTTTTGTTCTGTTCTTAGTTATAGGCTATACCCAGCTCAGGGTTTGAGGGTCACTCCCAGCAGAACTGGGGGATCATGCAATATTATACTAGGGATGGAGCCCATGACTTCAGTATGCAAAGCATGTGCTCCAGCCCTTTGAGAAATTCTCCTGGGTTTATAGTTTCAAGTTGACACCCTAGCTGTTGAATAGAAAGACTAAGATTGAAAATGAGATGCCTGGAGAACAGAAGGAAAGAGACCAAGATTGATCAGGAAATGAGGAGGGCTTGAGTCATTGGGGGAGCAAAGGGTGGAAGTCAGACTTAATTTATAGGGACCTGATCAACTTAGCCTCCCAATGAAGTGGATGTGAATTAGGGGATAGAAAGGAGAGTGCAAGAGACTCAAAGGCATTTGGTCAAGAGCAGATCACTCAGTTGTGCCACTCATTGAGGGGGGACTCTGGAAAGGAGGTTAGCTCTGGAAGTGTTGATATGAAATGGGTATATAGTCTCTACATATCACAGGGACTTGATATTGGGGAGAGGGCAGGATGTGACCACATAGGCAATTTTAATTCTAGTAAAAGTATCAGGAAGCAGGGGCTGGAGAGTTAGCATGGAGGTAAGGTGTTTGCCTTGCATGCAGAAGGATGGTGATTCGAATCCCAGCATCCCATATGGTCCCCCTAGCCTACCAGGAGTGACTTCTGAGCATAGAGCTAGGAGTAACCCCTGAGCACTGCTGGGTTTGACCCAAAAATCAGTGTATGTTTGAATATATATATATATATATATATATCAGGAAGCACCCCAGCTGTTGGAGGCAAGTATTGATTTTCAGTTATTTTCTTGTATTTTTTTATGTTTAAAAAATATTTGACTCTCACCTTTCCAAAACTGCAAAATCCTATTTCTCAACAGCTCCAAACTAGGAGGAAAATATTTACTCCTTAATATCACAGGCCTTGAAAAAAATCATTCAGGGGTTGGAGTGATAGCACCAGAGCATAGGGCTGACCTGGGTTTGATCCCTGGTCTCCCATATGGTCCCTTGAGTCTGCCAGGAATAATTTCTGAACACAAAGCCAGAAGTAGTCTTTTGGGTGTGGCAAAAATCATTCAAAAATTCACTGTTGGGTATATCCATTGTTCATTTTCTATGCATATGGTCCCAGGAGAGGTAAAGTATTAAAATGTTGAGGTTTCCAGTCTATAGCCTGAGTTAATGAATAAGGAACTTGTGCAAATATTTGCTCACCAACTAGTTCTGCAAGCAAAATCACTGTAACTCCCCTTTTATCCCAATCTTTCCAGATCAAAGAAGGATTTGGAGCTATTCAGTCTGTAAATATCCCTCAAAGATGCTCCCAGGAACCAAAACTGCTACACATGCTTCTTTCTTTCTCTGCCCAGGTATATCCCTGGTGGTCCCTGAGTACCACAGGGTGTAGCCCCAAAACCCTCCTGCAGGGCACCTCACCTCCCATAAAATAGGTCCCATTAAGGTGAAGATGAGGGGTCTGAGAGATAGTATAAAGGTAAGTCCTTTGCCTTACATGCAGAAGGTCGGTGGTTTGAATCTCGGCATCCCATATGGTCCTCTGAGCTTGCCAGGAGTGATATCTGAGCACAGAGTCATAAGTAACCCCAGAGCACTGCCGTAAGTCTTTTGTTGTTGTTGTTGTTCTTGTTGTTGAAGGGTTTGACTGCCAAATAGTACTTAGGAGGCCCTGGAATCTCCACAGCCATTTCAGCCAACCAGGGCTACAGCTCAATTCAAAGGCACAAGGGTAAAATGATGTTTGTGCTCTGCAGTGATTACCTAGGCCATCCTGAAGACCTCCAGGGACCATGTGGTACCAGAGATCCAGCTAGTACCATACTATTTTTCAGCCCAAGTATAGGTCTTTGATCACTCCCAACACTTCAAGAAGTTTATCTAATGGGGCCGGAGCAGTGTTGCAAGTGGTAAGGCATTTGCCTTGCATGCAGCTAATCTGGTATAGGCCCCAGGTTTGATCCCCCAGTGTCCCATATAATTCCCCAAGTCAGGAGCAATTTCTGGGTGCATAGCCAGGAGTAACCCCTGAGCATCATCGAGTGTGGCCCAAACAAAGGAAAAAAAAAGAAGTAGGAGGAGGAGGAGAAGGAGAAGAAGAAGAAGAAGAAGAAGAAGAAGAAGAAGAAGAAGAAGAAGAAGAAGAAGAAGAAGAAGAAGAAGAAGAAGAAGAAGAAGAAGAAGAAGAAGAAGAAGAAGTAGTTTGAAGAAGTTTATCTGCTGCAGCTACTTCAACAGTCATTTTTTACAAACTGTTTCCTCTGTGCTGAGCAGTCTTTCTGCCAGTCTTTCTTTTACATGAAAACAGGTGGATCTTGACATATGAGATGGACTGTGCCAAGCAAGCAGAAGACAAAGCCTTCCAGATTTGCCCTGGCTTCTCACAGCTAAAGACACTATTCTTTGGCCAGAGAGATAAGACAGGGGTTAAGGCATTTGGATTGGCAGGCAGCCAACCTAGGTTCAAATCCTTACCACCACAGATGAGTCCTCTGAAGACTTCTAATACTGATTTCTGAGCACCGAGCCAAGATCAAGTACTGAGCACAACCAGTTGGGTATCAAAGGTGTGACCCGACCCCTTTACACTCTCATAAAACACATCTTTCAGCCTCTTGCTGAACAACACCCTTCCCAGTCTCTTTTCCATCCCTCCTGAGGGTGCCCACCTCCAGGGTATCTCATTCAGTCCATTCAGCTTAGCTGTGTTGTGACTCCAGGGCTATTAAAGTTTCTCCTGAAAGAAGTATGGGAATCTGAATAAAACAAGCCACTATACTTCAAGCAAGGATGAAGGCTATCCTTGAAGCTAGACCTCAGTGGCCAGAGCCTCATGATGGCTTCATAATGGTCTGCAGCTCCAGTCAGCACCCAGGAACCCTGCCTGCCAAGGCCTGAAATGTCTAACCAGGCATCTTTTGTTCCAACCCAGTCCTTGAATCCATCCAGTCAAGGGAAAGATTGGAAGCTGAACACTTGAGAGCTGAGAGTCCAAAGAAATAAGCCAAGTTCCCCTAAGGGACCACAGATAGATAGATAGATAGATAGATAGATAGATAGATAGATAGATAGATAGATAGATAGATAGATAGATAGATAGATAGATAGATAGATAGATAGATAGATGATATATAGATATGTTATTTCTCAGCATTTGGGGAGTATAGACTGGGCATAGCTCCCTACAGTTGGCATCCCAGCTCTGGGCACCAAATGTCATAATAAAAATCTCAGTCTTTTCTCTCACACCCAAATACCAGGAACATAGTTATAACCTAGGTAAAGATTTTGTCCAGAAAGGACAAAGAGATCTGGGGGTTCATTTTCTTCAATGGCTCCCTATCCCTTTAATTCAGGAAAGGTCTAACTGTTCTTTGGTATCTCCCAGAAATACCTGCATCACTTCCATTCTGTCCAGGCAATGGATTTAAGGCCAAGAAAGGCAAGGGAAATAGAGGTTTATTTGTAGGGGAAAAGGGACTCTTGACTCTGTACTCAGGAATCACTCCTGGCAATGTTTGATATGGGGGGAACCTCATGGAATTGAACCTGGATCAATTATGTGCAAGGTAAGTACCCTGTCCACTGTTCCCTCCCTTTGGCCCCTGTATGAAAAGAAGCATCTGACGCTGGCATCCATGACATAGCAGTGACACACAGACAAAACACAGCTGCAGTCTTGGGGGATGGTGGACAGAAGCCAACACTCTTACTCCCAACTATAGAAACACCATTGCAAGACCTGAAAGATGAATGGCTATTTCACTTTTCCATACTTTCCCCAAACCACTCTGATGGAGCCTGGCTGGGGAGGAGAGGCTGGTCTGAGCCCAGCTTCACAGCTGCCAGAAGTGAAATGGTGCCAGAAACTTGGTCTTCTGGGGTCTTGTTCTGGACTTGGCTATGGATCAGAAGAAGTGTGTCCAGGGGCATGTTCGAGGTGGGTTAGGCTGAGAGACCTGTAACTGATCAGGTGGAATTCCCTTCATCTCCAGCACACAGGAGTTACATCAAGGAGAAAAGTACAGGATTGGGTGAAGGTGTCAGAGAAGGAGGTAGCTCAGGAAACATTCTAGGAGGATAGGTCAGCAACTCAGAGAATCATGGTGAGCAGGACCACCCAAGGAGAATCAGAATGTGGTGGGGACAGACAGTGTCTGAGGAGCTTGAGGAAGGAGTCTTCATGGTGGGTGGTGGTGGTGGTGAGACAGGCTCTGATCAAAAGGCCTCAGCAGCTGGAAAGGAAGGATGGCACTGGAGTGACTTTCTGGGCACCCCTGATGTGTGGAGGGGCAGAGAGGAGCTCCATGGAGAAATTTTCTTTTCTGATATTCCATATTCAGATTCTACTTTGATCAGGGTCTCCGTTCTACTCTCCCCATCCTGTACCCCGTGGCCTCAAAAGTTATGTCCTCTAACTTTAGTCTGAAGTTCCAACCTAAGCCTCCCTCCCTGTCTCCCTCTGGGTGAAATCTCTGGGCACTTAAGAAGGAAGAGGGAGGTATGGGAAAGGTTTCAAGTTAGCCATGGGCCTGAATTGTGACCCATCTGCAAAAGGCACACAGAAAATTTCCCTAAAATAGGGTCAATATAGCTTTCCAAACCCTGCTAACCCTTGATGCATGTGCTCATTAGTTGAGAAAAAGCTACTTCTCTGCTGAAGGAGGGGGTGAAAAACATAGATAACTAAGCTTCTCTCTCTTTCTCTCCTTCAGCAAAAGTCTCAAAGAATAACCAGCTCAACAGCAGATGGACTGGTTTTTAGCACTCCTGAGGGGGAGAGGATGGAGCCAGTCTGTCTCATATCTCTAAATCAAGAGGACATGTGTGTGTGAGAAAGAGAGAGAGAGAGAGAGAGAGAGAGAGAGAGAGAAGGAGAGAGAGGGAGAGATAGGGAGAGAGAGGGAGGGAGAGAGAGGGAGAGAGGGAAGGAGGGAAGGAGGGAAGGAGGGAAGGAGAAAGAAAGTCTGCATGTGTCTATATCTTTGTCTATGCATGCCTGTGCTTGCTCATATATATGCATTTGTGTGTGGCTATATTTGTCTGTGTGTGTGTTTATATGCCCAGGTGTGTCCATCTGTGTATATGTATGGTATGTGTCCACTTTTTGCACTTGATATTATTTTGCAGCTGTGTGGGTTTATGTGTATTTATGGGGAATCATGTTTGTGCCTAGCCATGTGTTTGTGTATGTTTGTGTGTGTGCGTGTGTGGGTCTTATCTCTAGGAACATTATTCTTCATTTCAAGCACTGCCACGAGTGGCTTTAAGCAGCAACTATATTCCATTTGATCTCATTGGCTTTCATCAGTTTCCCTCCACGCTGATCAGCCAGAGAGAGTAGCAGAGGATACTGGAGCCAGTCTATCTGGACATGTCCCTCGCTCTTCATTGAGAGTCTGGTATTTTTTTTTGTAAAAGTCAGAAGCTCCCAGGCAGCCAGAAAAGGTGGGTGCCGGGTGGTCCCTCCTGGAGGGGATCCCAAACTTTTCCCACTTTTCCCCCCAGTGAAAGGGGGGAGGGCACAGGGTGGAGGGAAGGTAGATCCTGACTTCCAGTTCTATACCAAATCCTTTCTTGATCTGGAGGTTAGCTCTAGCCGGCATAGGTCTGGGGAGACCCCAGTTCGAAGGCCTTCTCCATAGCTTGAGGGTGCTGGGAGCCTTGGTAAATCCCCTGAAAAGCTCATTTTCACTCCTTAACTCTATCACCTCCAAGCATCAGTACCTCCCATTTACCCTTTTTAACTTCAGTACTTCACAGTCCCAATCACACACCAAATTGGTGCACTGGATTTAACAACCCCCAACTATTTCAAAAGACATAAAATGGACACATATGGCTTTTGAATATTTTATGTTTATTTTCTTTGACAGCTATAACTCTTACTAAATATTCTCTCTCTTTTTTTTTTTTTTTTTTTTTTTTTTTTTGCGGTTCTTCAGGTGCACTTTATTGAACTGGTCTGGCAGTGGACAAGGGGAACACCATTGCTGCTGCGCCTCCACCCTGCCCGCCAGGGAGACCAAAGCCTTCACTAAATATTCTCTTATACAGTGAAGATTTTCCCCACTTTTTATCTTTTCTTCTCTCTGTGAGCTGTTCAATAAGGAATTTTTGGTGAAAGAGTCCCTCAGTTTAATGCTATGTTTAACCATGTTATGAGGATTTTTGGACTTGTTCTTGCAGCCCCCGTATGAGCCTATAACGCCATGTGGCTTTGTTCCTTGTTTCCATAGGCACATTAAAATGTGAAAATACTATACATACAAATAAGTTCCTATCTAATAGAGGTAGGAACACAGAAATCTTGTAGAGTAATGGGTCCTTACACCCTGAACATCGACATAATGACCTGGCACAGGCCTCAGAAGAATGGGCATTCTCCATTCACTCCTGAATCAGAGAAGCTAACTACGAAACATCCAACGTCATTTATAACATCATCTGGAAGCAATCTCTACCAGGGAAGACCCTACCACTGCTCTGACATTGACCTGCTCAAAAGAGACTTCCCTCAACACTAAGAAGACTTGATAACAACGACCTGCTTACAGGACAGGGCTCTCTACCTTGCCCTTTTATTGTGAGGTGAAACTAGAGGACGCTCTACACCATCCTGACTTCAACTTAGGATATGCAGATTCCAGGATCTTTAATACAGAAACATGATACCAACAACAGAGACTGTAAAAAATAAAAGTGTATTGGTACTACAGACAATGACTTGGATTGGACAAACTAGTTTGCCTGGAGCCTAGAGTTGGTCTTCTGCCAGGAAACTTTAGGGATAGGGTCTCCTTGTATTTAGGCCAAGGCTTTTCCTTTCCGTGTCCCTCATATTTTGGTGGGCCTATGCAAACCATAGCTGCAACTCTAACACCATTTATATGGTGCTCCTTTGACTCTAATCCTTTAAAAAACCCACTTAAACTTTTGTGATTAACTTAAACAATATGCATGGGCAAGGAAATGTAAGAAAATACTATACCTTCAATGTTTAAGGAGTTACATAAGTTTTATGTCTTTAGATTGCTTTGTGTACTGCTAAGAAATGTTATAATGTACTATAATCTGTGGATTTGAGGGACAAAGTAATTGTACATGGGTTCTATTTAATTTTTCTTAATGTTCTTTGGCTGAAAGTTCAAAATTAAGGTATCAGCAAGGGGTTTTCTTCTAAGAATTCTGTTGATGAATGATTATCCTTCCACTGTAGCTTTACCTTTTCCTCTTTCTTTGCATCTTTGTTTTCATAATTAAAAATAAATTTATAAAAAAGTCAGGTGCTGATCATTAGCTCTATTATCTCTATTCTATGAGATAAAGAAGATATGTGCCAACTCTGAGGAGTAGCACCATCATTGTCCAGATGTATAAGAATTGTCAATATTCAATAGCATCAAGAGACCCAAACTATAACAAACAATATGCAAAAGATACCTGTTACACTAGCAGTCCAGGGGGCTAAGGGTGGAGGGATGAGATGCATGCTGGGAACTATGGTGGAGGGAGGTCATCACTGGTGGTGGGAATGGCCCTAATTCATTGCCACTATGTACCTGAAATACAACTGTGAAAGACTTGTTATTCACATTGATCTCAATAAAAATTATGATAGTATGCTTCAAGAGTGGAGAAACCCAGTATCTTTTAGGTCAAGGGAATTTATTCAGATTGATCTCAATAAAGATTATGATAGTATGCTTCAAGAGTAGAGAAACCCAGTATCTTTTAGGTTAAGGGAATTTCCACTCTAATCTCCCCATAGAGGAGGAGGAGGAGGAGGAGGAGGAGGAGGAGGAGGAGGAGGAGGAGGAGGAGGAGAAGGAGAAGAAGAAGAAGAAGAAGAAGAAGAAGAAGAAGAAGAAGAAGAAGAAGAAGAAGAAGAAGAAGAAGAAGAAGAAGAAGAAGAAGAAGAAGAAGAAGAAGAAGAAGAAGAAGAAGAAGAAGAAGAAGAAGAAGAAGAAGAAGAAGAAGAAGAAGAAGAAGAAGAAGAAGAAGAAGAAGAAGAAGAAGAAGAAGAAGAAGAAGAAGAAGAAGAAGAAGAAGAAGAAGAAGAAGAAGAAGAAGAAGAAGAAGAAGAAAAAGAAGAAGAAATACAATCCTTCCTTTTTAAGAAGTTGCTGGTCTGTTTTTTTTTTTCTTTTTTTCTTTTCCCATAGCTGATGGTTTTGATTTGTGGCTTATTCTGTGTTTATTCTTTTTATAATCTTCTTGACACTCCCTTATTGCTTTTTGTTTCTGTTTTGTCTTGTTTTACTACCTTTTTCTTCTTTTTTCCTTTCATTCTTCTAAATGGGTATTTATAACACCTAGATGAACTCCTCCTAGTTTTTCTCTTTTTTGTTTGCTCTTTTATTTCCTTCTTCCCCCGATGGTACCAAGGTCAAACAGTTGAATGCTAATTTGGTGGAAATAAAAGCTGATCAGACATGAATATCAAATCCAAAGTCAACGACAACAGAATCGATACCCAATCTACAACAAGCTGTACAAGGGAGAACAATTGCACTAGCATTACGGGGGTAAAGGAGGGAGATGTGGGATACATGCTGAAAACAAGGGTGGAGGGAGGACAACACTGGTAATGGGAATGCCCCTCACTCATTGTCAGTGTGTACCTTAAATATTACTGTGAGAGAATTGTAATTCACTTCGACCACAATAAAATATTTAAAAAATTGAAATAAAAAATTAAAAAATAATTGTCAATCTTTCATCCAGTCATGTTCTAAAGTCCAGAAAAAGGCCATGGGATCATAGTCCAGCCTGGACTCCAAGCCTTCACCTGAATAATCACAGATGTACCAATTATAACTCAGTTCTGCAACTCAGCCCACTCTGTGCACAGGTAGATCCAAACTTGCACAAACCTAGGTCAAGGAATTTGGGAAGAGTGTGGAAACAGTGGTGGGATAGAATGAATTCCATGCAAGTCACCCAGACTCCCCTAGGCCCTGACTCCCCTCTGTTTAGATTCCTGCTGAAGTATGTATGTGTCAGGCACGTCCCCCTGACAAGGGCAAGAGTTATTATCTCCTGTGACTCTGCAGAACTCCCTTCCTCCACTGCCTGTCTGAGAGCTTCTCACTCTACCCTTCATAAAATCTATTCCCATTTCCTGTATGTGAAGGAGGCTCTGTATCTTTTGGGTATTGGATTAACTCTTTGAGGCAGCCATGAGAGAGAGAGAGTCAGAGAGGGAGAGAGACTTTTTCTAGGTCCCAGTCCTAGAAGTGTGTAGAACAAATGGGGTTCAGTATCTCAGTCCACCGTGAGCTTATCCTGATTAACTCAACCAAGTGTATGTGTCTCTGTGGGCACTGGGGAGCCCTAGTTCTTTATAGCAACCTTTTATACCAAACTTTGAGCACCTGGTAAGAAACTTCTCAATGTATCCAACTTTTTTCCCAGCTTCCAATCTCTCCTGCCCACCATGACCAGGCAGGAGTTTGGAAAAGTTCTGTACCACCTACTGTAACTTGGAGTTGACTATCCCTGGGTCCATGAGGTCTTTCAAGATCTCTCAAATGCCTGCTATTCCCCTTTAATTCTGCCAACCCTTCACTTTCCCTGATGGAGTTGCCAGCACCCCCCAAGTACCAAGAACTCTCAACCTGCAGCCTCCAGATCTACATTCCAACAAAGTGCCAGGGCTACTTTTCTGGGGGCTTACATTTTCACTTCCTTGGAGAAGATGTCTGGAACCTTCTTCTGTTTCAAGTCACTCAACTGATTATCCAGGCATGAAGTACATCCTTATCCTTTGATCTCCCATGAATCCCTTTCTGCCTTGGCACATGGCACACTTGAGTTCATGGGCCAATAATGATCTATTATTCAGAGATTTCTGAGAGTGAAAAGGGCATGCTATTTCCCCAAGTCCCCAACATAGACAACCATGGAAGCACCTCCTGACTTGAATTCAAAAGGAATAGAGTTGAATACAAGTCTACAAGATAGGTATTTTCTGTAGGCCTCAAAAAAAAAAAAAAAAAAAAGCTTGCATCAGAACCAATATCTAAGAAATGGTAGATGGCAGGTGCAGAGAGGAACATCCAAGGCCACACAGCTTTATCTGCTCTCTTGACTTCTTCCGACTCTAGTTTTCTGTGATCTGTGAGTAGCTGATACCTAGAGAAAGAAGCTGGGATTCTAGTGGCCAGGAACCCTATTGTTGCATGCCATCGTGAAGGTGGGAGTGCGATGCCTGTTTCCACTCATGCTTGATTTGAGGTGAAGTCTGGTACAAGCAGCTTGGGTGGGTCTAAAGGATCTCTGGGATTACTTGCAAGTTTGGGTTGAATTGGGGATTTGGGACACGGAGCATCAGGAATGTTCTGGCTTCACAAATGCTACCCAATACTCGACTCCAATCTTCAACTCTTTCCTCACCTAGACTTGACTTTGCTTCTTATCTAGATGCTGTTCCTCAGCCTTGGAAGCTTCTCAGCACTCCTCTGCAATTTTGTTTTTCAATGGAACTATGACATTCCAGAAGTCCCCTGTTAGAAGGAAAGGCCAACCCATTTTGCACCAAAAAATGTCTCACAGAAATTAGACGTGAGCTCACATGGGATGAACCAATCCACATACATGTATCAACAAAGGAATTTTTCTAAAAGCAAATATTTTCAATTCATGCCAGTTTCTCTACATAGACCAAGAACATTACCATCCTCAAACCATCTAGACAAGAACTATAACAAAAGTCTGGTAAATTCATGGGCCAGAGCGATAGCACAGCAGTAGGGCATTTGCCTTGCATGCAGCTGACCCAGGACAGTCCTGGGTATGATCCCTAGCATCTCACATAATCCCCCAAGCCAGGAGCGATTTCTGAGCGCATAGCCAGGAGTAATCCCAGGAGCGCCCCCAGGTATGGCCCAAAGCAAAACAAAACAAAACAAAAAGTCTGATAAATGCAAAAGAAGCTTAGGATGTAGATCACAGATTCTCCACCATGAAATAAACAAATTGTCGATATTACTTCCATTTCCACCTCCCAAACAAGTGACTATTAAGACACAGCAGCATCCATCATTCAAAAGACAAAATGTTCTCTTCTGGGAGATAGATCCTAGAAGGAAAAGCTTGAACACAGCCCTGGGCTCTATCCCTGGCTCCACATATGGTCCCATAAGCATCACTGGTAGTGATCCCTGTTTCCTTGCTTTAGGGAGGTGTATCTAGATTAGTGTTTTCTCTCTATATCTCTGTCCATAGATCAGGCAACATCAACAATTTTGTCTGAAAAGTGGGGAAGAGATGGCTTCTACTACCCAAAATCAATGCTCAGAAAAAAACACCTAATCCATCACTTGTGACTTGGGGGCAAAAATGACCCTTCCCCATACATACACATACAAGAGATGACAACAGAAGGCAGAAAATCACAGTCAGAAGAGTTCTGTCTCATTCTGGATACTTGATCTCTTCCCAGACCCACTGAAAGGCATCCAGCCAACAGCACTACTGAGTTCACAGTAGGCCTATTTATTGGCCAAAATGAGTGAGAAGTGATGACAGTAATAATATCCAGGACTTCTGGTGGTTCTATGACATCTATCTTTCACTGGACTTCTATTAGCTTCAGATCATTCTTGATAATGTCCATGCATATACAACTTTTATTAAGTGATTACTTATACTGGGCTACTATGATGAATGGTCTCTCTTACCTGAACATCAAGAGAGGAATCCTCCATTGTCCAACCTACCATTAAGCCCATTTTACAGAGGCAGAGGCTGATAGGTAAAGATTAGATCATTCACCTATGATCACAGAGTGAGTGTTGGGGAGAAAGCATCAGAACCAAGAGACTTCAAAACATGCATCTGGAGGGGCAGGTTTAAGGAACACAAGTCTTCAGTATAAATGGGCCACTAAGAGAAATATATGCACACTATGGAGCCAGATTTCATCAAAATATCCTGATTCCATCAATTTCACCAAGCAACAACATTGTAGAATAGCCAGGGGAAATTGAGTCATGGATGGGAGGATGCAACCTATGGCCATGAACCAAAACGTCTCCTAGAATGAGACAAGTCTTTATAGGGACAGAGGTTCTTGTAACAAGAATACTTGAAAATAAATCTTTGGCTGGAAATGCAAGACTAAAAGTTAGAAGAAGATAAGAAGGAAAGAGAAAATGATCCTCCAATCTTTTCTTCTTCTTCTTCTTCTTCTTTTTTTTGAGACTAAAAGCATCTCTTTTTTTGTCCCCCAATTCACAATACAGACCAGGCAAAGGGCCTGGGTTGAGTTGTATATGGGGTGTATTTCTCCAATCTCTTCTTATTTTTCATAGAAACTTTGCCACAAAAGCATTTGCTCCATCATCTGTAACAAGCAAGGGGCAAAGACCACAGAGATTCAAATTCATCCAAAGAATGTTTTCCAAAGGAAGAAGTCAGCTCAATCCCAGAAGTTTGGCAAGTAAGAATGATTTGGAGGAACATCAAGAAAAATCTGAGAATAATTATATTGGTCAGCAAATTAGATCCAATCTTGCAATCCAATAGGGCAGCCACAGTCTTCACTAATGTGACTTGCAAAGAATCCTGAGCCAAGGCATCGATCCCACAGAGGGGTCGAAGATGGAAGAGCATCTTGTGTATAATCCTGATAGATCCCAACCCTAGGTCAGTGATATAAGATGGGGTCTTGGAAAACTCTCAGCAAGTACTCACTGCTACTGGGAGGAAAAAGGTTTCTACACACCCAAGGAAGTGTAGAAAAGAAACAAGTAAAGGGCCAGAGAGAGAGAGAGTACAGGAATTAAGGCATTTTCTATCCATGAAGCCAACTCCAATTTGATCCCAACACTACGTATATAGACCCTAAGTACAGAGCAATCCATGAATACAGAATTGTGAGCAGTCCTTGAGCATTGTTGAATGTGGATCAAAGTCTTCCTTTCTCCCCCCCCCCCAAAAAAAAAAAGCAAGAAGAGGGTCAGCAGGCAATTTACTAAGAGGTATGGACAGATAGAGAATGAGTTGAGAAGGTGCAAGATAGAGGCTGAATATAAAACATTGTTTATACTGCACAGTATGTAGGGGATAAGACTAGAGCAGTACATGCAGTGCAATCTCAAAAGAAAGTTCGTAAGAAGTGCAGGCTCGAAAGAAGGCTCTGTGTTCAAAGTTGTCCCTGTGGGTGAGACCTGCTTCAGGTCATCAAAGGCTTTCCATAACCTTATAATATTTCTCTGCAACTTAGACTACTTGATCACCACCACCCACAAAGGAGGCACTTTTTCAAATTGAAGTCAATAACTTTTGGGGGTTCGAGAGAGGGAGCTGCTGGATGTACTGAGGGCTATTCTGGCTATGTGCTCTGGGGTGGTTTCTGTGGGAAATTAGGATACCATATGTGGTGTAAGGAATTGAACTCGCTAAGTAAGGCAGCTCTTTCTTGCTCCTGTACTATCTCTCCTTACCTCTTTCCTTACCTCCTTAACAGAAGCCATTTGTTTTTCTATTGCTTCTAAAAGAGAATAACTTTTTAGCATCCTTCATATTTAATAAAAACATGCCTTAAAAGTAAGTAATCCTTCAATTTCTACTCTGTCAAACTTAACAACTCTGATTCCAGTTGTTCAACTTTATTTCACACACACCCATTTTCTAACTCTTAGCATTCTTTTTTTTTTTTTTTTTTTTTTTTTTTTTTTTTTTTTTTTGCTTTTTGGACCACACTCTGCCCAGGGGTTACTCTTGGCTATGCACTCAGCACTCGCTCCTGGTTTATTTCACACACACCCATTTTCTAACTCTTTGCCTTCTTTTTTTTTTTTTTTTTTTTTTTTTTGGTTTTTGGACCACACTCTGCCCAGGGGTTACTCTTGGCTATGCACTCAGCACTCGCTCCTGGTTGGGAGTACCATATGGGATGCTGGGGATCAAACCAAGGTCTGTCCTGAATTGGCTGGGTGCAAGGCAAATGCCCTACTGCTGTGCTATTGCTCCGGCCCTCTTTGTCCATTTTTGGTGGGTTTTTTGTTTATTTGGTAATCTCACCTTGCAGTTTTCAGTAATTATTCCAGACTCAGTGCTCAGAAATTATTCTGGGTAAAACTGGCTAAACTGGGGTCATATGTAATACTGGAGATTAAATGAGGATTGCAGTGCATAAGATATGTGCCTTACCCACTATATTAAATCTCCAATTCCAGATTTTAAGGGGAAAAAAAAACAAAGAAAGAGATTAAGAACCATTTAGCTCACTGCTAGGGTACTTCTTCAACCCAAGGGCACAGCTGCACATACA
Organism: Suncus etruscus; assembly: GCF_024139225.1. Taxonomy (NCBI): domain Eukaryota; kingdom Metazoa; phylum Chordata; class Mammalia; order Eulipotyphla; family Soricidae; genus Suncus; species Suncus etruscus. Next base: position 12,735,441 of record NC_064851.1, on the reverse strand, counting down.
AGATGAGGGTCAGACAAGCCCAGCACCACCATGTTGGAACATCCTTTGTAGGAGTTGAACACATTATCTAATTTTCACCCACCAGAGGCCAGTAGCAATGTCACCTCAGTGACTACACCCGAGAACATCTTCTGCTAATGACAAACATCTTCAGAGAGGAAGAGATCAAAAATCAGTCCAGGAGAGCCCCCTCTCACTGGTGAAATGAGCATCTTCTGCCTGATTGTAGGCCCCAGGGTCAGACATGTCAGGTCCAAATCCACCCAGGATAATTACTTCTGTGGTATCTTCCTAACCACAGAAGAGTTGAGTGTCCCAATTGCTTTTGTCTCCTTTCTCCAATAAATCTGCTGAAGACTAAGCAGACAGCCAGTCTGTCTAACCAAACCCAACAGAGTTTGCCTTTCCCATCCAGATAGCACCCCAGCTTCAGATTAACTATTCTCTTTCAGGGGCACACACTTTCTGAAAATGAGAAGAACAAGTTCCCTGGAGCAAGTGTGTGCAGATGTGCTGACATGCAGAGCGTGTGCGTGGCAAAGCCCCCACATGAAACTTTCATGAGTAAAGTTGGTAAGAAGAAATGGAAGATACAACATGATCTCTTTCTAACTGTGGCACAACTATTCAATGGCGAATTATGTTGGTGTTAGGAAAAATGAAGTACTGAACTTTGCTTCTACATGGATGGACATGGAGATTATTATGCTGAGTGAAATGAGTCAGAGGTAGAGAGGGTCAGACAGTAAATAATCTCACTCATTTGTGGTACATAGGAAATAAATCTTGTATAATAATACCCAGAAACAGTAGAGATGAGGGCCAGGAGGACCTGTCCATGGTAGGAATCTTGGCACAAATAGTAGAGCAGTACAGTTAGGGTAGAAAAGGGAGCATTATGACAATGATAGTTAAAAATGTTCACTCTGGAAAAAATAACAGGATGCTAAAGGGAATAAAGTGATATGCACAACACATACCCCTCCATTAATAATAGTGAAAACCACAGTGTCAAGAAGGGGAAAAATGAAAGAGAGAGAAATGGAGAGAGAGAAGTAAAATGTCTACCAAGAGGAAAGCAGAGGGGAAGGTGGGAGAGGGTGAGAGAGAAACTGGGTACATTGTGGCAGGATGCATGCAATGTTGAAGGGTATGTCTGATATTGTATGACTGAAACTCCAACGTGAACAATTTTAGAACCACAGTGCTTAAATAAAGGAATGATCTTTTTCATATATGAGACCTAAAGGGACACAACAAGGTGGCATCAAAGGTCCAAAGGCAACATAATAGGAGAATGAATCTGCAGAACTGAGTTGGGGCAGAGATGGAAGTGAGAGGTTCATGAGAAACATTAATAGTATTGTAATTCAAAGATTTCAAGAAATTTTAAAAGAAAGCCAGGCTATCCATCGGGACCAGATGTCCAATTATCACTGTCCTCTGAAGCTCCACATATCCAGCACTGATCACCGTGATGTTTTGAATTATGTGCCTAAGCATTTTTAGCATCCTAAATCTTTTGCCACCCATCTCTAGAGTATGCCCAACAATCAAAAAGTCTGTCAACCCCTGGTCTAGAGACACTTGCAATCTTGTTAGATGGAGAGTCACAACATAGCTGTAGTCATCACCCTAGCCCCAGGATGTGAGCAGAAAGGAAAGAAGCTTAATCTCTGCACTTCACCCCCTACTAGTCAGTGTAGAGAAGCATGTCTGCAGAAACCAAGACTGGGAATGCTAATGAAGAGCCCAGCTCCCTCATCTAATGCTGAAATAACACACCTTTTTGTGACTGTTGCTATCCATCATTAGTAAGTCTGATTCTTCAAGTGCTTTATGCTTTAAATAACCCAGAAGAATTCCATGCCAGGGTTGCTCTGATAGATACAGTGGGGGAATCATTGTCAGTGCAATTTGACGTTCTTGGAAATAAGCAGGCTAGCTGCTTGGATTTTACTTGATTCAGTGGTCTCATTGTCATGTTTCTTTGTGTTTGAACTCCATGGTTTCAAAGTCCTACCCTTTGAAATATATGCTCACACATCCTAAGTATTTATATGCTCCCCTCCTCCAGTCCTCAGTCCAGGGAGGAAAAAGTGGCAATCTAGACATAGCAAGTCCCAGTGAGAACTCCACTTTTATAGAAAATATTTACCCAGCATTTGACTCTTAAGCCTTGCTTTGAAGATGCTGTGTTGATTTTGTTTTCATTCAAAATCATTTTTACAAATAAATTATTTTTGACAAAATATAAAGTAAATTTGCAATTTCTTTCCTGGTGGGAAAAATTATTCCATGTGTTTTTGCTTCATTTACAATTTAATCACCAAAGAGTGTTTTCAAGCAATCATGTGGGTGATGATGAGCCTGTTTTGCTTTTAATGAGCTTTGGGATCGAGGAAGTTTGCCTCTCTAGTCATTTCTATTGCAGTCACATTAAAATAGGAGGTAAGATTCAGAAAAGAGCAAAAAAATTGCTCATAATCCCACAACTATTTCTTAGGTGAGGATCAGTGTGAAAAGGTGACTCAGTGACTCCACGGTGCTGGTTCATGAGGAATTTGGGAGGAGGACCAGGTGCCAAGGTTGACCGAGCAAATCAAAGCATGAAATAGCCTAATTCAGAAAGTATCTTTTCAAGGAGGAGAGGAAGAGCTTACTGCTAAGCCATCTGCCTGGGCAATAGCATGGTGAGAAAGTGCCTCTCCACTCTGCTACTTTACTTATCTTCCATGTCCTCTACTCCCCTCTTGATCTGAAAATAACCTCCCTTTGTCCACCATCTCTACCCCCTCCCAGAGATGTCTGTTGTCCCTGCAATTAGACAAGCATCTGGATATACCTCAGAATGGACTGTCAGCTGCCATCTGCCAAGGTTACTGGAAAGAATGGACCCCTGAGTCCTTCTGAAATTCTGCCAAACAGCTCTGCTGTGCTCAGTTAGCCTTCCTGAAGGAAATATGCAGCCATCTCCTCCATGCACGCAGCACAAAGTGGGGACTTAGCCACAATTTAGTTATTGAGGTAGTCCTCAACAACTTTTCAGATGAAATGAGTCATCCACCGTAGGGCCCAAGGGCTATTTAAAATATAGAGTTGAGAGTTTTGTTTTGGGGTTTTTGTTTTTTTTTTCATTTTGTTTTGTTTGGATTGTATGATTTGGAAGTCACAGCCAGTATTGCCCAGGGCTTACTCCTGGCTGTTTGCTCAGGGATCATTCCTAGTAGGGCTCGGGGGGATGGGGGGCATATACAGTGCCAGAGAGTAAAACAGGGTTGGCTGTGTGCAATGCAAGCATCTTACCTTTGTACTATCTCTCCAGCTTGAATTGAGAGTTTTATGGTTTGCTATATCTGCCAACATAACCAAATCCAAAAAGTGAATACCCAAACATCTCTTTCCACAGTATTAAGACTGAGAGTTGCCAAATCATTTTTTTTCAGCCCTGGGTTGCAACTATGAACCAGCTAAATTTACATAAATGGAAGAAAAGAAGAACTTTATGTCCATTCCTGATCTTAAAAAAGAGCTCTTCCCACACTATGTGTTTCCTCCATTTTCTGCTCCCCGTTCCATGCTGGAATCTCTGACTCTTCACACACACACACACACACACACACACACACACACACACACACACACACACACACACACACACACACTCCACACTCCACACTCTGAAGAATAAGAAGAGGAAATTTAGAAGATTCAGAACCCCAGAACCCCCCAGGACAAATTTGAGAGGTACTTTTGGAAACAAATTCATATCTCAGAATACACTATGAATGATCATTTTGGGCTGCCTATTTACAGGGCACAAATGGATTTTATTTTTTTCTCTCATCACCGAAGTGCATTTTACTGTTGATTCTGAAAATGAGTGGGAATATCAATGTATAATGCATGCCTCAAAATACTTGTGGACCCAAATTAAAAAAAAAGAATAACTTTCTCCAGTAAGAGTCCAATAGATAGAAGACCATAATTTGGCTCTGAGGCTGAGGAGATAATGTCATATTTGATTGAGGTTTTCATGGTTTTCTTACTTTAAAAATGTTATCTGATATATCTCCCTTGTCTTTGAATATATGTCTTCAATATTTTCCTCTCTACACTCTGATGCAAATGTGGCAGATTTTCCAAGACACCCAAAAGACACCAGTATTCTTTACTGGTGATTCTTTACTAGTCATTCAGTCACAATGCTTTTCATGGAATCAGGAAGTAAGGCAATAAGGCGGGAGGATGAAAGATAGGAAGAAGGAAGGAAGGATAAAAGATAGAAGGAAGGAAGGGAGGGAGGGAGGGAAAAAGGGAGGGAAGAAGAAAGGAAGAGAGGGAGGGAGAAAGAAAGAGAGGAAGAAGGAAGGAAGGAAGAGGAAGGGAAGAAGGAAGGAGAAAGGAAGGAAGAAGAAAGGGAGGAAAGAAAAAAGAAGAAATGTAAAAGAAAAGAAAGGAAAAAAGAAAGTAAGGGAAGGAGGGGATGGAGGAAGGAATAAAGAAGAAAAGAAAAAAGGAGGGGAAGGAAGAAAGGGCAAAGGAAAGAAGGGGGAAAGAAGGAAATGTAGGATGAAGTTAAACTTCTCTGCTCTCTCACCCCAAATAAATCATCTTACATCTTATATCACTTTTTATTATTGTTTGGGGGCAACTTCAAGGCAAGAAACATTGACCTAGGGACACTGAGTGCTAGCTCATATTCTTCAGATGAGCAAGCACAGGACAGAACAGTATTTCCACCAACCCGACTGTAATACCCACCACACTCCCACTGTAATTTCTGTCCACCTAACTCTCACGTTTCTCCAATATCAGTGTCACTTCAGTGGAGTAAAGTGAATCCAACAAGCAGCCATATTCAGCCTGGACTTGGAGCAGGGGCAAGACTCTTCTTGGCTGCCTATTCTCCAACTTGCCTGGGATCTGCCCAAACTAAAAAAACCTAGTAAGTGATGTAGGGTATGGTAGTTAAGACAGGCAGGCAAAACCTCTCCTTGGAATGCAGGTCCCACAATGAATAGAACGCCTGATATAGCTACTTTAAAAACCACACTTAGCTGTTTTGTTTTTCCTTTTTTGGAAGGAGAGCAGAGTGGCGGCACACCTGACTTGCTCAGGGGTTACTCCTGGCTCTGTACTCAGGAATCATTTCTGATGGTGCTCAGGGGACCGACCACATGGGAATGCCAGGGAACAAACCAAATCAGCTGCATGCAAGGCAAGTGTCCTACCCAATCTACTATTACTTCAGCCCTTTTTCTTTTTAATCAGGGATTTGAATCAGCTGATGGTTGTACCCATTGGGGACACAGAGCAAGCTGAGCCTCTGACTTTCAAAGCTAATTCCTGACCCCTGATGAGAAAAGAGCTCACCGGCTTTGAGAGAGGCAGAGTAGCAGAGCCTCAGAAGAACCAGGACCACTTCCATTCCTTTACCTTTGTATCCAACACCGCTTGGTGAAGTGTTTTCCCCATGCTTGGTTCACATAAGTAAGTCCTAGAAAAGCTCTTTTCTATGAGGTGATGATGAGTGGAGTCATTCATAACAGCAAAAAAAAAAAAAATGTTTTTCTAAAAAGTGTCAAGAAGTCAGGAACCATGGAGAAAACACAGCACATAAGATGCTTGTCTTGCATGTAGCTGACCCAAGTTCAGTTCCCTGCATGGTATATGGTCCCCTGAGCCTGCCAGGAGTAGTTCCTGTTCATATCAAGAGTAAGCCCTGAGCATCAACAACAACACCTGTCCCCTAAAAAGCAATTAGGAAAAATGCCTAGAATCAAGGGGCTATCAAATATCCATCTCAGCTTGCAAACCATTTCAACCCAAACCTGCCAAAATCTCTGATTAGGCAGCCACAGAGCCTGGTTCCCGCCACCCCCACCCCCGCTATTTCCCAGGGTTAGAGAGACTTACACTGACCCCAGTCCCAACTCAATAAAAACTCTGTGTGGGTCAGTGTCCATTCCAGCACGAAAGGAGATGGGATACCCTATGAATGATTTCTCTTTTCCACAACATCCCCTACAGGTGGACAGATATCAAGAAGGCCAGAGACACCTGAACCCCTGCCCCGCATCTTTGGTTCACTCCATCATCATTTGCATCCCTAAAAGGAGCCACCAGCAGCCAAAGCCTCTGCCCAACAGTTTCATTTATTTACTTGTTTGTTTTAGTTTTGGGACCCCACTCAGTGGTGCTCAGTCCTTACTCCTGACTCTGTCCTCAGGAGTCACAACTTCCAGCAGTATGCTGGGGATACATGGTGCCAGAGACTGAATTCAGCTTGGTTGCATGTTGTTTGTGTGTGTGTGTGTTTTTGGGTCACACCTAGCAGCGGTCAGGGGTCACTCCTGGCTCTACGCTCAGAAAAGGCTCCTGGCAGGCTCGGGGACCATATGGGATGCCGAGCGTCGAAACACTGTTCTTCTGCATGCAAGGCAAAAGCACTACCTCCATACTATCTCTTTGACCTAGCTTGGTTGCGTGTGTGGTTAAGCACTATCTCTCTCTGAGTACTCAACAACTTGTTGTCTCTTCCAAAATAGATCCCCAGAGATAAGTCCCAACTTCATCAGAAACTACACTGCAATACCTCACACCACTGAGTGCAGACCAAAGGCTTGCTCCTTCAAAGGGGCTTTAAAGTCGTTTGCTCATGCCAGCCAATAGCACGATCTTTCTTCCAACAGAAACAGAATTTCACCAAGGGTTCAATCAAAGATCTAATGACAAATGCAAAAGTAATAATTCCTGGCTCATAGAGGAGAAGATGTCTGTGAGATACCAGAGCTTCACCTACTGAGCATGGCTTTTAAATACCTTCAACATTTTTAATAAGTAAATTCTTTCATCTAATATTCATGAGATACTCAGTTACAAAGTTGTTCATGATTGAGTTTTAGTCATACAATGTCAAACAAATTTCCCTAGTTTTCCTTCCATCTTCCTTTTTGCACTCTTCCCTGCCTGCCTCCATGGCAAACATATTTCTTCTATCTTCCTTTTTTTTTACTTTTAAACACTGTGGTTTACAATGTTGTAACTGCAGGACTGTCATGCATATCACTTCACCCCACTTCTTGTCCAGAGTGATAATTTTCAACTGTCATTGTCATAGTGGTCCATTCTCTACCCTAACTGCACTCCCCTACTATTTGTAGCAGGCTTACTACCATGAACTGGTCCTCCTGACACGTGTTTCTATTGTCTCTGGATATTATTACCATATTATCTTTTTTAAATATCCCACAAATGAGTGTGATCATTCTATGTCTATCCCACTCCCTCTAACTCATCTCACTCAGCACAATAATAAGCTCCATATATATCCATATATGCATAAGAAAATTTTGTGACTTCATTTTTCCAACTAGCTGCATAGTATTTCATTGTGTGTACACCTACAATTTTTTAAAAAGGAAAAGACATGTGTTAGTGAGGTGGAAATTTGAATGACAACATATATGTGTGTATAATATATAATATACATTAATATATATCACATTATATATTATATATATTGTCTTGTGCTAAACCTGGAGGTACTCAGGGCTTACTCCTGGCTGTTCAGGGATCACTCCTGGTAGACTTACAGGACAATATGTGGGATCAGGAATCCAACCCAAATGACCATGTGAAGGAAAGAGCCTTATTCACAGTACTATCTCTTCACCTTCTCGACTATGTATTGTTGGAGATCATTACATTTGAGCAGTGGGGCAGTCCCTTTCAGAAAGTTTTCTAGTTCTGAAAGAGTTAAACTAAGTTAGCCTGTCATCCAGCAATTCTTCCCTTTGTTCTCTGCCCCCAATTATTGAAAACACAGCCTCACTCCAAAAGTGATACATGCTGTATAAGGTAATGTCTAATGTGGGCAATAGTTCTGTTAATGGCATTATTCATCATAAACAAAAAGGTGGAGACCACCCAATTATTTAGTCATAACTAAAGAATGGGTGAACTAAATGTATTTTTTTCCTACCAGGTAATAGTGTTTATTCATGAGAAGAAGTAAAGGATTAATATTTTCTATAAGAGTAGACATTGAACTCATTATAGTAAGTGAAAGAGCCAGAGACTAATGTCATGCATTTTCTGATTTCATCTTCTTTAGATACCCACCTAAAGAGACCAATTCAAAGAATGAAGTAAATTAATAGGCACTCAGAACTTAGGGGTTGAATAAAGTGAGAGTGGAACTCAAGGATACAGGGGTTTAGTTTTGGAATAACTAGCCTTAGAGTTGATGGGAATGATCGCACAACTTTTTAAAATGATTTTGTTTTGTTTGGGGACCCTACCCTGTCCTGGAAGTCCCCATGGACTAGATGTTGTTCTGGGAATAGAACTCAGATCAGCCATATGCCAGGCAAACATCTTACCCACTATGTTATCTCTTTAGCCCAATAGTTGTAAAAAATTTTTAAATGGTATGACTTATATGGTAAATTTGGAGGTCAGAGGTATAGTTCAATTATAAAGCACATGCTTTACATGTATGAAGCCCTGGGTTTCATCTTCAGAATTTTTATCTCCAAAATAAATTTAAATTTTTTCTGATAATTAAATTATATCTTGGTCAACAAAAATATACTTAGTGGAAATGGCCAGAGCTGGAAGTCCCTTTGAGTACATAACAGCAAAATAAGGCCATCTGAAGACATCGTGGACACTCTATCTCTTACACTTATCACTGTTCAGAAGCACTAGCTACCTGCCAACTGTCAGAGGACATAGACAGGAGAGCAGTGGTTGAAACATTGTCATGACTTTAGTCTTAAAGACAAAGGCCAGAAGCCTGAAACTAAGACAGTCGGAAGAAAAGGTTCTCTAACTCGCTAAAAAAAAAAAAAAAAAAAAAAAAGTGGGTGAGTGAGGCTCAGGGAGGAAGTGACTTAATTCCTGTGAACTAGAAAGAGAACATGCAAGGACAGGTGAAAAGAGATTCCATGAAGAAGAAATTAACCAGTTCTGGACCTGGCATGTTGCAGGGACTCCAGAAACACATGCTCTTGAACACTCTAAAAGAAGAGTGGAAGCCAAAAGAAGGATTGGGAGAAAGTCACTAGACCTAAACAGACAGGAAGTAGGCTTAGAAGGGGCCACAATTAATCAGAGTCAAGCCTGTTACCAGGAGTTAGGATGGCTTTTACGGGGTGGGAGGAACTGTAGTTCACGAACTACAGCAGCCCAATGCCACATCCTACACGCATTGACAGAAATGGACCACCTCTGCTGTTGTGTATGTAAATATTTTAGGGGATTGCTATGTTACTCACCCTAACCTGATTGGTGATTGTGCCCTACCCTAGGGTGTGACCTGGCATTCTGCCCTCACCCTAGGGGTAGTACCTGATTCTGCTTCCACCATTGGTTGGTATCTGATCCCACCATTGGGTGGTACCTGATTCTGGGGGATAAAAACAAGGGTCTGTGGAAAGTGAGGGGCTTTTTTGCGGAACTGAGGCTGAGTCTTTGGACTTAAGTCTTATCCACCGAATAAAGCTAATATTTCCACAAGCCTGACTGTCTGCGAGCTGTTTACCCGCCGTTTCACCTCAGAACCATCGGCTAGACAGGGTGGCAGACGCATGCTCTGAGCTGGAAGAGAAAGGCCTCATCCTCCATCCTCCATCAGTCAACCTCTTCAGGGACTGACTTGCAACACTCTGCAACTTAACCTTATCAAATTTCCAAGTCACCTATTTCCCGTAGAGCTATAAAATCTGGACCATACAACCACACAACACCCCAAAATTTTATGGTATTGTCACCCCCGTAGTATCACAAAAATCTGACAGAAAGTTACGTTAATAACCTACCCAACTCAGTGAGCCTAAACAGCAACACAGAAGACTCAGCTAGCTCCAACCACAGATAGGCAAATCCCAATGGAGAGATAGAAGAATCATTTCTAATTGGCCCTTGTTGATCTAAGTCTTGATAATTCCATTTGCCTGTGTTTTGCAACAAGCAATAGGAAGTAAATTTGCTTGTGCTTGCATGGAGGCAGGTTAGGGTGGGAGATTGGGGACACTGATGAAGAGAAGGTCATGAAGAGAAGGTGGGATTAATGTTTGAACATTTAATGCCTGAAATGACTATATTATGAACAACTTGGAACATTTCCGTTTTATAATTAACATTATTAAAAATTAAAAAAATATAGATGTGGGAGGTGCCTCTAAAGGATTTTGGTCACTCGTATTTGGTCAGAGGGAGGGAAGGATATTCCAAAAGACCAGACATCGTGATGGGAGAAGAGAGAGAGGGGAAAAAAAAAACCTTAGAAAGGTCATGTGGTTTTGGAAAGGATTCCAGTCTGGTTGGAGAAAGTAAAAGAAAAATAATTAAGCTCTTTGTAGACTTAGGCCAGCTTTTCCCCACATGGGGCCTCTCAGATATCAGGCATAGAGGCCCAGAAGAGCAGGTAACAGAAAACCAACTCCAGGCCAGACTAAATGCTATGACTACCCTTATCAAAGAAGTGTTAGAGACTTATCGTACCCTGTGCCTCTCTGTGTATGTTTCCTCAACGGTCTGAATCTGTCATTTGGGCATAGGTCTGTACTTAAACTGAGCAAGATGGTTTGCATGTTCTCTGTGAGTCTAACTATACCCCGCCAGGGAGTTCTTTATTACTCCCCTTCACAGAGAAAAAAAAACAAACAAACTGAAGCATGATAGCAAAGTCAGTGTTCTTGGGGATTAGGAGCCAGGCACAGATGGAGAGGCTGATGTACCATATCTTCCCATTTTTTGTTTCTTTGTTTTCAGATCATGAGTCCCACAAGAGACCATATTGAAAATCACAGAACCTCAATCAATAAAGTTAACCCTCTCAAAAATTGCCAAGGGGTGAACAGGTAGCATGCTTGATTTAAATACAGTGGATCTGGGTTGGATCCCTAGCATTGTCTATGGTCCACTGAGCAGTACCAGGAGTGATTTCTGAACACAGCCAGGTGTGGCAACAAAATAAAAGCAGAAATCCAGAAAAAAAAATCAATAATTTTTTAGAAAAGGAAAAACATTGCCAAGAACTTTTATTTTTTGTTTTTCTTAGGGGAGTGTTCTCAATGGTTACTCCTGACTCTGCACTCAGGAATTACTCCAGAAGGGCTTGGAGGTCCATTTGGTTTGCAGAGCAAACCTGGGTTGGCTCCAGCTCCAAGAACTTACTTTTAATTTGGGTAGTTGCTCCCAAGAATTTAGGAGCCTGGGAATCATTCCTGAAGATAATTGGTCAATCAGACTAAACCATTCAATATTTGGACCCAGAAGTGCTAGAGGCCCTAAACATGGCCCAGGTACCCACAGAAAAGAGTGTTTATAGTCATGTGTTCATACTTTAACTGAACATTAGCAAACATTCTAGAACTCATAAGTCATTTCAGTCCAGTGTTCTAATCACCATCTATTCACTTAGGAAGGATTCTAGATGCATAGTCCACACACAAACATTCCATTCTTTCTTTTTACTTTAATATTTTTCTTTATTTAAGCACCATGATTGTATACATGATTGTAGTTGGGGTTCAGTCATAAAAAAACTTCACCAGTGCAACCTTCCCACCACCAATGCCCCAATCTCCATCCTTCTCCATCCTCTCCCTGCCTGTATTCGAGACAGGAATTCTACTTATCTCACTCATTAACATTGTCATGATAGTCAGTGTAGTCATCTCTCTAACTAAACTCATCACTCTATGTGGTAAGCTTCACATTGAGAGCCAGACCTTCCAGCCCTCATCACCGTTGTCTCTGGGCATTATTACAATAATGTCTTTTGTTTTTCTTAAGAGCTATAGATGAGTGAAACTATTCTGTGTCTATCTCTCTCTGACTTATTCACTTGGCATAATAGATTCCATGTACATCCATGTATCAAAAAATTTCATGACTTCATCTCTCTTGATGACTGCATAATATTCCTTTGTGTACCTGTACCACAGTTTCTTTAGTCATTCATCTGTTGAAGGGCATCTTGGTTGTTTCAAGAGTCTGGCTATTGTAAATAGCAAACAGCCCATTCTCATGGCAACCATCAACAGGATACAGCCCACTGGCCCATGCAGGCACAATTCCAAACAATACTCTCTGGGATGGTATTTGTGACCGGAATCATATTCCAGGACAGACTTGTACAGGAGCTGTTCTGAAATCTACACTCAGAAAAGGGACTGCTAGGTGAGGCACCCACATCAATGGCTCTTCCAAACAGGCTGTGCCAATGTCACACCCACGAATACAGCAGGAGGTTCCTATTCACCCTCACCCTTGCACCATTAACCTATTTTAAGTGCTAATATTATTGTCTAAAATATCATTTTATTAGTAGAAATGTGATGGGTCACCCAGAGCTTACTCCTGGCCCTATGCTTACTCCTGGCAATGCTCAGAGGACCCTCCACAGTGCTGGGGTCAAACCAGAGTCAGCTGTTTTCAAGGCAATTGTTTTAACCCTACTACTATATCTTCAACCTATCATTCTTTTTCTTTTGTTATTGTTGCTGTTGTTTAATTAGCTTTACCGTGGTTATTAGTAAAAATAGATGTTAGTAATATTTAGATGTCTCCAAGCATCTGGCATATTCTGCTACATTCTTTTGATTGACTTTCTCTTAAATTTTCCTGGATCAATTCTCTCACTGATCTCAGATGTTGAAAGTCTCCACTCTGTCTGTGCACTGTAATGAGCCTCTAACCCCTTTCATAGAATGGAAAATTCTTCATCTTGGTCTTTTTCCATATCACCAAGTCTGACTCTTACGATCCATAAGCTAAAGGAAGCAATGAAGATGCAGAAGCCAATTACTATATGTTTGGAATCCTTGACTTTTAAAAATAAGGTGCCGATGAGCTACCTGTGAACATCTCTATGTGGTTCTGTTGAGGTTCCTCAGTTGATTTTAGCAAGTAAGTGCCCATAGCCCATCATGAAAGGCAAGTGGAATCAAAGTGTCCAGCAATGACTCCAAAACTATCTTGGAAAATGGACACCTCTCCTAGTATCTTCTATTTAGAGCAAATACCAATGTTGGCTCAACAGAGGGGTGCCCCAAAACTGTATACATGGTTGTGTGTGTGGATCTACTTGGTAAGGGTGTGTGTAAGCAAAGAAATTCAAAAGCATCAGATCATGAGGTCAAGTTTAAGTTCTAAGAAATACATTTTCACAATTTTTCATTGAAAAAAAAAAAACCTTCTTTGAACTTAATTCTTTAACTTTGAAATGAAGGTCCAATAGAGATGGTCAGAGAAGAACATCCAATTCTGAATATGGATTTTTTTTATCTATTAAAGAAAAATAATTATATTCCACTTTAAGTGGCTCAAAGACTTTCTCTGGAAAATTCTTTGATTTGGGTGAGGCAACGGGATGACGCAGACAAGGACTTGCCTCAGTGAAGTGACCAATCTCTTTTGTTGCTGTTCTTGGGTGTGTGAAGGAGTAGGAATTGGACATATAGATGGTCTAAAGCATTATATCATGTTCAAAAGCAATTTCAACAGCCTCAGGAAGACAGAACCCATTGCTCGATCATAATCACAAAGGAAAGATGGTTCCTTCTGCCCTAACTTTCAAAGATCCCACCCTCTCCTAACTTTCCTGGATTTCTCTGAGTGTCAAGTTGAGGCCATCCATGATACATTGTACCAATGCTCCCCACTGCCCTTTCCACTCATTTCTCTTCCTTTTTCTGTTTTTGTTTTTGTTTTGGGGTCATACCTGGCAGCGCTCAGGGGTTACTCCTGGCTCTGGGCTCAGAAATCACTCCTGGGGGACTCCTAGGGGAACCATATGGGATGCCTGGATTCAAACCACTATCTGGCTGCATGCGAGGCAAACGCCCTAAGGCTGTGCTCTCTCTCTTGCCCCCATCTCATTTCTCATCTTGGTTAGAATGTAACATCCAGGGGCTGGAGAGATAGCACAGTAGTAGGGCATTTGCCTTGCATTGAGGCCAACCCCGAAAGGATCCAGTTCGATTCTAGGCATCTCATACTGTCCCCTAACCTTCCAGGAGTGATTTCTGAGTGCAGAGTAAGAGCACCTGAGCACCGCTGGGTGTGACCCAAGAACCAACCAACCAACCAACCAATCAATCAAGTTAAAAAAAAGAATGTCACATCTAGAGAATTGGAGAGCATTTATATGCTAAAAAATAAAGCTCTGTATCTCTGGTGCATGCCCTTCTCACTACACAACCCACTCACATGTTTACCTAGTTATTGCACCTCTCTTAATGCTTCACAGTGAGTAGCAATCAAGTTACTGTCCTTCCCCAAAGAAACCCATCCTTATGGATTCTGTATTAGAACACTATGCTCTACCAGCTATTGGACTGGAAAACCTGAGAGTCATCATTAATACATCCTCTAGTCAATTAATCACCAAATTCTGTTCATTTCACCTTCTACTAGGTCCCAAATCCATCCAGTTCTCTTTACACTCTTCTGCCACATAGCCAGCCCAAACTTCCACAGCTTCCTATTCAGAAACTCCAAAAAATGCCCTCTCTTGTCTCCCCCAGCTGACCATTCATCACACTGCAACAAGGATGAATAAATTTTGCAAAAGAAAAATTTTAGATGGCATTTCCTGGAGTCCCTGAAATCCTCTTAACCTGCCCAACCTTTATGTCTATAGCTTTTCTTTCCACTCACTTGCCCACCCCCCAAATCATTCCTCTTGCCCTGAAGACCCTAGCCAGAAGCACCACCACTTCTATGGTATATCTAGGATCAAGAAGATGCAGGGCATACTGCTCTCCCAATAAGATTTTATAATAATATTTCCATTCTACTGCAATTTCTGTACATGTGAGGTTTCTGGGGCTAGAGAGATATTAAAAGGATTAATGTACTTGCCTTACATGAGGTCAGCCCTTGTTCTATTCCTGGGACTGTTTATGGTTCCCTACGCACCAAAAGGAGTGACTCCTAAGCACAGAGTCAGGTGTATCCTCCACATTATCATATGATGTTGCTTTCTCAAAATGAGAATGCCACCCTCTTTACTCAGAACTGTATTTTCAGTGACTGGCATTTACAAAGGCTCTTAATAGACGTGTTGGAATAAATGAAAAGGAGAATGTAGTTCCTGGATTGACTGTAAGGAGTATTAACAAGAGCTGGAGTTAGTATATCTTATTCAGACTTCTATTTGCCTAAGTAATTCAATTCATGTCAATACGCTGTCAGAGTCAATCCACTCTGTCTTGGTAAAGCAGAAGCTACCATTACTCCTTGACTTATTACTTCTTACCATTTTCTTGTCTATTCAGAGTCAAAGGCAAAGTCCTAACAATAGCCTACATATCCAAGAATAGTCTGGTCCACTACTATTTAGACTCTGATACCTGAATGAACTATATATCCATCCACCTTGGGCTCTGGTCATTTGGTTTCCCTCTGTCTTGAAATACTCACTTCCAGCTCTTACCCTGGTACTGTACGAAGCTCATTATCTATGCCTTAGATCATCATCTAAATATCACCAGTTTCTGGATGCTTTTCCTGACTTCTCTTTTCAAATACTTCTCTTGACACTCTTTTTTTTTTGTTCTTCTCTGCATTACGGTTCACTACACACTAAGCACTCTCTTTAGAATTTCTAATTTTCTAAGAACTAGCTACATTCTCTAGAACCCAAGGTTCCTGGAGCTGGAATTCCTAGACTGTATATCATATCCCATGTCATGGTTTCTCCAGACATTGAGAACAATGACATAGTAAATCGACATGGGTCGGAGGAATGAACATCTATCTCATATTCATGTCTGACCACTGCAAGTCACACTTGATGGCAATCTGCCCAGGTTCCACAGCATTTACGGATCCTTTCCACTGTGTCTTTTTAGAACATTCCGCCATCTGCCATGTCTGCTCCAGACCTCACGAATGATTGAAAGTTGAGCTGAATATAATCTATCACTCTTATTTCTGCCCCCACACGTGCTTTAACTCATCCCAATTTAGCAAATCCCATTATAATGAGCCTAATTATAGGAGAAGGTAACAAAAATCTCTGTTTTGTGTTGAAATAGAATTCACGTGTGCTCCCCACAGAGGTATCAGACGTATATGGCAGACGATGCGGATGAAGGCTGTTACAAGATAGGCAAGGGAGCATCCTGAACCAAACTTAGTAAGTAATGAAACCTCTTCAGTTGAGAGGAGAGTGGAGAGGGAAATGTCGTTTTGATATATCATTTCAAAAGTCTTTCCAGAAAGTAAGTACTTGTTCCTGTCTTTACTGATCAGGTTCATAGGGAATCATTTAACCTGTTTTCTGTGATGGACATAGGGTTTCCACTGGCTCAGGTACTCCCCCAGCAAAGCAGAATCTATGCAGCATTGCCACCAATTCTATAGGCTGAGAAATCACAAGTGGGGTCCCTGGATTTCCCAAGCACCACTTAGTAGTCCCACATGGACCAATTTCAAATTATCCACTCCTAAGTATGGACAATGGAGATTTATACCACATGTATAGAATTAACAGAAAGAAACTGAAGAATGCAAATGATTGATGATATTCAGCAAGTAATTGGGAAGTGATGAGATGTAAAGACTCTCTCTCTGAATTATCGTTTCCTTAATTATAAGTTAAAAAAATTTTTTTGAAACAGCTATGTTTTCACAACAGGCTTGCAAAATGCCTGAGACTTTCACAATCTGCTCTCTGGAGTTGGCATTCAGAGAGGCTCCAGCAAGTCCCTGGGTGGGGTGTGGGTGGAGAAATGAAGACATAGTTCACAACCTTCTGTTTCTCTTCTTGGGTCTGGGTGGACAGGTTTAGCTCTCCAGAATAGAGAAGAAAAATAGGCTGACAGGGGGGCTACAAGTTAAAATGATGTCCTTCTGCAGATTTCAAGATTTTGCAAACTAACTGATATGATCCCTCTGACTCAAGACTTCGTAGCACCCCTTTCCTGCCCAAAGTACACGGAGGAGAATGATTATAAGCTTAAACCTGAACCCAAACAATTGCAAATTAATATGAGCTAACTAGGCCCCCATCACTCAGAAAACGACTTATTAGCTTTGTGTCTTCTTGGTTCAACATCTTTCCATTTGTCAATGTTTACTGTATAGGGAACATATAAATCAGGTTTGTTCATTTCTTACAATGCTGAATTCATCTGTGATATCACATCTTCCAAGCGCATACTTGATTTCATAAGTTCTTACTAAAGTTCTAACCTTCTACTGTAAGGGAAAAAAATTAGAATTTAGACTTTTGGATGAGTTTGGGCAAGTTTAGGGAATACAGCATCATTAGAATATCCCTAGACATCAGGAATGAACTTTCTACTCAAGGCTATCTTCCCAAGTAAGAAAGGTTGTTGATAATAACTCAGAGAGTATTATTGACATTGAGAATTGTTCTAACTCTATGTTGTTGTTGTTGCTGTTGTTTTAACTATCCTTTTATTGCTGCTGCTGCTGCTGCTGCCGGGATCATTCCCACATGAGGTTGTGATATGTGGTGTTAGCAGGAGCTGCACATCTGGCTGTGATGTTTACACCCTCAGTCAAGGCACTTGCACATGTGAGGTCATCGACATCAGTTATGGTGCTGGCTCTAGTGTTCATTGGGGGTTGTGCTCATTTTCAGATGTCATATGGACCTGCATTTCAGTTGCAGAACTTTCCAGGGATTAGTGAGGGGCTCACATAAGTATTTACCACAGGTTGCACTCCTCCTGGTTGGAATAATAGGCACCTCTTGAGTCATGGTATTGCTCTCACTTGACTCAGACACCTTCCTGGTAACATGCCCTCCAGCAAAAGCTCAAGGCAAAAACACTGAGAATGCCACCAGCAGACTCCTTTCCAGCCAGACACTTGAGTCCTCCCCTGGCTCCTCTAGTATTTTTCTTTTATGCATTCAGTCCTTTCCTTACAAAATTTACCAACTGCTTCTCTCTTACACAGAATTCTACAGCATGGGTAAGAATACATGGGCAACTATAAAATTATACAGCAATATTTTGGTTTTACCTCCAACCTGTCCTGTCCCTAAGGCTTAGGAGTACTTTTTTCAACTAAAAATGGTGGCTGGTAAATGATCCAGATCCTATCAAAGAAGGATCCTGTCAAAGAATTCCTCCTTCAGGAAGAAGTTCAGTTACTTTTTTGAATTGTTTTATTTAAACACCATGGTTACAAATTTGTTCATGGTTGGGTTTAAGTCATACAAGTTCATTACTTTTTGAGACAGATAGTATGTAACAGTGGAACAGTGGAACCCTCTGGCTCTCTAAGCTCTACCACTGTGTCTAAGTGATCCAAATGTCAAGACAAAAAGTTTTGTCCTTTGGCTTACATTATTTTACCCCTGAAGACATTCTTTCATGGTAATTACCTAGCAGACTTTCATCTTTATTATGAATGTCAATATAAAATATGGGTTTAGAAAATAAATGTTCAATAGTTACTGTAAAAGCACCAAGGATGAAAAATGTCTATTGGCATAAGTCATATACTAAATCACCCTAAGAGTTGAGTGTGAAGAAAAGATTAGATCAAGACAGAGCAAAATCAGTTCACTGCAAGCACTGTGATTGGTGTTCCTGCTCCTTGGCTGTCGAAAATCTCCAAGGTAAAGTCTGTGTACGACCCATAGAAAGAACACAAAAACTGTCCTTAATAAAGTCATAGGCAAGATACCCCTCAGTCATAATATTGCATACCAGTGTCTAAAGGGGAAAAAAAGAGAGGGGGAGAGAGGGATAGAAGGAGAGGAAGGGAGGGAGAGAAGGAGGGAGGGAAAAAGAGAAGGGAGAGAGGGAGAGAGAGAGAAAAAGAGAGAGAGAGAGAGAGGAAAAATGCCTGCCTCAGAGACAAGGCAGTGAGTGGGGAGGGCGGGAGGGTAACTGGGGACATTGATGGAGGGAAATGTGCACTAGTAAAGGGTGTTGTATATTGTATGACTGAAACTCAATCATGAACAGCTTTGTATCTTTTAAAAAAAAGCTGCATTATGAACAACCTTGTAACCATGGCATTTAAATAAATTTAAAAAGAAATTCTGCTCTTATTTCATTGTCCCTCCTCCCTTCATCATTTGTCTCTATTACCTTTGGTTTTACAGTCCTATTGCAAATATAATTTTTTGCGTCCTCTCCATATTATTTTTGGAAGAAATCCAAGTATGAATAATTAATAAATGAGCCAATGCAGCTGATTAGGTTCAGCTTAGTCAGCTCCCAACTGCATCATCATTCTGTCTTTGTAAGTCCCAGCAAAACCCATTCTATTAAGTATCACCAAACTTCCCAACCATTGCCGTTAAAAAGAAATAATCAATTTCTACTTCTTAAGACTAATGGGAAAACTAAATACCCTCAGAAAAAAAATCCCTTAAAATCAAACTCACAAAGAATTTAAAAGGTTTCATTTCAGGGAACTATTTCACTCTGCCTCTCCCAAATAAATATTATAAGCAGTGCCTCCAAGTACCATTTGATTTAATCTTCCAGCTCTTCCCCCTACCAGCCAATGCCAAGGAAAATCACAGGCAGATGTGAGAAGAAGGAAGTCTGAACAATCACTAAGTGGTTAGAGGCCCTCAAGAATACAGAGCCAAGCATTCTGCTCAATGGGGCATGTATAGGAAGACACTTCATGTGCATGACCTTGTTTGACTTTTGTTTAACCCATCATGGCTTCCCCAGATGAGAAGAGATACCAAGAGTGGGATGTAGGAGTGAACTGGTTCTTAAAGCTCTGAGGCAAGAACTACCCCAGGACTGATGCACTGATAATTTGTTAAATCCATACTGAGACATAAGACATTTAGCACTAGCTTGAAACACTCAAATGGCATCTACCAGCCAATGAACTCAGGATGCAAGTGAGAAGACTATGCTAAGATGTAGAAATGGCTGAATAATAGAGGGAATCAGAGAGCAAGAGAAGGTGAAGAAAGGTTCAAAATATGTATGCATACATATGTATAAAATATACATAAAGATTAGGGCACATGTGTACCCAAACTGGGGAACCACAGACCCCAAGCAACACCACATCCTCAGACCCTAGCACAGAATCCCCAGCCCAGTTGGATAAATATCATTAGGGGTGATCCCCAAATCCCTGGAGTACCTCAGGAGGACTCCCACCCCAAACTCAATATTTCAAATTAAGTGGGCTTTCTTTCTGGGCCAGGTATATAGTTAAAATGACTAAGGAGTCTTTGATATCACCTTACTGCATGGTCCCTGGAGCACTGCCAGTTATCACCACTAAGCACCAAGTATGATCCAAACCCTTTCCCCCACAAAAAATAAAATAGCCTTCCCTTTCAAGATTTACATATCTCATTTAAACAGCAAATAGACATTGGGAGCTCTAAAGACAGTATAGCTGGTAAGGTGCCCCAGCCCCTAGAACTCTAGGTGTCCCCAGAGACTCTCTAGGAATGATCCATGAGTACATAACCAGATATTATGCCTTGAGCACCACTAAGTTCCTCCCATCCATCCACCCACCCACCCCTCAAAAAAAAAAAAAAAACTACCCTACATCCTAAGGAGAAAGATACTGTATTACACCATGGCATATTTTACACCTTTTTTTTTCTATACACAAAAAAGTGAGGCTCAAAGATTATATGGAGATCTTTTAAAGATTATAAACCAACATTTGGACTGAAAACTAAAAACTAGATGCAATGACTATAAAGTCATATATAGTATGTCAATGCACAGCCCCAACTCTCCTTTGACATCTTTATTTGCTCTAGATCTGTAGGAGCTGTAGTCTTCAGGTGCACACTGCGTGATGAAAGAGTGAGAGGAGATTAAAGAAACAGAGAAAATGCAAAGCTAAAAACAAAAAGACTTCTATTTTCCCAAGTGAATCTGATTGGAGCACTTGCAATCCACCTTAACTTTTGATTGAATTCACCTGCTCTACTGAGTAGTGGGTAAGTGGAAATTGGAGAAGTGGGAAAGTGTCAACAGGGAAAACATACATTTCCCTTAATTTCAAGTTGGTAGGAGAAGAGGACATTGATTCCCATTCTTATAATTCTCTGATACATTGGTCTGGCTCTCCATGCCTCCGCACTCATCCCCAACAGGGAGCAATGAGCCTCAGAACAGGACAACTCTCTATTGGGGGAGATTTTTATAGGCACACACAAAATGGACATTTCCACAATAAGTTACAATGCACTCAGGGAGATAAAAAAATATCATTATTAATTGTGAGAAACCAGAGGACGAAACATGGTGCTGAACAGTCCAGAAAACTGAGGCAAGGTAACTTCAACTGAAAGAAATGTGAGGTGTGGGTTTCATAAAGCTGGCATTCTTAAGAAGGAACCAGAGAAAGCACAGCTCTGGAATTTTGGTATATTCAGCCATGTCTAGACCACAGCATACAATTGGGAGGGCTGTGCTCGAAGTGAGTAGGAATTCAGAAAATTTCTCTGAAATTAAACCAGTAGTCACAGATGGAAAAAGAATGATGGGTAGTGATAAAATGGAACGGTACTTCCTGGGTTAGTCCGAGGTCCTAGTCCAACAGAACAAAGGAAAGGACAGAGAGAAGAGATCAGTGCATAAATATGTAAGCAAATCCTGGAGTGACAGTTCTAAGTGCCAAGGATTGCCAACAACCAGCAGGAGCTAAAAATGATGAGCAAGGGCATTCTCAGAGCATAATCTGAACAACACCTACATGTCAGACTTTCAACCTACAGAACTATAAAAAAAATGAGGGTGGGGTTTTTTAAGCGATTATATACCTTTACTTAAGCACCATGGTTACAAGCATGTTTGTAGTTGGTTTTTAGTTATAAAAAAGAACACGCCCCTTCATCATTCCCATCACCAATGCCCCCAACTCCATTCCCCACCCACCCCCGCCATTCCTTGCCTATATTCGAGACAGGCATTCTATTTCTCTCTGACTGAAACCCACTCTAATTTTTATGTGATTTCTCTTCCAGACAGTACTTCAGATCACTCTACGAGGCCCCAAATACTTGCTTTTGACTCCCTCTGCCTGCTCCTGGAATGCTTGTCCATCCTACTATTAGGAATTGCATCTCTTTGTCTTCTACATCCAGCTTCTTCAGGACACAGGGTCTGTTTTTTTGACATTCCATTTTCCAAGTCTAGAGTCTTAGGACACAGGGTCTATCTTCTTTGTTATTCCATTTTCTAAGCTCAAAACCAAAACCTGAGAAAGGACCAAGAGAATTTGCTCCTTGTACAACATTTGGGAGTCAAGGATGACTGTAGTCTATTTTTAAGCTACAAGAAAATGAGTGAGTGTATATGCTTCTGTAAGTGTCTCTACATACATTCTAGGTTGACAAAAGTTGATGGCATATCTTTGGCAGATAAAGGGCTACAAATACCACTTTCTTGGCATCTATACCTTATGTCAAACCCTCTTGTGCTATTTCTTCCCTGGAAGCCATCACTATACATATGTGTATGTGTGTATATATCTATCTATAATATAGGTATATGCTTTTTGTGTGTGGCTCTCTATATCCCTTTAAATATCAGGCTTCAAGCAATTATATTTTTTCTGAAATCCCTTAGCTTTCATCAAATTACTGTGCACCGATTCCACTGAACAAAGCTTGTCCTGCTGATGACAATAGAGCTGAGAAGTGTTGGCCTCCATCTCCCTGGTAAGAAAAAGTTCATGCTGGCTGGCTGTAAAATGTGGTAACATGGATTAGAAACAGTTGAGAGGGTTGTAAACAAAGGGTAATGATAAATGGTTATGTTGCAAGTGGGTGGGAGGTGTTTAGTGGGGGTGTTCTGTGCACTGGTGATGGGCCCTGTTTCCCATAACATCTTTATTAATGATGAGGTAGGAGGGGGAACACCAACAGCACATTCATGAAAGGCAGAAGGATGCTAAATTGGGAGGTGTTGCAAATACCATGAAGGACAAAGAATCAGCTCATGATGGGGATAGAAGGTCGGGGTCAAGGGGCAAGGATCAGATTTGACAGGATGACAGATCTAATAGAGATTGCCTGATCCTTAACAGGGAAGCCCATGCCACGGTCTTCACTGACAGTCATTTAATCAAGAAGAATTATTTGTTTCTTACTTTTGTTTTTGTTTTTAATGTAGTTTTTTTGTTTGTTTTGTTTTTTTATGACTCACACCCGGTGGCACTCAAGGGTTACTCCAGGCTCTGTGCTCAGAAATCGCTCCTGGCAGGCTCAGGGAACCATATGGGATGCTGGGATTCGAACCACCATCCTTCTGCATGCAAGGCAAATGCCCTACCTCTGTGCTATCTCTCCGGTCCCTAATGTAGTTTTTCTAAATTATGATGCTTTTTATGGATAGATGCAGGAATCCATTGCTTTCAAGAATCATGAAGCTTGGAAAACTAAAGTGGAAAACCTCACACAATTCCTGGACTAAAGTGAGAAAAGAAAAGCAGCCTTCCTCTGCACTATGAATAGTAAAAATCTAACTTACAAGAAAGAAATGTTTTTTTTTTTTTTTGTGGTTTTTGGGTCACACCCGGCAGTGCTCAGGAGTTATTCCTGGCTCCAGGCTCAGAAATTGCTCCTGGCAGGCACGGGGGACCATATGGGGTGCCGGGATTCGAACCGATGACCTCCTGCATGAAAGGCAAATGCCTTACCTCCATGCTATCTCTCCGGCCCCGAAAGAAATGTTTTAACTTTTGTTAGACTTCTGGTTGCCAGTGTTAGGTTGACTATCAATTTACTGTAACTTTTTAGAAGATTTTCTTCCATTTCTGGACTTGTTTCACTATCTTTTTCCAGAAAGGACACCCTGTCCCCTGACTTTCTCCAGGGAAGCTGACAGGACTGTGGATTATAAATCCTCAGGAGAAAATTTTTCATTTATTGTGTTGAGATCAACTTCATAAGCTAGATGTCTATAGGCCATAGGAAGGAGCCAATCCTGCTTCCTGCCACAGGAATGACAGATGGACAACTATTTATCGTATTTTCAAAATTCAAATGGTAAATCTGGAAGGATAAAACAAGGCTAAAGATGTTAGAACATTAAGCTTCTTAAGAAAGCTGTTGCATAAATAATATATTATAAGCACTTAAAAATTCTACCTGCTTGCAAAATTGTCTTGAGTCTTCCTCCACAGCATCCGATACAGCAAAAATACTATTTATTCATTCATTCATTCATCATTTTGAAGCACCTACTATGTGTCAAACAGCTCATACCCCTGAAGAATTCAGTACATTAATCAAAGTAAAGGATAAGAAGAATACATTAAAGTTTCTAAGTATGGTGGAGATCTGGTGGTGATGATATCTTTGTCGGGTCTAGTAACATTAACATGCAAGTGCACAATAATGTCAAACATAGGGCAATGTAGACATGGGAATAATGATATACATAAGTATAGCAGGGATATAGTCTCTTGAAATGGTAATATTTATCTGTAAGGTTGGAATATGGGTATCAGAAGTAAAGAGGCATAAGACAATAATACTATGTTATGGAAATTCTTTGAGGGCCAACAGCTTAAGAGAGAAGGAAAAGAGGTATCATCTTTTGAAGGGAGTTTTTCTGCTTTTGATGTTTCAGGTTTTCCTCTATTCTGCTAAAGAAGCTGAGCTTTATATAAAATCATTCATATTTTTAAAGCGGAGACTCATAATATAAAACAGGTCCCATAAGAGTAAACCAATATTCAATGATAAAACTCTTATTTAGCCAAAGTCTGGATTTATTTCCCACTTTCACCTAGAGCAGGGGCTTCAAACTCAATTTACCTGCGGTCCGCAGGAGGCAGTCAGAGTGATCCTTGAGTGCAAAGTCAGTAGTAAGCCTTGAACATTGGGTGGTGTGACCCAAACAACTAAAACAAAACAAAACAAAAAAAGATCCCTCTAGGGCAGGACCACAAAACGTTGCACTGAGGGCCGTTTGCGGCCCGTGGGCCACGAGTTTGGGACCCCTGACCTAGAGGCTTGGAGTAATATGATAAAGTGTGATATTCTTAAAATATTTATTAGGATATACAGTATTGATGATATACATAAATATATATGGTATACATAAATATATAAAATACCAGGAAGAAAGGCCACAGCAGATTTATTTAAAATATCTAGGTTTTTTTCATAATTTACAAACATTTCTATTTATGAAAACAAATGCAGTTTGGATTTGGCTTAAAGGAACATCTTTCTTTGTCTCATGCTAAGCAATCACTTTGTCCAAACCTATTTGGTGACTTCAAAAGGACACCAGAATAAAATGTTAATTACTAGTTACACTGCTTTTTTAAGCTTTCATTAGATCACATATCTTCATAGCAGTATTAAGAGACCACGTGGCTAATTCCTGGGTAAAAAATAGCGATTGCTAACTTATTGCTGTTCTATCACACAGCTTTAGGCCCTTAAGCATTTAATTCTTGTCTACTGCACTGCCTTCCTCACTGGGAGAATCAAGTTTATGATACCTGAATGTAGTGATAAAGATCTGGGTTTGCAAGCCAGTCACTTCCACTTTGAAACAACGCAGAACTGAGGAGCATTTGGCTGCTAAGATGATTCAAATACAGAAGAGGGGAAATGGATGGTTGAAAGGTTCACATCAACTTTGAAGTCTTATGATCCCAATGACATGTATCCAAGCTATTTTTTGAAAGAAATCTTATTATTTGAAGATCCAAAATGGAAGAAGGACATAGACAGTTCCTCTACAACAAAGCCCCAAGAAACCCAATCCAAAAATTGGCTGAGTCATGGAAAGACACCTCTCTGAAAAAGACATACAGAAGAAACACAGAAAAGTAAAATGAATATTCAATATCATTTATTATTAGGGAGTGCAAAACCAAACCGTAATGAGATATCTCCTTACAACTGGAAGAGCGATTTTTAACACAAAAAGTGGGAGCAAGTGTCACTGTTGGTATGAACATAAATTAGTGCTACCTCTATGAAAAACAATGGAATGTTTTAAGAAGTGGAATATAGCTCAGCACTAGAGTTTATGCTCGGTAAACTTCACTGGTCACCTTGAATCTCCATATCTCATAGTATGGCATAAAAATTCTTCCACCAAAAGCAATTTAATTCTGGCTGGTGCAACTATATCATCTATAATGTTCAGGATCTCTCTGGGTAGTTTGTGTTTGAGTCCAATTTTTCTGTAACCTGAGAAAAAAAAGTATATGTAAAATATATGTAAATAATTTTTACAAGTTCCTTGTTATTCCATCTTTAAATGTGAGTAGGTAGAACTTCTTTCCAAATGGAAGTTGGCTCATGTGAGTAAAGTGTGGTTATGGTGAAGTTCAAAATAGAGTTGTCTTCAGTAGAAGTCTCTCTCTCTCTCTCTCTCTCTCTCTATATATATATATATATATATATATATATATACATTGCATTGGTCTTAAATCCCCCAGGCATTGGTCCCAGGGGAGTTAGAAAAAAAAATTACCTGCAAGTATCTTTTTAAGAATCCATCAGTTGAGTCAAAATAAATAATTCAACTGTAAAAACCTAACCTCTCCCTATTTATCATTCTTTAGGTCTGCCTTCTTAACTTGATAGAATAACTCCCTCTTTCACCAGAAGGTGTTGAGAGTTTAATAACCTCACTTGTTTGGAGTTCTGAGGTTTTTGTTTTCCAGCCCCAAAAGAAAGGAATCCATTTTAGGCAGCTTTTTCATTTTGCTAACAGAATGAGATGAAATGAGAAGAAATGGTCTTTGCTGTTCCAACACAGTTTTTCCCAATAGTCTCACTAGAGTTTGGTCTGAAATGGGGTCAGAGTTAACTATTTTCCACTGGGGACTTTTAAAAACGGTAATTGAAAGAAAGAAAGTTAAGTAATAAAGCAAAGATGCAGCAAAGCAACCTGCAGAGAGAATATTTCCAACACAAAGGACTTCACATCTTTAAGAGGGTGATTTCCTTAACCTTTCTTTTCTTTCAAAGACCTGAGGGTTAGAGGTAATGAAGTGACCCTATGATTCTGGCAAAATCTAAATTTCATAGGGTCTTTTAATCTCAGAAACTGGCTTGCGTTAAATAGGGCTAATCCAATTTTACTTCATAAAAGCTTCATAGGCTTACATAGCATGCAACCTAAGCCAAAAGAAATTGGCACTTTATTCTAAACTTGCAAGGATTAAAATACTAAGATTTGGGATCCAAAAAATATAGAAAATCTGTAATTCCAAATCGACTTCAATTCCAGTGCTACAGAATGAGAGAAGTTGCCCCAATTTTGTTCACCAAATGGTCTCCAAGCTACTCTGAACCAGATCTGTTTCTGGTGCATCAAGTTAGATTTTTTAGCAAATGCAAATTTCTTCCTAGTAGGTTAGAGAGAGGGAATAAGAGAAACCATCAGTAATCATCCAACTAGAGAGGTGGTGGTTTTTTTTTTTCTTCTTTCAGATTCAAGTGCAAAACTGTCCAAACAAATAGTTCCCCTGAGATGTTTTTGGATGAAAAAAATATCTAAATAATTTTGTCATTTTTGCCAAGTAGAATTTTTTAATGAGGCAGGTGTATGAACCCCAGGCTGAGTCATTTTGAATTGGCCACAGAAACACTTAGAGACACAGTAATAGGGCCACAAGGGCAGAGAGACTTACTTGTAAGAACTCATCCCCTCACCCAGGCCCCCCCATCCAGCTCTTTTACAGGCACTTGTTGTGTTTTTGTTGTTGTTATCATTCATGTGCCACACATTAAGGGGAAGTGCTAAGAGTACCAAAGCAATCAAGTCACACAAGAAGTTTGTTGCATGTTACTGGGACCTCAACTCACTCCACCACAAAAGGTGCCCAGACCAAGTGAGAAACATATCATGTTAGTATCCTTCGAACCAGTGCTCTGCGCACGCATTATGAACGTATGCAATCTCCCAGACTCTGCATTAGGCAGCATTAGCCAGCACTGTCCACTATTCCTTATTAATAATTGAGCTCAATCCATATAGGAGAGCAAAGGCTTGCTTGGAAGATGCCTTCGAGCGTGCATTAGAAAGGAGGATCTCCAGGGATTTCTGTGTACTTTGTCCATTTAACAAGTCAATCTATAAATGACAGTCAATGCGTGATGATCAGAAACAGATGATTCCACTTCTGACTGTTCACTCCGTTTTTCAGTTCATTTTTCACCCTAACTGGTACCTTCCCTCTGCACATAAAGAAAGGGTTTACTCCCTTCATCACATAAGATTACAGGTCCCCCAAAGGCTGAGAGTGACAGAACAGACACATACTAAGAGTCAAGAAGACTGTGTAAGATCTGACATCTGTGTACTAACTCAGGGCAACTCTCAATGACCACCCAAATCCAGGGGTCCTTCCAGGAATGTCTTAGCTTTGTTTGTGTCTATGTTGTGACCCATCATATCCTTCTGCACCCCTCTGCTTTTTCTCTCTTCTTCCCTTAGTAAAGAACCCCTGTCTATATTTCTATCTTTTTCCAGCTTTGTGTTGATTTCCCAAAACATATGACCTGCAGCTATAAAAAATATGATCACACCTCATCAGCCACCTCCAAAGGCTGGGGTTGGAGTGGAATAAGATTCCAGATATGGACCTGAAGAGATAAGATACAGGGTAGAGGCCTAATTTGTCAACCTGGTTTTGATACCCAACACCCAAGAGGGTCCCCTGTGTCCAGCCAGGAGTGATCTCTAAGCACAACAGAGACAGGAGTAAACCCTGAGCACTGCCAGGTAAAATATTACACACACACTCACACACACACACACACACACACACACACAACCATGAGTGTGAATATTCCTTATACATTAAAGGATGTCTTCCAACACATTGGGAAGTATCTGTATATGGGCAAATAAAAGCAAGCCTCTTTTGTGGTCTGCATGATTAAAAGTTTACATAAAGTGAGAGGGTCCACGATTGCTTAGGGGTGAATCAAGGTAACCCAAAATGGCACTCCTTAAGGCCAGAGTGATTCTAGAGTGGGTAGAGTGAATGCATTGTAAGTGGCTAACCTGGATTTGATCCCCACCATTCCAAAAGGTCTCCTGAGTTCTGTCAGGAGTGAGCACAGAGCCAGGAATAAGCCCTGAGCACTTCCGGATTGTCCCCAAAAGACATGCATTTAGCATTCAATCTTTCATTTATGACTAGGTTTTCATTCATCTAAATATCACACATGATTCTAGGACTTAGGGATGGGAAAGTTCCTCTCTTCCCCCCAGAAAAAGTATCAAAATACTTTGCCATTAGCTATTCATACAAATATGATTATTGAGATGCATATTCTTGCTTTCTCATGTATTTATAACCCAGCAGACCAAATGTCATAGAGTGAAGAGCCAAACCATAAGCCATCAGCCCAAGTCTATGAGTCTGAGAACCTAAGTATATATATACATATATATGTATAAATATATTTATATATAAGTATTTATAAGTACCATTTGGTTAGGGAGGGTTTTACTTTTCCCACTGAAATCTAATTTACTTAACTGGGAAGTGGGAGATTTCATGTTGATAGCTTCAGGATATTTTTTCTTGATTGAAAGGGAAATATGTTTCTGATTGGGTTAGCATATGCCTCCTCAAAGAAAAATGATACCTATAGGTTGCAGAGAGGGAGATGAGCAGAGGTCAGAGAGTGACATGGGGTGGGAATGTATGAATGACTATGGTGGGAGTTGGTCGATCGCTAGATGATTCAGGAGCTCTTAATAGTAATAGCTGTGTTGGCATTTCAGAGAACACGCCAGAAATAAAGCTATGACTGACACTGAACCCTAATCCAGAGACCTCTCTGCTAGCACAGATGTTGCTAAGATCTCACCTCTCCATCTTCAGGCTCCTTCCTTTATTATTGAAAGACATACATTGCAGTCCCCATAAAACCACTTTAAAAGACTCTAGGGAAATATTAGGATGTCTACAACCATCGATCCAATATATGAGGCTCTCACAAATTAAGCCCCAGCTGGTTGAGGGAAAACTAACAACAATTTTCCTGCAAGATAAATTGCCAACATCTGGCTTCTCAAGTTGAAAGTTGTTTTTTTTTAAAAAAAAAAAAGAAGAAGAAAATGAAAAAGGATCGTGTCATCTCAAGAAGAATAGATCAAGAAATGCATTTTCTGAACAAGTTGAGGATTTAGTTCTCAAAGACCACTTTTAAATTCAATTGATCCTAGTAAAATGTAACAAGGGCTTTTTCTTAAAGGAGAGAACCCCAGTTCCAATAGTCTGACTTGAAAAAAATCTAGCTACACTGTCTACTAAATTGGGAAACTAAAAACAATCCTATGAAGAATGAGTTTCAGATATCCAACGGAAGTCAAGAATGATAAGATATAACAATTAATGTAACATGTTACAATTTATAGGTTGTAACATTTTATGTGTTATCTATATATAGCATCTAGAATGAAATCTATAACTAAGAAATTCAGGGTTTTGTATAATTATGTGAAAGGTAAAAATGGCAGGCAGTACAAAATAACCAAGAAATGCTATTTTTTGTTCCCCACTGACCCATCCCCATCAGGGACGAAATCTAGGTTTCTTGCCTGCAAGGCACAAACTCTGGTACCAAATCACATTTCCAGCCTAAGAAATTCATTTAATCATAATTTTATTTTTCTCATTCATTTGATAAGATTTAAGCGGTGGGGAAGCATGCCCAAAAGTGCTCTGGAGCTACTTCTGACTGTGCTCAGGGATTACTCCTAGTGGTCCTCAGGGACTCAGGGGGCCATATGCAATATCAAGGATTAAACTGGAGTTAGCAGCCTATAAAGCAAACACCTTAGACTATAGTATCTCTTAAAACAAATTTTCATGCCATACCTGGTGGTGCTCAGGGCTTAACTTCTCTTCTACACTCAGAAATAATTCATGGTAGGGCTTGGGAAGACCCGCTGAGATGCTATGGATCAAACCCTCATTAGTTGCATGCAAGGCAAGCTCTCTACCCACCCTACTATCTCTCCTGCACCAAGAAGACAATTTTAATGGCTTTTTTGAAACAGCATAAGATCTTTCTTACCATTAAATGGAATTCACGGAGGAGCTATTACTTTAGTCAGTATACTAGCCAGAGGTAATTAACAAGTGGCATAGCACATTACCTAATGTGCAAGCAATAAGCCGGGTCTCAAGTCCCGGTGGCATCACATTTTCTGATCTAAAACTGGACACCAAACGGACTGTAAGCTGCAAGCAGGCCAAATCATTTTCATTTTGCCCATCCTACTCTTGCTGCCACATCTTGAACATTAGAGAAGTCACATAAAACATTTGATGCTAAACGACCTCTTTGTTTTGCCCCCCCCCCATCTCACAGATGTCACTAGCAGGAGTTACTACTCTGATGAACTGCTGAGAAATTCTTGCAGTGGCAGAAATGTTTCATCCAATCCTAATCAATGTAAAGAGAGAGTTCGATTATTTGGTTGTTGAATTACCAATATTGTGTTTAGAATACATAACTTGAACCACCAAGGACAAGAAATTATGTGATAAGGCCCTGCAGGGAGAGAGCTCAGGGGCCAGATGTACATGCACAAAAATCTAAATGTGATCTTTGGCATTATGTGACTCACAAAAGATAATCAACTGTGACCCTCATGACCTCCAAGAACCAATAGGCTAGAAGTACTGCATCACCAAGCCTACGCAAACTAATTGGCAGACTAATTGGCAAAGTACCACCAGGCGTGGTTCTGAGGCCCAGAACACTGTTAGGGACCCTATCAAAGAAATCCCATAAGAAGAAGAATTATCTTTTAAATGCCAACAAATGCAATCTTTTTCCTCTGAACACTCACAAGAAAGTCATTCTAGCTTACCTAAAAATGTTTCACAATAAACCAGTATACTGCAGTCTTTCTAAAACCAAGGTTTTAGAAATTTCAAATTGGCATACACAAAAACTTCTCTAATATTAAAAAAAAATTGTGGTTGTTAATGAAGAGGGAGCATTTGGTAGAAACATCTCCCTGAAATTCACAGCAAACCAAATTAGTTCCTTTCTAAAACGCTAAAAGAATAATATTGCATAAAATGGGAGGAAGGGAGGGGAGGGGAACACCAATAATGTTGAAATATGAAAATATCTGGGGTTTTCCAACACTCTCTAATTTAACTTACTGAGGAAAAATTGTAATAAAAGTGGTTTTGATATTAATAAGCTTGTATCCTCTCATTGCTTATCCTCTGATTTCAACCAGAATCTGTTCCTCTGGTAATGCTTCCAAAACGGATTTAATGCTGTGAACTGGAAAGAATCTTGCAAACTCATTCTGTACTACAGCATACATTAAAAGACCACTAAAATCTACTTTAAAAATCATGAATGGGGGGAATCAGGGATGCCAAAATAAAAAAAAATCATGAATTGAGGTTAGAGACCTCAATCTAATTCTGGATATTATTTTCTAGAAAATTTCAAGAATACACTCAACTTCTTAATTACAATCAAATTCTGTAAGGAAGTCAGGTACATTCTTCATTGCTATTCAAATAGCAGCAACCTTACACAGTTGTGGATTTGTTTTTTATTTTTGCTTTTTTTTTAAGAAGGAAATATCAGACCACCCTAGAGATATTATCATTTCTACATTTTCATAAGCATCTTAGTAGTATATGCTATTCAAGAAAAGGCTGTCTTGACTCATGTGTGCTGTGGGGGCTATTTTATTTTTAGTAAGGAAAGTTAAGAATAGGTTGTTATATTTATATAATGTCTCTCAGACAAGTACAGGAGAAAAATTCACAAACAGCATCTTGCTATATCTGTCCAATCTCGCAGGTGGAAAGATCAGATCACACAGTATTTAGCAGGGGGTTTGGGGAAAATGAGGTAGGGACTGAGGGCTTTCTAAAGTGGTGTCAACAATTGAGAGATATTTTTCTGCCTTTTTTTTTTTTGACTCATTGCACAGCAGCATTTACCAGGGATATCTGGTAGCCAAGACTGCAAAGTATCATTCAATCATAAAAAAATGGAAAAACCAGGGGCCAGCACGATAGTGCAGTGGTAGGGTGTTTGCCTTGCAAGTGGCTGACCCAGGACAGACTGCGGTTAGATTTCCCAACATTCCATATAGTCCCCCAAGCCAGGTGCGAAATCTGAGCATATAGCCAGGAGTAATCCTTGAGTGTCACTAAGTATGGACCAAAAACAAAACAAAACAAAAACACAAAACAAAACTTGAAATAGTGGGTCTGTGTTTTGGTAGAGGCGACAGTGCCATTAAAAGCAGGGTGTACCAAAGATCCCTAAGCAGACACCCCTCTATCTTCAGAACCTATCACCAGATATTTTCTTTTGAATTCAACCATCTCAATTCCCTGAAGTCTTTCTGTGTTTCTTCTGGGGAAGAAGAATCCAGCCCTGCCCTCTTCCTTCATCATTATCAAAAATAATATATCAAGTCATGACTCACAGGTATAGAACATATTAGAATTTCAACAACACATTCATCTATAATATCTCCATGTTTTGACATTCCACCCGGTTGTGAAATGGGTTCCCCATCACATGTCACATATCATACATCAGAAAGAACCCGAGCTTTGCTTCTTCTACCCAGAGACGCCATTACTTTTTCCTTAGCAGAAACAAGGAAAGCAGTATCAAACCGACCTAGTTCACCATGTCGAATAAAGCAATATAATTAATGCGGAAGTGATTTGAAAACTGCAAAGAGAGCTCTGTAAATTGGAGTTGTCGCTATCAGCAGCTTATGGGAGTGAAAGAGAGTGTCACAGGGTACCTTTCACCTGATAAAAATCAAAGACAACTCATGGTACTACACCTCAGACAGCAGAGCAAGTACAGGTAAGAAGAGAAGGAGGGACCTGCAAGACCCATACTCTGAGGAAAGTGAAGATGCTAAGAGGCATGAAGATAAGAAAAAATAGGCTGAATGTTAAGTCCACTATGGGCTAAAACAGTCAAATTTTTAAAAGATCTAAAGAATATTTTGAGCCTGGGTTCAGGTCTGAAGGATATGGTCACATCAATGAGCCTCATCAAACCTCTCATCACACCAGAAAGTAAATGCAGTGGCTGGAGCTATAGTACTGAATATAGAGTGCTTGCCTTGCATGTAGTTGACCCGTGTTTGATCCTGGTACCCCATATGGCTACCTGAGTACTACCAGGACTGATCCCTGAGTATAGAGCCAGAATAAGTCCGAGCATGTCTCAGTGTGGCCCCAAAACCAGAAAGGAAAAGAAAAGAAATACAAGAAAGAAATGGAAAGAAAGCAAATCTGAGCATATGAATCTCAGTGGCTTATCCAGTCGCAGATTCCTAAGGGTTTTTCTTCCATTTTTACATCTTTAAAATGTGGAGAAATCAACTCCAGGACAAGATATACAAGTTTCCTTCCTCAAGAATATATCAAATGATGGTGCATCTTAAAAATGTAAGGCATATTAGGTAACATATAACAAAATAATTAATATATGTCCAATGACCTGGGAAAGGGGGTATTTAGATCACTCCTATTGGTGCCCAGGACTTACTCCTGGTTCTGCACTCTGGGCCACTCCTGGTAGTACTCAAGGGATCATATGAAGTGGTGCAGGTTAGCCACCTGCAAGGTAAATGTCCTGTCAGATACACTATCTCTCTGGCCCCTCAATAATCTGTTTTTAAGCTTGTTCAAAGGGCAGTTCAACTCATGCAAGGACATGTTATCTAACCTGCATAGAGGGTTTTGCCTAGGGACAACTGGCCCAATCTGGAGGCAGGTTAAAGTACAGCATGCCTAAACTTCATGGCAAGTGGTAATGGTCAGTGGTAATCACGTCTTTTTTCCATTCTCAGCTCCACTGATGGCTTCTGTCTGAACTGGATGACTTCTCATTTTAAGCTCCCTGCAAGTAATAATCCTGCCTCTTTAGCTATCTTACCTGGATCTGTCTGGCTGCGCTTCTAAAAACCCATTCTGAAGCTCAGCTTTGAGAAACACACTCAGTGAATGTTCTGTTAAGTTTGTCCGTTATTTATGTGACTCTAGTGCCCTTTTATCCTTCTGATCAGTGTCCAACCAGGCCTGTTCTCCAACCACAAAAGCAAAATCACAAGGGGTCTGCCCAGCTTCATGATCTGCTTCAATAGTAATTTCTCCAGCAAAAGCAAAATTCAGCTTGGAATCTTCCTTTGAACCCCTAAACACGATATAGTTCCATGAAGGCTCACCACCACCCCAAGCATGTAGCAGGTAACAGATACTTGTCAGAGGCAGGCTGTTATTTACTCAGAGTTTGCTTAAAAATCTGATGGAGATAGTACAATGGGTAGGTGCTTGCCTTGCACTTGGTCAACCCAGGTTTCATCCCTGACATTTTATATGGTTTCCCAAGCACTGCAAAGAATGAGTTCCGAGTACAGAGCTAGTAGTAACTCCTGAGCATTGCCAGGTGTAGCCTCCCCCCCCCCAAAAAAAGTAAAACAAAGTATGATCTTCTTTGGGAAGGGGGTGGGCAGCTAGATCTCACAAGCATCAAAAGGAATTAAAACCGAGTCATTCAAGGGAAAATAAAACTAAGGAAGAAAGAAATGTTAACCACAGAGCAAACCATGTGGGACAAATATATGCAGAGACCAGCTAGCAATTACTTTGTTTTTCCACATCAAAATCAGTGCTAACATTAGACTATAACTATCAAGTTATTTGGTGCCA
The DNA here is from genome assembly GCF_024139225.1 of Suncus etruscus. Taxonomy (NCBI): domain Eukaryota; kingdom Metazoa; phylum Chordata; class Mammalia; order Eulipotyphla; family Soricidae; genus Suncus; species Suncus etruscus. The sequence continues at coordinate 12,699,762 of NC_064851.1, read as the reverse complement.
GACCTCAGCCCACAGTGAATGCACAAGCATGCATACACCACACACACACACACACACACACACACACACACACACACACACACACACACATACACATTTTCTTTCTCTATTCTCTCTCTCCTTGAAATGCTTATACAGTTTTATATCAAAAACATTTTAAGCAAATATAATCAATAAATTTACTCACTTGGTCTTCACCTCTTCTTTCCTCTTTTCAATGAATCTTGACATGGCTTTCACAAACCAAATTCCCAAAGTCTCTTCGGAGAATTCAACCTGAACCCAAACTCTGAATTTATTGTCAAAACTCACCCCAGTGTAATTCTTTCCACAGAAGAGTCTGTGAAACAAGGTTCCTTCTTGATTTTTTCCTCTGGAAAATATTAAGTTCTTCCTAGAGACCACACGTAAAAGAGGCCCCCCAAAACCAGTTAAACAAAACAGAAATAACCAGCCCAGATGTTCCTTGATAATATCCTTAAAAATTATCTTTAATTGATGCCAAATAGGAACAGATCATAAAGTGACAGAAGCAAGTAAAATTGCATAGATGAAAACTATGCTCTTCAACTAGGTTCTCAATTCTGAACATTCAATGTCCTCAACTTGACAAGTTCAACAGTTAGGGCAGGGAAACGCCCATGGATGACAAGGATACACATCCTTAACTTAGGGTGGAAGCAACTGGCAAACTCAAGAAAGAAAATAGAGCTTTTTCAGCTTCAATGGTTTGTTGTCCTGATGGTGCACTTTAAATCAATACTTATTCAATTTTGGTGTTTAACCCTTGGTAGTACTAGATTCTCCCTATCAAAGGTATGTCTTACAGAGTCCATCCTGTCTCCTTACAGATGTTACATAAATGGTTCCCAGACAGTGCACTAAAGAGAAGAAGGGTGTTTGTACAAGTTTTGGAGAGAAGACAATTTTGGATCTGGAGTGTTTTGCAAGAGGGTTTGTATTTGGTTTGACTTCCTTTCCTAACACCATTTCTTCTTCTTGGATTATGGTATAAAACTTTGCTATACTCTTGGACATCAGAAAAAAAAAACAAAGAAGCTCCTACTAAGCTCCTAAATGAAAACAACTAAGATGAGAACTAATCTTCTTAAAGCTAAGAATCCTAGAGTCAGTGGGGCTTCATTGCTTGCCTAGACCTGGGCTTCCCTAGGAAGCCGCTTGGTCTATTTATTTATTTATTTATTTTTTTGCTGAGCCAAACTGGCATTTGAATAGGACTTCTAAACCTGAAACCCATACCCTGAATGAGTTCACACAGTGACCTAAGGTAATGGGACTGTTTTAGCTAACAACTCAGCTCCTGTTTTGCTTTGTTATTACAAGAAAATGCTAAGTAATGTACATTCTTCTAAGGTTTACCTGAGTCATGCTGGACATGTCCACCTACACCCTGAAATTCCAGGATATAAATATAAGGATTAATACACCACATGGTGGATGAGGGGCCACCTCCTGAGATTGGAATCAACTAGGGTTGTGTCTGATTTTAAAGCTTGGAGCTTATTTATTGTCTTCTGGAAACAAATATCAAAATATTTCATTTTTTCTTAGAGTGAGGGGAATGGGCCCAAAATGAGAAACAAGATGATTATTTGGGAGGTTAAAGTCTTTCTGAAAGGTTTATACTATGGATGGTTACCACCCACCAATTCTTACCACTCCCAGGAATGTCATTCCTGGAAGAAAAGGGGGAATTGCCTTCTGCTGATGTTCAAACCAATGTACCAAACAAGGACCTCAATTGTAAGAATAGTTTTAAAAGCCTCCCATGTTTGAGGTGTTCTATATTAAATGGAAGCACTCAGACTGCTTTATTGACTTTTCAGATGTTAACTAGTTTTTAAAGTTCAATAGCTAGCCACACAAAGAGAAAGCTCTTCATGAACCAAACCAAATTTCTACTTTAAAAAAATGTTTTCTTCCCTGATCACTTATGTATATACTTATTCTCAAGGGAACCAAGCTTTGGATTCACCTATACTGGGAAGCAACACAGAGTTTTTTTAATTTCCATAATGTCTAAGCATAATTTCCTTGGAGATAAATGACTGCCCACAGTCACATTCCAGGAGAGGGATTTGTTCTTTATCTATTTGCTTCGACTAAGCTAATTCACCGTCATGCTCTCCAAGTGAATTGTGGTAACAGATAATAAAAAAAAAAACTCGACTCTTGAGGGGAGCAAAGAAGGACTGTGCACAGATGGGGAAGAGGAGATGGAAACAAAACCTTTCCTGGCTATAATCTGTCTTCTATAAATCTGAGGACAGAGGAAATGAATGTCTTTGGTCTCTCTAATTCAGATCACTTGAGGTGAGTTAACCACTTCAGAGATTCTGGGATGGCTAACAGCCCTGGGGCGACCCATCCCTTCCACTGCCACCCTATTGAACTAGGGTCCCGACACACTGGAAGAGCTGAGTTATGGCTATCAGCAGGTCAGAAGTCTTCTCCTTCTGGAGAAAACACATATTCAGGACATGAGACATGAAAGCTCAAGTCCAAGGGAGGGAATGAAAAGGTCAAAAGCCCAATAAAAGAAACAGAAGAAAGTAAACGAAAAGATAGTCATTCCTTAGTAGGCAGTTTTGGTAAGTGCACCTTCAGGTCTACAAAAACATTTCAGCACATTACAGTGCAAGGGGTAAGCGCTTTATCAAACGTTACATGCCTATGCTACAGCTGATCCCTGTATTCCATTCTTACTGGCTCAGTTGCAATGAGCTTCAGATAGATAAGCAGCATTCATTTTCCTCAAACCACCCAAATTCATCACAACAACTCATCCCCCTATACCTGGCTGGCAGGTTCTTTGCATGCAGTTCCTTTTTGTCTAACGCATGCAGAAGAAATCAAGCCAGTCCCACAGAAAACTCTGAGAGGTATACCAGATAGCCAAAGTCAGTCTTATCAGTCTTGGTCCCATGTTCTCATCCTCTGACCCATTCATCCCACAGTACTTCATGTATTATTGCTGTTGACAAAATGCAGGGTTTCAAGTTCGGTGTATCTTAAATCTCAATGAAAGATCAAGATATCCCTGGAGATGGGGGTGGTGGCATATTTTTTTTTGGTCCCAACTGGGAACTTTTAAGCAGATAGAAGAAAAACAGCCAGGATGAGTCAGGTTCAAATGAGAAGGAAACATTACAGGCAAGGGTTTTATATCCTCTGGTCAGATGCTGTGTGGTTCTTGAACCCTCATCTTCCAGGATGAGTGCTAATGTTCATCTGACAGATTCCCAGAAGCTGCACAGAAAGATTAAACACCCATGTTCTTTCTTTTAACAGAGTCAGCCAGGCTTGGTGTCTGGGTTTACTGCTTTGCTGCAAGTGGGGTAGGAGTCAGACTGGAAGGAACAGATTCCCAAGAGCTGGGCAGGAACATATGGTGATGAGGAGCAGGTGGTCACATGCTAAGTACAGAATAAAGGTCCCCATTGTGGTATGCTTCTGAAGATTATAAGTGCTTCTCCACTGGGGGTCAGCTGTTGGGCCCAGAGGCATGTGTTATATAGTGCTTCCAATTAGGCACAAGGTCCTCCCCTGTCTCTGGGTTGGGTTCGAATAGAGCCAGGCCTGAGGAGAAGCAAAAGCTAGGGTCTCGATTTGGCGAGGGCTGCCAGGTAGGCAGGTCCAGGTACCATCAGGAAGAGAGCAGGCAATAAAATCTCAGGCAAGAGTATTATGAGCTGAGCACCCTCACATCAAAAACCTGAAAAGATCATCATCCACAAGATGTAGAGACTGAGAAAAGGACAGGGAACATGCCAGAAACACTCCACTGGACCTGAGAATACCTGGCATGTTCAGACTGCACCAAGTTCTCAAAAAAGTCTATCTGAACTTCTGATGGAGAAGGTGGGGAAACATATCCGTAGCCCATGTTCATTTGCAAGGTGGGTCTCGGGTTCCAAAGAGATCAAGTCCAGGGACTAGCCAGCAAGATCCATCTTGGACGTCTCCTCTCCAGACTTTGGGAGGGGGTTGGTCCTCTCACAGTGGTGAGGCAAGACAGCAAGGGTGGAGGAAAAAAAAAGCAAAAGCAAAGAATCTGTGCCCCCAACCCATCCTCCCTTTTGCTACCTAACTTCTCAACAGGTGTGAGTGAGGCACTTTCTGCAGCTCACTCTGGGTACAGGGTAAAGGCACTAAGCAACTATTGAATCAACTGGCTGAGTTTCTCCAGGAAGCCTCAGAGGGGTGGGACGAAGTCTCTGCAGACCTCAGATCATGACCGCAAAAGAAAGCTCTGCTTTGGATGCATACAATAGATAAACATGTTCATTTACATCCTAAGAATGCACCAAAAACATGCAGTATTGCACCTTTTGTGTGTGTGTGTGTGTTTGTGTGTGTGTTCTGTTTGTATTTATCTTCATCTAAAAAGAATACTTGTTCTTAGGTGATACTATATATACCTTGATGACTTATTTAATTTCCTACATAACTTCCCATTAAGGGATGGGCATTGGTCCACTCTCTCTCTCTTTCTTTCTCCCTACACCTACACAGAAACCTTTCCTGAGCAAAGGCAGGAAAATTGTCCCCCCACCCCCACCCCCCCCATTGTTTCTTTTGGGCTCTTCATCCCACAAACTTGTAAGTTTTTATTATTTTTCCTTTTTTTTTAAATTAAAGTCATGCATTAATTAATTCAAGGTACACCTTAATTCGAATAGGCCATAATGCTGAATAAGAGAACATGCTTGGAGCTCCAGAAGTTATTGTTCCCTTCTGACTAACATATGCACTTAAATACAGTACTTTATTTACTAATAAAATCATTAATAAATGAGGGAGTGCACTTTTGGTGAATGCAAATGAAAAAGAATCTATTTTTAGAAGGGTCAATTTGAAAGTAAGCTTATCCCCTATTGGTCAGAGTTAACGGGTCTCAGCATGCGATTAAAAACTAAAGAGTATCAGATTCAAACATGCTTACATTGAATTCATTTGTACTCTCTTGCAATAGGAGTCTAAAGTTTGATATCCAGCTCTGGAGGTCAAGGGTGCAGGACTGGTAGAAAATAAAAACAAACCTGTATTTGGTTCATCTGCAGCTGAGAATCTGAGCAGCACTGCAGATAAATCAATTGATTTAATTGAATTATGTTTTTTTTTTTTGGACAATAGTTTGTAATGAAAAGGGGAATGGGGCAGAGAGAGAATCCCTTGGGATATAACAGTACAGCATTTTGTTAAGTCTGGATTTTTTTTTTTTAAATTTTGACCTTGTTACCTACAGTTGGTGTTGATTAATATAAAAACCCAGGTTCATTGCCTGTCCCGCCTGGAATACCACCTAACAGAATACATCCAATGCCCTGTCTTTAAATGTGGTGTGCAGCGTGTCGAGTTTTTATATTGGAATTCCATGCAAATTTTAATTTTATAGAGCTAAGTGGTCCTCTGAGTTGGTTGATTTGGTTTAGTTAAGAGAAAAGAAAGGTGAAGACAAGAAATCAAAATGATTTCAGTAGGAATAGAGAAGCATAAGAATTATTTGACCTAGTCTAACTCATGGCCTAAATGTCTAATCAATTTTAAAAAATACTCTGTCTTTCCCTGTTATTGGTGGTGTCTTTTTTTTTTAAAGAAAATGAAAATAGTTTGTTTCTGTTCTCATGGATCTCAAAAACTTCTGCTTTCCCACCCCCAAACTTCTGCAATGCAACGATGCACAACAGTTTCATGGAGCATTCAGAGACTATCTATAAAGGAAAGTATTTACAACCTGTGACTAGGGTCACTAGGGTTTTTAGTTGGTTTGTGTTTGTTTGTTTTTTTCTAAGTCTTTCAAGCTGCTAAGTGGGTTTTATTTTTTAATCTGTTGATTTCTTATTTGCTTACTTGCTTTTTTTTTTTTTAAACATCAGTCAGGAGCTTGCTCTTATTAACGCAGTTTTGGTTAGCTGTGGTACAATTGCCAGTTCTGATATTGGCCTGTCTATAGTGGGTTATGCTATTATTCATATCCTCTTCGATCTCCATGTACTCAGACTTGCTGATGGTAGAGGAACTGCGGCGACTGAGGTCACTGTCAGAGGCTAAGTTAGGGGAACTAACGTGGAGCAACTGAGCCTGCTCTTCCCCCTCAGTTTCTCGGTGGTAGAAATAGTTGAAATTGGACACAATGACAGGTACGGGCAGGGCAATTGTCAGCACACCAGCGATGGCACACAAGGAGCCCACGATCTTGCCTCCAATTGTCACAGGGTACATGTCACCGTATCCTACAGTGGTCATGGATACCACCGCCCACCAGAAAGCATCGGGGATGCTAGAGAAGTGCGACTCAGCTTCTTCCGCCTCGGCAAAGTACACTGCGCTAGAGAACAGTATGACCCCGATAAAGAGGAAAAAGATCAGTAACCCTAACTCTCGCATGCTAGCCTTGAGGGTCTGGCCCAGGATCTGGAGGCCCTTGGAGTGGCGGGAAAGTTTGAAGATCCTAAACACCCTGACCAAACGGATGACCCTGAGGATGGCCAGCGAGGTGGCCTGCTCCCCTTTCTGGTTCCCCTCCTGCTCTGCTATCTCCGTGCCTAGGGTGATGAAGTATGGGATGATGGCCACAATGTCGATAAAGTTCATGATGTTCTTGAAAAAATCCGTCTTGCTCGGGCAGGCAAAGAAACGCACCACCAACTCGAAGGAGAACCAGATGATACACAGGGTCTCCACGATGAAAAAGGGGTCCGTGAAGATGTTGGACGTATAGATGACCGTGGTGTTGTCAATCCGGTGCAAGGTGCCTGTGAAGTCCTTGTCGTCCTTCAGCTCGGGCAGAGTCTCCAGGCAAAAGATAACGATGGAGATGAGGATGACCATGACTGAGACAATGGCGATGACCCTAGCGGGCCCTGAGCTTTCGGGGTATTCGAAGAGCAGCCAAACCTGGCGCTGGTATTCCTTCTCAGGTAAGGGCCGTTCTTCTTCTTTGATGAAGCCTTCGTCCTCTCGGAATTTCTCCATGGCCTCCTCTCCCAGTTCATAAAATTTGATCTCCTCGGAAAACATGTCCAGGGGCACATTAACAGGACGTCGCAGCCGGCCCCCCGATTGGTAGTAGTAGAGGATGGCATCGAAGCTAGGCCTGTTGCGGTCGAAGAAATACTCGTTGCGCAGAGGGTCGAAGTAACGCATGCGTTTCTTGGGGTTGCCCAGCAGCGTGTTGGGGAACTGGGCCAGGGTCTTGAGCTGCGTCTCGAAGCGGAGCCCCGAGATGTTGATCACCACGCGTTCGCAGCATTCGTGGTCGTCGTGGTCCCCAGGCCTCGGGTAGCTGCCCTCCGGAGGATGGCCTGGGGCGGCAGAGGCCTCGTCCACATTGTCCCCCGACATCACCGTCATGATGGTGGCAGCCTCCCGGAGTAGGGGTGCAGGGAGGAGAGGCCAGGAGGGAGCGTGGGGGAGTAGGAAGCAGCTAGAGAAGAGGGGTGGGGGGGACCCCAGAGGCCCCCCCACCGGAAAGGGCGGCTCTCCCCCACACTCAGGAGGAGGAGAGGCTTTCAAGGGAGTTTGCCAGGAGCTGCTGCTGTGCCCTGGTTTAGGGTTACCTGTCCTTTTCCCCCCTCCACCCTAAGCTTTGCAATATGTTGGGACAGTCCCAGGCCTGCAGCCTTGGGCAGGCACAGGTGAGAGTTTTTTTCGGGGGTGGGGAGTGGGGTAGGAGTTTGGCCTAGAGTTGGACTAGGGGAGAGGGAAGGGGGCTGGTGGATTATTGCCCCCCCCTTCTTTTTGGCTCTGGCTCCAAGTGCTTTAATGCAGTGCCATTCTAGCCTACTGGGCCATCATATGGGGGAGTCCCCTAGCTCCCCTCCTCATCCTTGCCAAGCCCTCCTCGGGTCCGGGTTCGAGCCAGCTCAGCAGGTTTTCCCCTCACCTGAGACCCTCACCCCTCTTCTGCTGCTCCAGGCTCTCTTTCCCACCCCCTGCCCCTCCTCCTACCCCTCTTCTCCTGCCGCCTTCTAAGCTCCCACCAGGGCGATCGATGGAGGCTGCAGAGAAATAGAAAGTGATATGGGGGGGGATAGAAAATCAGAAACCTTTTGATGGACGAATCTACATAGACAAGACACCGACGAGAACAGATCTCTCTAGCTGGTTTCCAAAAAAAGAAGAAAAAAAAAAAAAGAACCAAGCAAACAAACAGAACCAATAAAAATGAAAGAAAGCAATTGGACTCGAGCTGACTCTATCACACACACACACACACACACACACACACACACACACACACACACACACACACAGACAGACACACACACGGACAGACACACGCACACTGACACCTAGAAATCCAAGTTGGGGGGGGGCGCTTTTAGTCCCACTTTTATCCCCCAATGCCCCACACACAACGGGGCCCCGGACCGGTCAGTTTACAACTTGGTTAAAACTGGAGGTGGGGAGAAAGCGCCTAAAGAAAGCTGCTGGGGATGATGGAGTGAAAGGACTCCGGGTCCCACAAGCAGCATCCTTCATCCCTCCTTCTCTCCCACCTCCTCCCTCTCCTCCTCCCTTCTCCGTGCCCTCCTACCCCCCAAGCCGCATCCTCCCCTTCCTCGTTACCCCAAATCCTCCTTTGCAGCCTCCCTTCCCCAAGTAAAGAGGCCCCTACCTGGCCAGCTGGCTTGGCGCAGGGGCGGTGCTGAGTCGGCCCAGAGCCCCAGTCGGAATGCGGTAGGTCGGTCGACTTTGCAGTTGCGGGGTCGGGAGCCGCAGCCGCAGCAGCAGCAGCAGCACCAAGGGGTGCGGGACAAACTCACAGCCCTAGTCCCCCCCTCCCAGGTCCTTGCGCCCCTAGAGTCAGACGATCGCGGTTAGTGACCCGCTAAGGCCAACACAACGCTCACCCGCTCGCTGCTGGGAACCTGGAGACGCCGTTCTCTTTCTTTCTCTCTCTCTTCTCTCTCTCTTTCCACCCTCTCTGGTGCAGGGAGTTCCGGAGGATGCGGGTGGCGAAGCTCTTGAAGCCAGTGACGATAAATAAACAAGCTCTCTTCGCCTCCCTCCTACCACCACGCTGGGAGCCCTTGCCTTGATATGCTCCCCAAAAGAGGCGGGCGAGCCCAGCCTGGTTGGTTGGATCTACATGGCTCCCAGTCTCTGGAGCTTTTTCGCTTTCCCGCACCCCTGCCCTTGGCCCTAAACCTCTCCCTCCGCAGCTCCAAGGAGAAGCACCAGGGAGCAGGGGGCTTTTAGGAGCTCCAAGCCGGGCAGGGTGCGTGCGGCGACGGCTGGTCCTCTCGGTCCATTTCTGGGCGCTGCAAGATCAGCAGAAACCTGAGAAAGCGCCTGGAATGCGGAGCCTGCGATTGGCCCACCCGGGGCGTGGGTTGGGGAGGGGAGGGTGGAGGAGGAGGGCAGGAGAGAGAGAGAGAGAGAGAGAAGAGGTAGATGGAAAATAAGAGGGGGTGGTTTGGCACAGGGTGGGGGGGGTTGTCATTCAGTTCCCACCCTTGCCAGCACCGATTTTTTAATTTTCCTTCTCCCCTTTTTTCTTCTGCCCAAATCCCCCACCACCGAATCTAAGCGGGCCTCACCGTGCGTAAAGGCGCACGATGCGCAATGGTCCCCCACTCCCCAAAATCCGGGCCGCGCGCGACCTTCCCTGGGAAATTTCACATTGCCAATGGTCAGGTCCGACGCAATGCAGGCGACGGTGCTCCTGGCCAAAAACTCCTACCGAAAGGGATGCGTTTGTTGCAGACTCGCCCGGCTCTGCGCTCTCTCCGCCTCTCCTGCAGCGAGGGGGGTTGGGGTTGGGGTTGGGGTTGGGGAGGGAAGAGAAGACTCCAGAGTCCTTTCCAGTTACCCCCTTCATTTTTTTATTTCCCCCAAAGCAACTTGGAGAGACGTTGATGGTCCCAGGGTTGGTCCTATCTATGGAAGTTAGCTGCCAGGCCAAGGGGCGCACAGCCTGTCTCTCTCTCTCTTTCTTTCTTTCTTCTTCTTCTTCTTCTTCTTCTTCTTCTTCTTCTTCTTCTTCTTCTTCTTCTTCTTCTTCTTCTTCTTCTTCTTCTTCTTCTTCTTCTTCTTCTTCTTTTTATTTTTTTTATGACCTCAGATAGGGGGACTTGAAGTTTCCTGGCCCATTAATTTCAACTACGGGGTGTTGTGTTGGGAGGGGATCAAACCCCAAGATTCCGTGGGTTGCTGGGTTGTCTGCCAACTTGGTGCTAATTGGGACAAATCTGAGAAGCGAGTCGCCCTGCCTGCCTGCCTACCTCCCACCTCTGTCTCTCCAACCAACATCAGTCTCTTTCCCCGGCCTAGTGTCTTCACTGCATGGGGCTTGCTGACCAGGTTGGCAACTTCCAAAAGGGGGTCCGCCACCGAGGCTCCGGGGAGCCCTGGGCCCAAGGTGGATGCCCGGGGATGGGGGCGAGCGAGCGAGCATCACGGAGCGCGCCTCCGAGCAGGGTGGCCTGCAGCGCGAGCCGAGGATGCCAGCGAGCTGCAGCTCCGGAGCTCCAACTGCTGCGGAGTCTCGGAGGAGGTTGGAAGCACCCGGAGTGGCCGCTCATTGGCTCACTCGAGCACCCGGCCCACCCCCTTAGCACCACGCCGGATCGCGTTGCCGCCCGCCCACACCGCCCACCTCTTTAATCCAAGCGGTGATTGCGCCCTCTCCACTCTATTGTGGCTAGTGGAAAGCCAAGTGGGGTGAGGTGGGGGTTTGGGGGAACTCTGAGGGGGGACAGGATCACGCTCCTGGGCATGAACGGGTTAAGTGCCTCCCCCAGATTCAGACGGAAGGAAGGAAGGAAGGAAGGAAGGAAGGAAGGAAGGAAGGAAGGAAGGAAGGGAGGGAGGGAGGGAGGGAGGGAGGGAGGGAGGGAAGGAGGGAGAGAGGGAGGAAAGAAAGAAAGAAAGAAAGAAAGAAAGAAAGAAAGAAAGAAAGAAAGAAAGAAAGAAAGAAAGAAAGGAAGGAAGGAAGGAAGGAAGGAAGGAAGGAAGGAAGGAAGGAAGGAAGGAAGGAAGGAAGGAAGGAAGGAAGGAAGGAAGGAAGGAAGGAAGGAAGAAAAAGAAAGAAGAGAAATGAAAGAAGGAAGGGAGGGAGGGAGAAGGGAGGGAGAGAACAAAGAAAGAATTATTTTCCTTCTCGCCTCCCCATCCATTCCTCAGCTTTTCTCTTAGAAACAATTAGCTCTCTCATGCGCCCTTCAGTATTAAATGCTGCCCTTTCCCCCCACCATCCATCCACACATGTTGGCCCTGGATCATGCTACCTCCAGTAGTTCCCTGCCTTCTTACACTTGTGCTTTCTTTCGCTAAAACAAACAAACAAATAAATAAATAAATAAATAAAATAAAAATCAAGCATCAAGCTTTGTGCCAAATTACTGAGTCCCTGATCTGTGGTTGCTCATTGTTATTGTTTTTATAGTCTTCGTGGAGAAAATTTTACTCTGATCAACTTTTTTTTTTTTAACAATATTGGAATCCTCTATACTGCTCTTCCACCTCCCTCTGTCTTCAACTCCCTTCTCTCTTAATCCAACTCTATTAGGAGTCAGTCTCCCTGACTCAAGCATTTGAAGGTTAAACTAGAAAACAGTCCTGAAGCCAGAGTTATATTAGGGCACATCATAATCACGAAGTTATCACCATCCTTAGCAGATGTGTTCAGAGCAGAATTGCACCTCCAAAGAATTGGAAGAAGGTTGTGGAGCTAGGAGCCCCATTATTCTTGATGCAAAACTACTGTTGGTGAGGGGATGAAGATACTTATTCATCCAACAAGCATTTGCTCAGCCCCAGCTGTGTGCCAGTGTGTCGCAGTAATAGCAAAAGCACAAGCAGTTTCATCTGCTCATCAGGCTCTCCTTGGGATGGGAAAGAGAGACAAGAGCATAACATAACAGCCTCTTGTAATCTCAGGTAGGTAGGAAAGTTAAGCCAATGAGATAAAGACAAATATGGAAGCATGTGGATAGGAAGGGGCTCTCTCTCTCCTTTAAGACAGAGAATGAGAGGACAAGGTCAGAAGATGGGCTATAAGAGCAGTTGCAGAGCTCTTAAAGGCAAGAGAAATTATGGTTAGTATACTGGGGAAGCAAAAGCATATGGCTAGAAAAATGGTGATCAAGGAGAAGCATTTTAGAAGATAGGTCAACAAACAAGACAGGATTCAGGTCAGGCAGAGCTGCCTCTTAGGCTACTGAAAGTATAGTTTATTGTATTCTGAGTGCAACTGGAAGACATTGGAAGATTTGAATCCATGTAGTAATGAGTTTATTTAATATAAAATATAATGTCTATGGAGCCAAAACAGTGGCGCAAGTGGTAGGGTATTTGCCTTGTATGCGCTAACCTAGGACGGACCTTGGTTCAATCCCCTGACATTCCATATGGTCCCCTAAGCCAGGAGCAATATCTGAGTGCATAACCAGGAGTAACCCCTGAGCATCACCGGGTGTAGCCCCCCACAAAAAACCGCAAATAAAAAAACATATATATATATATATATATATATATATATATATATATATATAAAATGTCTAATGTCCATGTTTCTGGGTGAGGCCTTTCTTGGCATGGCATGGTCTGGCACCATTAGCCCCTTCAGTGGATGGATCTAAAGATGTAGGGTAGTAGCTGTGGAGAAATAATTCACAAGCAGTCAGTTAAAGTTTCCTCGGAGTCAGCCAGCTTTAGTCCAAGGCCTTATCAGCCATATGCTTTTCCTCACATAGCTTCTATGCTAAGCTTATTCCAAGCAACTTTTTCTCTGCTGCTTCTCTTCTAGCTCTCTACCTCTTTCTCTTCTCCTTCTCTCCAGCCAGACTCTTTTCTTTTTCCTCTTGATCCCCATCCACCAGGGTGGAGGGTGACCCTGTAATCCAGGTGTAAATAACAGTTCAACAGAAAGTTGAGAGTGTTGGGGGAGGGATACCTTACAGTAATGAAATGTAATTTTTCAGTGATTAAAGACTATTATGGCTACTGGACTCTTGATGATGTTGGCATTAAGCAGCATAGGCAATGATGGTTCACAGGGAGGTTTAGCAAGAAGTGGTCAGAGGGTTGGGAGAAAGTACAGTAATTAAAGTGCATTCCCCTTGATGTAACACATGTTGCAAAAGCATCTCTGGGTGTGATGCTCGAGGTCCTCTGAGCATTGCCAGGATGTGGTACCCCCGTGGTCCTAGCACCACAGAACCTGAAACATACCAGAGCATCCTTGAACAGGCAGATGGAAGCACTGGCCCAGTTAGTAGAGACCTCTAGGTACCTCAAACTTTCTCTCTCCTAAAAGGAAGCAGTTCAGGAACTTCTTCGGGGATCATAAAGAAAGATCTTGGGATTGGCCAACCAACATGCCCGGAGCCTGTAGTCAGTTTATTGACAGTATGCTTCATGGGTAGACATGCTGTATCTCTATATCAAGGAAATTTCCCTGAATCAAGGAAATTTTCTAATTTCCCCAACATTTACTGTGCCTATGCAAAAAAAAAAATCTTGACACACCTGCTCCCCCTACTACACTGCTAATCTAGGGGGCTAGGGGTAGGGGTATGAAATGCATGCTGGGAAGTAAGGTGGAGGGAGGTCAACAATGGTGGTGGAATGGTTCTGATTCACTGTCATTATATAACTGAAATGCAATTGTGAAATACTTGTAATTCACTATGGTCTCGATAAAATTTAAAAAAACAAAAACAAAGAAGAAGCAGTACAGCTGGAATAACATTTTAAAATAGAGAAGGCAGTGCTGGGGGTGTAGAGGTAAGTATTTCAGGAACTTCGCCTAGGGGTATGGCTTTAGTTAGATGAATGGTGATGGAACTGACTGCATGAACAGCAGAGCAGTTTCTCTCCCCCCACCTGAATGAGCTCTACAATATCAGGGGTCTCTCCTGTCTCCATTATTACTGGACTGGGTAATTGAGACCTCTCCCTCCCCAGTTCTTTTGATTTCCTTATACTTATACGATCCTCCAATAAAAAGAAAATCTAACCTCTGCTCTCTTCCATTTTTGTAGATCATCTTTTTCCAAGTTAACTTTCAAATATTAGTTCCCAGAATATTTTTGCCTACTCAATAATACTGTACCAAATATTATTTTTTCAGAGCTTTGATAATTTTTTCAAGCTCTATTTGGAAACATTCACTTTTGCAATTAGAAGTAGTTGTTTCCATTTTAGTGAAAGGGAAGTAAATTTATCAACTGAATGTGAAGATTGAAAGGATGGAGGTTTGGGGAGTTGGAGGAAGAGATTGGAACTAGCCACATAGGAGAACGGGAAAGTGAATGGATTAGGTAGTAGAGTAGAATTTCCTGACTATATATGACAGGCAGCGTGCATTGTGATGATCAGGTTCTGAATGTTCAAGATTAATTTGGCACTGAGTCATGATAGAATTAGTTCTGATGATCTTTTATAGGAAAATGTGAAACTAGTTCCAAATATAGTCTACTGCTGGGAATCAGGTTTTTTTTTTACATATTATACAGTAGAAAAGAAAGTCATTGCCTGAAAAGTGGTCTCACCCACCAAGAATTGACCTGTGTGGCCTCATCTTAGGGCACTGTCAGAAGCAGAGCAAGTGATAATGGTTTTCCACATTGTAAATATCAATATATATCCACTGGAAGGCAGGAAAGGGAGTTCTAAAGTTCCCCCAAAAGTTTTAAGTCACAGTGAGTGGCATAGGTGGATTCACTCACTGCTCAAGGGTCCCTTGAAGACATTCATATTATGCTCCTATCTATAGAGGACCTTAATGGGTCTGTGAATCTTCTGAAAGTGTATATGCATTTTGAATATGTATCTAATTTTATTTGAGTCTTAAGACTATAGATGATTTTTATCAAAATTTCAAAGGTAGATTACAATAGTGCAGTTAAAAGCCTGGGTTTTAAAAACAGTGCTCTAATTGAGTTCTGATTCAATTCCTCTGATCTTGAACAAGCCAGTCTATCATTTCACCTTTTTATAGCTTTCTTTATTCAGTGTAATCTATCATAGGCTGATGTGAGGGTGAGACAAACTAAATACCTGTGCCTTGAATAGAGTTCAAGGACAATGAGATGCTATCATCATGATAAAATGACCAGAGAGGTCAGGCATCACTGCACCAGACAGAGCTTTAAAAAAGTCACCAAGGACAAACAAGTCCTCAGATACTCAAGAATCATAGATAAGAACAAATGTAATGCCAACTGCCAAGAATCCTTACAGACAACTTTAATGTTGGCTCAACCAGTTCTCTTTAAAAAATGAACTGAGGGCTGGAGAGTTGGTGCAGTGGGCAAAGCATTGGCCTTGCATGTAGCTGATTAGGGTTTGATCTCCAGCATCCCATATGGTCACCCTCTGAGCACCATCAGGAGTCATTTCTGAGTGAAGAGTCAAGTGTTGAACCCAAACACATAATTTTTAAATGAACTAAAATGACTACCCTGCCCTCTTCTTGCCTTGAACAACTATAAAACCAGATAAAATGCATGGAACAGTTGGCAGTGCAGATGTGTGATTTCAGAAAAGGTGAGTCCTATGATTGTCTTGGCTTCTTGCCTGGAGGTACTTTCCTGAAGTGATGCAGGAAGCTGAAACCCAAGCAAAACCTGGCCATCTTGCTGAAGAGAAAGAGAAGAGCTTTGGTTAAAACAGAAGTAGCTAAAAGTCATGAACCTATGGGCTGAAGAGGAAAAGCTGTGTAGAGGAAAGGCAGCATAAATCTACATAGGGTCCCCTATGAATCCCTTGCTGAACATTAAAATGTTCATGGATACACAGAATAAAACTCCAGAAGGCTGAGTTGATTTAATATTTAAAAATCAGTCAATACAATTCACTCTATTAGGAGAATCAGAGGAGATTCCCAAAAGATCCAGAAAAGCTATCGGACAAAATTCAACATGCATCCATTATTCAAATAAAGCAAACCTTTTAGCTCACTAGAAATAGAAGCAAAATTTTCAACCTGATAAAGACATTTACAAAAATCCTATCGCAGACATCATGGTAAAATGGTTGAACTAGGCAATGATATGCAGTCTTAGAATTTCCAGTTACCAGTGTTATCAGTTACCAGTTTCCAGTTACCAGTCTTAACCAATGCAATGGAAATGGAAGAAAAGGGCATATTTCCTGGTAGGGGGGAAAATTATGAGGAAAATGGCAAGGTAGACAATGAGATAAACCCTAAAAATGGTGGAAGATGTGGGTCAGAAAGCACCTTCTAGAATAAATGCAGCAGGCAGCAGCAGACTTTAAGACTTCAGGCATACAGAAATTAGTTGTATATTTGCTTACTCAAAACTAAGCAAAACTTAGAGTAGTAGAGCTGGGAGCAGAAAACAAGAGGGCAAGTAGTAAAATAAACACAGTTTTAGAAGTGAAGCAGAGATAGGTCAATGAAGTATCTTGTCAGTCATTGTTTTGAATCACATTGGAGGAATCAGGTTCATTCCTCCCTCTTTTCTCACTAACAGAATTCCCTTTGGCAAAACCCTGTGTCTGAAAAGAAACTATTTCTATCCAAGGTACCCCATGAGGACTTGTAATCCACATTTCACCTAAGAGTGGGAGAGAACAGATATCTATGGGAGTATTCAGGGAAATGCTTCCACGGTGATAAGAAAGAGCCAGAGAGTGACTTTTTCTTCATCCTCTTGATGACTGTCATGGCTGATGAATCATTGCTAGATCCATCCTGTTATCAGTTCAAATGACTAAGCCAACACAGAAGAAATCATAGCATAAAGAAGGGGCAATGCCTGGATTCTGGTGACATCACTGATCAGCTGAATCTATCAGCCATTAAGTTTCATCCAGTTTCTTACATGGAACTTCCTGTTATAAAATTCAAGAATTTCCTCGTTGATAGTTTGAATTGAGTTTGCTCATGTATCTTTTTGTTTTGTTTTGTTTTGGGGCCACACCCGGCATTGCTCAGGAGTTACTCCTGTCTGTCTGCTCAGAAATAGCTCTTGGCAGGCACGGGGGACCATATGGGACACCGGGATTCGAACCAACCACCTTTGGTCCTAGATCGGCTGCTTGCAAGGCAAACGCCGCTGTGCTATCTCTCCAGGCCCTTGCTCATGTATCTTGTGAAAGGACTTCTCCTGACAGATTTTCAAGAGGTTTGAACTACACAATTAATAGTATTTGGAGAACCTATGAAAGTTCCGGTCAATTAGAACTTTTTGAGGATAGTCCACTTAACTCAAAACCTAAATTAACAAACAAAAGGAGGAGGAAGTATATTTGCTCCCTTAGAAAATTGAGCAGGTGAGGGGTCAGAGCAGTGGTGCTAAAGTTACGTAAGGCATCTATCTGCCATGCAAGCACTTGCCTAGGACCATGGTTCAATCCCCTGGCGTCCCACATGGTCCCCCAAGCCATGAGCAATTTCTGAGCACATAGGTGTAATCCCTGAGCATCACTGGATGTGCCCCCCCCCCCAAAAAAGAGAAATTTGAGCATTTGAGAAATGAGTCTGGGACTTTAGGAAAAGTGTGATCCAGCACTCAAGTTTGTGTTCTAATTTGTGTGTGTGTGTGTGTGTGTGTGTGTGCTCCAGATATTGTTGTTGATAACTGAAGGCTATCTCTATTCTGTTAGAGGTCCATTTCTCTGATGGCATAAATCAAAGTTTAGGAATTTAGTCTTAGTGATGCCAATGATCTTGATTTCAGTTTTATACACACCTTAAGTCAATCTCAGTAGTCAGGTAGATACAATGTAGTGATTAAATTAAAATCGGTGCCCTTCCTTGGATATTGGGTGTTTTAATGAGGGTGATTTCTATATCTCTAGTTGGACATCTTGGAGTCAAGTACAGAGAAGAGAGTGTGTGAAAATTAAAAATATAGTGATAGATACCAACTGGTCTTTAATTGCTTTGAAAACTGCAGTTTCAATTGCAGGAGTAGGAACAGATACCAGATTCAATAGTCAAGGAATGGATAAAGTAAGCAAGGGATGTTAAAGAAAAAAGGCATTCTTTAAAGAATCTTAATAGCATCAAGAGGTCAAAAGAATAGCATCAAAAGAGTCTTAATAGGTCAAGAGTATAAAGGTACTAAGTAAAAAGTCCTGTGAGCTATAAAGAATTTATATTTTAATATAGGAGAAACGGACAAAGGAACAGAATCTGAGTAAGGGGCTGGAGAGATAGCATGGAGGTAAGACTTTTGCCTTGCATGCGGAAGGATGGTGATTCAAATCCCGGCATCCCATATGGTCCCCTGAGCCTTCCAGGAGCGATTTCTGAGCATAGAGCCAGGATTAACACCTGAGCACTGCCGAATGTGACTTAAAAAAAACAAAAACAAAACAAAACAAAACAAAAAAAGAATCTGAGTAAGGGCAAGATTGAGGTAAAGGATAGGTTAGGATTTCTCAAAGTAATGACCAAATATATGCAAAATGTAACACGGATAATTCATTTTAAAGAAGCATAAGAAAAATTTACACCTTAATGTTTAAGGCAAGGAGCTAGGAAAGGTTATATCTAGGTTGGGAGTGAATTTAGAAAGTTGGGGAGTCCATCTGAAGCGATGCAGTAGTTGGTACCCACTGCTGGGCATGTGGAAGATATTCATGACAGGTCAGAGATTGGAAGAATAGAACAGTGGCTCAGGAATACATATGAAAGGTATGACATATGCCCCACACAATCTAGAAGGTATAGTGCTGCAGGAAATCCAATTAAAACCCAGTGATGAGGACTGTAAGGTTGTCCATTAAATCACCTTCTATTGCACTCAAACCTCTACCTCAGATGGAACTGCAGAAGTCCCATGTCCCCCAGCCATCTCTTTGCTTCATTGTCTACTCCTGTTCTATCCCCATCTTTCCCATTATCTGTGTCAAACTGTGGCTACCTGACATGTCCCCTAAGTCTGAAGAGAGCCACACTCTTCAAGACTTGTATCAAACATCTTTTATACTTCCTTAAATGTTATGTATTAGGGCCCGGAGAGATAGCACAGTGGCGTTTGCCTTGCAAGCAGCCGATCCAGGACCAAAGGTGGTTGGTTCGAATCCCGGTGTCCCATATGGTCCCCTGTGCCTGCCAGGAGCTATTTCTGAGCAGACAGCCAGGAGTAACCCCTGAGCACTGCCGGGTGTGACCCAAAAAACAAAAACAAAAAAAAAACAAACAAAAAAATGTTATGTATTAAAAAATGGGGCACTTTTTTCTTTGGTTTTTGGGTCACACCTGGCAGCGCTCAGGGGCTACTTCTGGCTCTATGCTCAGAAATTGCCCCTGGCAGGCACAAGGGACCATATGGGATGCCGGGACCAAACCACCGTCCTTCTGCATGAAAGGCAAATGCCTTATCTCCATGCTATCTCTCCAGCCCCTAAAAAGAGCACTCTTAATACCAGAGGTGAAAATGGGGGAGAATTGAGAGAGAAACCAACCCATACAGAAGGATTCCCAGCAGTCCAATGGGTGGCTAAGAGTCAAAGTCAAGAATATGAAGAAATACCATTGGGCATATGTGCATGATTTTTCTGCAAAATATTTCATCCTCTCAGATGCTGGCTGGAAATACTGCTAGGAAATAATAAGAAATAATAATGACACAACATTAACATGATGTGTTCATGTATAAAGAACAAGAGAATGATACCAGGACATTATAATTTCTTGCAAATAAGACATAAAAGCAGTGTCTAAATCTCAAAACACTCTGTAATAGGAGTGCATCTGTCTAATAGGATAGAGGCCTCTGCTGTCTAATTTCTGAAATGCTCTGCAGTTACAATCTTGCTTTCAGAGGTAAATTGACCCCCTGCTTAAAGAATTCCCATAGTCTTATAATTTACTTAGTTTCAATAACAAAGAATAATATTCAGGAAAGATACATAATGCTGTACTTCTTCAGTGATAACCACTAGCCTCCCTATGTGGAAATTATCATATGTATGTATTGTAGCAAATTAAAAAGTCAAGCCATTTTTCAATCTCCTGGTCACACATTGAGTGCTTATTGACAGAGCAAAATTAGAAAAACTAGTACAGTGGGTAGAAATATTGTCTTTCATGTAGTTGACATATGTTCAATCCCTGGCACTACATATGGTCCTCTGTGCCCCACCAAAAATGATCTCTGAGCACAAAGCCAGGTATATAGCCTAAGAAATAAGAAAAAAAATTCCAAAACTGGTTTAATTCTGAGTATATGGGTCCTTGAATGTTGTATGAAATATTTTCATACAGAAACTTAAGATGTTATAGCTTATTGTACAGTATAAATTGATGGTTCTGGTTCCTCACCAATGCCCTGTACCTTTTATTGTTATCTGTATACTGTCCCTTGCCCTGTCCTATCCAGCATACAACTTCTGAGTCTGAAGTCTTTATCTGGAGCCCTATAAACTGTGTTTCTTCAACCATGAATGTCAACACTACTATAAACATATTACTTAAACCCTAATTTTAAAAAATTGAAATTCTAAACTAGTCAAGTTACACAAAGACAATGTTGGAGGCTTTTGGATCCTTTGTGTGGAAAATCTGTACATCAAAACTATAAGGAGGATAGATAGTACAGCTGGGAGGACAGTTGCTTTGCATACAACCAATCTCGGTTGGATTCCCAGCATCCCACATAGTTTCTGGGGTCCACAAGGAATATAACCTCCAGCACTACCAGAAATGGCACCAAAATCAAAACAGCCACAATAAAAAGAAACCACACAAAAAAAAACAAACAATGGGGCCAGAGCGATAGCACAGCTGCAGGGCATTTGCCTTGCATGTGGCCAACACAGGATGGACATGGATTCGAATTCCGGCATCCCATATAGTCCCCCGAGCCAGCCAGGGATGATTTCTGAGAGTAAACCCTGGGCACCAACAGATGTGGCCCCATAACAAAACAAACAAAAAATAAACAGATTCATTTGTCTTATTGTCGTCAGGCAAATTGGAGCCAAGTTTGCAGCCTACTATTAACAACCATATAAGAACCCTTCCCCATTCATTTCTCTCTCTCTCTCTCTTCCTCCCTCTCTCTTTATGTGTGTTTCTTCCTGTCTTCATTTCTCTTTCTGTGTATCTATTTTAGGCTACCTAAATTGTTCCTGTCAAAGAAGTAGGATGTAAGCAAATGAACCATTTTTGCATATATATACTGTATATATATACTGTATACATGTATTATCTTTCATTTTCAATGCAGATATTGTCCCTGGGACAAGCACTTCAATAAACAGTTAAACAGTTTGCTCAACACAGCCTCAAGTACTCAGATTCGTCACTTCCAGGATCCTTGTCAGTCACCCCAGGAAAGTCTTTTTTTTTTTTTTAATTTTATTTTATTTATTTATTTTTTTTGTTTTTGGGTCACACCCGGCGGTGCTCAGGGGTTACTCCTGGCTGTCTGCTCAGAAATAGCTCCTGGCAGGCACGGGGGACCATATGGGACACCGGGATTTGAACCAACCACCTTTGGTCCTGAATCGGCTGCTTGCAAGGCAAACGCCACTGTGCTATCTCTCCGGGCCTTTTTTATTTTATTTTTTTTTTATTTTTTTTTCACCCCAGGAAGTCTTATTGCTTCCTATTTGCTTCACTATTCATCACAGATTAATCATATTGAGATGCCAGTGTCCTGTGACAATTTTTCAAACTTACATTCAAACCTCCAAAGGGTCATCAGATTCAACACATAGTTGCTCCTGATAGTCATAAGCAGAGTCATGGACTGACTTTCTTCTAGTCATTATAATGATTCCCAGTGAGGCTACAGTGGTTTATTTTTATGAATAGTATACATTTTGAAGGATTCTAGGCATTTAGAAGCAAATTGTTGTTGTTCTAAATTCACACTAATGGAACTTTCTAATATGACACTCTCACCTCTCTCACTGATGACATGACCAACATTTTACTCATGCACTATAATAAGCCACAAATAAGTTCTTAGCTTAATTAGCCAGCATAATGATAGAGATGCCATTGAAAAATTAAGTTTAGACTTTCTAAGTCAATTTTATCTGTGTTTTCACAACACACATATTATATTACATATGCATATCTGACTGTCTTGCACTTATCTTTCTGTTTTGTATGGTTTTGTTTTGTGTTTTCTGGGGGGGGGCACACGTGGCAGCACTCAGGAATTACTTCTGGATCTGTGCTAAGAAATTACTCCTGACAGGCTCAGGGGCCCATATGGGATGCTGAGGATCAAACCTAGGTGAGCCTCATGTAAGGCAAACACCCTATTCAAATACTCTGGATCCTTTGCACTTATTTTTTATTTTCCATATTAATCAACTCTTTCTAGGTATATGCCTTTTGACTCTGAGAATAAAGACCAAAGTACATATCTAGACCTTCATTGTTGATGTATGCAGTCTTCCTTGTTAAGGAGATAAGAATTTTACTAATGTAAAATGACAACCTTCAAAAATAGCCATTTGAGCAGGCAACCTAGAGTATTCTAGTGAGTGCTAGAATTGGGAAAGGCAAAAGTCAAGGGGCAACCAGAAACATGTTGCAGGAGTGAGAGTTTCAAAGATGGCCAGAGGGAAAGAGAGGGTACAATGATGAAGGGAAGGGAAGGGTGAAGGGAAGGGAAGGGAGAGAGAAGGAAGGGAAGGGAAGGGAAGGGAAGGGAAGGGAAGGGAAGGGAAGGGAAGGGAAGGGAAGGGAAGGGAAGGGAAGGAAGGAAGGGGGAAGGGGGAAGGGGGAAGGGGGAAGGGAAGAGAAGGGAAGGGGGAAGGGGGAAGGGAGAAGGGAAGAGAAGGGAAGGGAAGGGAAGGGGAAAGGGAAGGGGAAAGGGAAGGGAAGGGGGAAGGGAAGGGAAGGGGAAAGGGAAGGGAAGGGAAGGGAAGGGGAAGGGAAGGTAAGGAAGGGAAGGGAGAGAAGGGAAGAAGAAAGGAAGGGACGGGTATGGGGAAGGGAGGGAAGGGAAGGAAGGCTAGGGAAGGGAAGGATAAAGGAAGGAAGGGAAGGAGAAAGGAAGGGAGGAAAGGGAAGAAAAGGAGAAAGGAAGGGAAGAAGGGAAGGAAAAAGGAAGGGAAGTGAAGAGAAGTAAAAAGAAAGGGAAGGATAAAGGAAGGGAAAGGGAAGGGAAGGAGGAGAAAGGAAGGGAAGGAAAGGAAGGGAAGGGGAAGGAAGGAATGGGAAGGGGAAGGAAGGGAAGGGAAGGAAAAGGAAGGGAAGGAAGGAAAAGGAAGGAGGAAAGGGAAGGAGAATGGAAAACAGACACTATGAGGGTATACGAGACCTTCCAGAGGACAATGAATAGGTCAATATGGTACAAGCAATACTCAAGGAGAGACGCTAAAGAGTAGCAAAATGACAAGATAGGCAGAGAGAGAGAGAGAGAGAGAGAGAGAGATGAGAGAGAGAGAGAGAGAGAGAGAGAGAGAGTGAGAGAGAGAGAGAGACAAGAGGGGAGCTGAAAAAAAGCCATGCTCAGCAATTCACCCTTGAACAAGCAAGTCTTATCAGCAACAAACCAGTTGTTTGTAGTTTGGGAGGAGAGAAAAATGTCAATTGTCAGACAGTTTTTAGTGATAAGGAAAAACGAAATCAATTAATGACAGCAGTTATCACCCAGCACAAGGCAGTGAATTGTTTTAAGTCCTTGTAACTACTCAATACTTTTCAAGTTCTTTCTTCGGCATGATAGTTTGATCCTAGGGACAAACTGTAGAGGCCTGAGAAGTAGACATTCATTACCCTAATATAAAGAAATACCAGTTCTAGTTGGAAGACAAGAGGATATCAGAACTTTTCTGGTGTAGGGGTAGCTCTCTGATGATTAAGAATCTCTGCCAGGGGGCCGGAGAGATAGCATGGAGGTAAGGCGTTTGCCTTTCATGCAGAAGGATGGTGGTTCGAATCCCAGCATCCCATATGGTCCCTTGTGCCTGCCAGGGGTGAAAACAAACAAACAAACAAACAAAAAACAAGCAAACAAGAAGAAAGAAGAAAGAAAGAAAGAAAGAAAGAGAAAGAAAGAAAGAAAGAAAGAGAAGAAAGAAAGAAAAGAAAGAAAGAAAGAAAAGAAAGAAAAGAAGAAAGAAAGAAAGAAAAAGAAGAAAGAAACAAAGAAAGAAGAAAGAAAGAAAGGAAGGAAGGAAGGAAAAGGATGGAGGGAGGGAAGGAGGGGAGGAAAAAAGGAAGGACAAAAGAAGGAAGAAAGGAGAGAGGGAAGGAGGAAGAAAGGAAGGAAGAAAAAAGGAAAAGGGAAGGGAGGGAGGAAGGAAAGATGGAAGATGAGGGAGGGAAGGAAGGGAAAAAGGAGAGAGTGAGGGAAGGAAGAAAGGGAGGGAGGAAGTAAAGGAGGAGGAAGGAAGAAAGGGAGGGAAGAAGGAAGGAAGGAAGGAAGGAGAAAGAAAGAAAGAAAAGAAAGAAAGAAAGAAAGAAAGAAAGAAGAAAGAAAGAAAGAAGAAAGAAGAAAGAAAGAAAGAAAGAAAGAAAGAAAGAAAGAAAGAAAGAAAGAAAGAAAGTAAGAAAAAAGAAAGAAAGAAAGAAAAAGAAAGAAGAGAAAGAAAGAGAAGAAACAAAGATAGAAAGAAAGAAAGAAAGAAAAAAGAAACAAATAAAGTAAGAAGAAAGAAAGAAAGAAGAAAGAGAAAGAAAAAAGAAAGAGGAAAGAAAGAAAAGAAGAGAGTGAGGGTGTGAGGGAGGGAGGAAGGGAAGGAGGAAGGGAAGGAGGAAGTGAGGAAGAAGAGAAAGGGAGGGAGGAGGGAAGAAAGGAAGGAGGAAGGAAGGGAGGAGGGAAGGAAAGGAGGAGGGAAGAAAGGAGGGAAGAAAGAAGGGCAGCAAGGAAGAAAGGAAGGAGGAAGGGAGGGAAGGAGGGAGGGAAAGAAGAAAGGAGTCATTCTGTCTGTCTATATTTTTCAGGATTGGGAGATATGCCTCCTACTTGGCTTGATTTGAGTTTATCCTGCTGGAAGACAAAAGGATAGACTGATAGCCAAGGGCCTCTGTGAGCTGCAAGGATTCCGTGATTCAAAGTTTCCTTGGCTGACATTGTCAGGAGTCCAAATCTCTTACTTAAAGTGCATCCTAGAGAAATGCAGTTAGATGTAAGCAATGTGTACATGTAGAACAACAATATAAATATTTTATAGACTGCAGCACAAGAGAATTAAAGACTTTTGCTTAGACAAATGAATTCCATACTCGAAGCTTAAATATCAGGCAAAGAAGCTTAAATATCAGGCACAAAAACTCTGCAAATCACTGAGGATGCAATGGTGTCTTGCAGCTCAACATCTCTTCCAAATCTTAGCACTTTCTCATCACTGTTGGAAGCAGCCTTACCTATTGTTCTTGGGGGAGAAAAAAGATCTTTTTCTCTTGGCAGCTTGATAGATTATGTAACTCATCTTTTTCAGTAATTAACTCATTGAGTCAAATGTGTTTGTTCTTGCTGAATGCTAAGCTTTCATCTTGTCTTTCCTTTCTAAGCAGTGGCCAGCTACTTCTCCATCTCAGAATAAAGACTATTTGACTATTGAACCAGATTTCAAATGCATCCTTATCAACAATTTCCTTCTGGCTAGTTCTAACAATTAACCCTAAGAATATTTTTTTTTCTAATCCTTTCTAGAGACCTGAAACCCCTGGTGTTCAAATCTCAGATATCAAAAA